>NC_057808.1:217152726-217497804 GCF_018294505.1 Triticum aestivum
GTGGCTTATTTGCCAACGCACACCCCATAAGCCACGGCCTAGAGGAGGCCGTCGTCCTCGACGCCGGCGTCCGCCAACAGCGCTCGCTCCGCCGCCGGCGCCTTCCGCAGCTAGGGGCACTCGCGCTTGAAGTGGTTGTTGGTGTCTACCCTAGCTCTCCCTCGTCTACCTGAACCCTCTCTCTCTCTCTGTACTCTCACTCGAACGATCAGAGGAAGAAGAAGGAGGAAGAACATGGTGGACACGGTGGTTTCCGGCGCACATACGCCTGCTGCTCGAACAACCTTTTCCCGAGCACGAACTCGACACCACAACAATTACAATGATCACAGGGGGCGGCCGATCGGGGCATGTCCACCCCTCCCGTGATCCACTAACCACCTGGACCTAGTCTAACTCCCGCCTGATGGATGCGCACACGCATGCACACCCCCAAGCTACGCATGCACACACGCTATCTGGACATGCCCCAGATAATGGCCATACCAAAGTTAGACCATGCCTAGATAGTGGGCGGACCATGGTCAGACACTCACAGGCACGCACGCCATGGGCTCGACGCGTCCCCCGCGCACACACACGCGCTCCCGACGTGGTCGCCGTGGCTTATTGCCAACACACTCCCCCTAAGCCACGATGTCGCTGCACGGCCTGCCGATGGGGGCCCTGCCTCGTCGTCGTCGTCTCGGCGCCATGGAAGCCTCTGCTGCGCCTCCGGCACGAGCCACCGCCGCTTGCTGCCGAAGCCCGCAGCTCCGCGCGCCGCCATGCCACGTCTCCGTGCCACACACCACTGCGCGTCCACGGCCGTCACGCCGAGCCGCCACGGCCTCTGCGCCATGACGCAGGTCCTCCGCGACCTCGTCGCCTCTACGACCGCCGCTGCTCGACTCGCTACGCACCGCAGCCGATGCCTCCATATCCGTCGCGCTTGCCGCGTGCGGCGCGGACACCGCCACACGCCACGGCCGCCCCTTGAATCTTGTGGCTCTGAATACCAAATGTTGGTGTCTACCCTAGCTCTCCCTCATCTACCTGAACCCACTCTCTCTCTGTACTCTCGCTCGAACGATCAGAGGAAAAAGAAGAAGGAGGAAGAACACGGTTGTTGAGGATATAGACCTTAGAGTCACCCGCCAGGAGGGGCCGGGTTACTCCAATGGTCATTACCAGAAGCCCGGAGCCAAGCTTGAAGATGGTGGGCCAGAGATGGGCTTAAGACCCGGATGTGGCTTAGGGCCCGTAGTTACAATCGTTATTATGGTAGAACTTGTAGTGCAAGGCAAGTATGATTGAGAGTCCGAGCCGAATGCTCTTATGAGCCGGCCGGGGCTCTGAGGGCTGCTGGGCGTCAGCCTCCCTACATAAAGGGACGACCCGGCAGCGGTTTAGCGGGGAGAACGATCTCATCGAGAGCCGGGCATAGCAGTTTAGCTCCCTGGTGATCGTAACCCTAATCAATACCATCTCAACTGGACGTAGGCTTTTACCTTCACCGTAAGGGGCCGAACCAGTATAAACCCTCGTGTTCCTTGTCCCACATTAACCCCTTCAAGCTTCCAAGTTGCGATGGCTCCACGACTAAGTCCTAGCTCGAGGACATCTGCCGTGACAATTCCACGACAACGGTGGACACGGTGGTTTCCAGCGCACATACGCCTGCTGCTCGAACAGCCTTTTCCCGAGCACGAACTCGACACCATAGCGATTACAATGATCATCACAGGGCTTTTATACCTGGGCCTGCGCTGGGCACGACCCACACGCTTCCTACCCAGCCGGCGCCCCGATCGGCCCGCTCCACCCACGGCCACCACGCGCACAGACGCGCACGGCTCGCGGCGAGCCCGCACGATCACGCCCATCCCTCCCATGATCCACTAACCACCTAGACCTATTCTAACTCCCGCCCGATGGATGCGCACATGCATGCACACCCGCGAGCTACGCACGCACACACGCTATCTGGACATGCCCCAGATAATGGCCATACCGATGTCAGACCATGCCCAGACAGTGGTCGGACCATGGCTAGACACTCACACGCACGCACGCCACGGGCTCGACGCGTCCCCCGCGCACACACACGCGCTCCCGACGTGGTTGCCGTGGCTTATTGCCAACAGTGGCCGCGCTCACCACATCTGTAGCATCGTCCGCGCCGCTTGCTCCCGCCGCCCAATGCCATGCTCGCCGCACCGTCGTCGTCGTGGTCGATGAAGCGCCACCGCCCTGCCTGCGTTGCCACGCCGCCCATTGTTCCGTCGCGCCTGCCGTCGTCCTGCTTGCGACACCGGGTCCGCTCTTCGAACGCCTTGAGTCGCCCCAAAGCCTCCTTGAACGCCATCATTTCCACGTCGCAGAATTGCTCTATTCCGGCAACGGCGTGGTAGAGGCGATCCGGCACCGTGTCCAGCATCTTCTTCACGAGCCCCACCGCCACCGTTCGGTACAAGCGCCATGGTCGCCAGCGATCACCTCCGAAACCGGGCTCTCATGCCAATTTTTGTTGCCTCTCCTTGCCCTAGCGCGCGCGCTCTCTCTCTCTCTCTCTCTCACCGTAGCACTCTCTCTCTCCCTCTGCTGCACTCGAATGACACAAGGAAGAATAAGACCGGAGGAAGAGGAAGGACACATGGGACACGGTGGTTTTTCTGGCGCAACGACGCCTGACACAACACACCAATTCCGCGACCACACACTCGACACCACAGCCATTACAACGAACCCCTCGAGGGCTTTATACCCGGGGCAGCCGCTGGACACGATCCCCACGTCTGTACCCGCCCGAGCGCTCGGTCCGGCCCGCTCTGGCTGCGCCCACCCCACGCATGATCGCGCCCGGGTCACGGCGAGCCCGCAACGGCACGACTCGATCACCCTGACCGGCTCGCTAACGGTTACACCAGGTCCAGCGCCACGCATGCACACACACACGCACGCCCCTACCCTACTCTATGCACACACACACGCGCGCACGCCCGCCATGCTCCCAATCCGTCCCACGCGCGCACACACGCATGCCCGACACGATCGTCGTGGCTATTTGCTAACAATGTCGTCCTCCATCTTGTCCAATTGTAGATCTCTAGATGCCCTCCCCCAGGCTGGATTACCCTCATATAAGTACGAGATCACGCTTATGAGTTACGAGCAAGGTGGCGGCATCGAGCGGCTCACCTGGTACGGCGACGGCGCCAATAAGAAGCCATGGTGCACCTTCGACGTGTCTCGCTGGAACGTCCCCTTGTACTCGCTCATGGGGATCAACGCACAAAACATCACCGAGCTGTTGAACCGGCTCGGCATCACGTAGTTCTCGATCGGTTGCCGCATGAACACGTACAATAGTTATGCATGCTGGTGGAGGCGATGATGGGTGTCGCTTGCCGTAGTGTGGGAGGCTTCGCGTCTTGCGGCGCATCAGTGGCATCAACTTAGGTGAAGGAGGCGCAAGCTTTGCTCGGCGCGGTGGGCCGTGGCGATCAGGGCATGTGGTGTCATCGGACGAGGTGCCAAGAAAAAGTACTACAAAAAACCGGTGGGGTTTAAGATGGAAATATATCGGTGGCAATCGGTGGGGTTTGGATTACTTATGGAAAAAAACAATAGGAATCAGTGGGATTGTTCCTTTGATCGTATGTTGGGGACGTACAAACGACGTACATATTCCCTCTTTAGGAGTAGAGGTTAGAGATGTGATTGGACAACGTATGGCAATTTTAATTAGTATATGATTGAGCGACTTATGGTATAGTTAATTAATTTAGATTTTATATTTAAAGATTGATCGTGATTGGTTCTTTCACATAAAGACGTTACTATATAACTTGCAGTCGTATGGAAAGTTCTGATCCTTTAGATTTTTTTCGTTATGTGAGAGGTGATGCGAAAATAAACCAGTAGAAGGAGGTGGTGGGAGGTGGGACGAAGAAAAATCGGATGAAAATAAACCGTACCAGGCTACCAAGTGCTCCATTAGGTGTAGAGATAAATGAAGCACATGACATTCAATTCACTCAAAAGTTTTACTCTAAGGATATAAGTGAAAGAGTAAACAATAAACTACTCCAAAAGATAAAAGTGAAGAACATAGAGTAGCTAAGTGAATAGGTAGCTATGTAAGACTCTCTACAAATTAAAATTTTCAGATGTAAGGATCATATCAAACACCAAGCAAAACAAAAAAGACGCTCCAGGCAAAACACATATTATGTGAAGAACTAAAATATAGTTTCGAGTGAGGTATACCGATAGTTTCGAAGATGAAAGAGGGGATGCCATCCGGGGCATCCCCAAGGCTAGACGCTTGATTCTTCCTTAGATATTGCCTTGGGATGACTTGGGAATCTCTAAGTTTCGGCTCTTGCCGCTCCTTATTCTTCTCATATCGTTAGCTCATCCAAAACTTGAAAAACTTCATTCACACAAAACTTAAGGGAACTCGTGAGATATGTAAGTATAATAAAATAAATCATTAACTTGGGTATTGTCAAGACAAGTTTAATAATTGCTCTCACATAATGCCTACTATATTCTATCATTCACAATTTATATCACTTAATATAAGCTATGGAAACTCCAAAACAAGCAAACAAAGCAAACTAGACAGAATCTGTCAAAAACAGAACACCATGTAAAGATCTAAAAAAATTATCATGTTTCTGTAACTCCAAATATTCTTTAATATTGAGGCAAGATAGAAAATTTCATAGTAGTATTGTGCAAAAATTTCAGCAATTGATCATGTTGCAATACAAAATGAATTCATATACTAGACACAAAAGTTTCTATTTTTGCACAGAACCAAATAAACAAGCGTCCATATCACCCTAAAGGTTTAACTTGGCACTTTATTGAAAGAAAAGATACAAAATATGATTACTGCAGTAGCATTAATCGTGTAAACACACAAAAATAGCAAGGATAAATATTGGGTTGCCTCCCAACAAGCGCTTTTTTTTAAAGCCTTTTAGCTAGGCATTATGATTTTAATGATGCTCACATAGTAGTAGGAATTGGAACATATAAGAGCATCATGAAGGATATATCCAACACAGTTAAGCCTAAACCACTTCCTATGCATAGGAATTTTGCAAGAAAACAATTCACTAAAGAACAAAGTAACTAGCATAGGAAAGCATAACAAGTGCAACTTCAAAACTTTCAACACATACTGAGGAAACTTGACATTATGGAGATATCTATAAGCATATGTTCCTCTCTCATAATACTTTACAATAGAATCATGAGCAAATTCAACAATATAGCTATCAAACAAAGCATTGTTTTCATGATCCACAAGCATAGAAATTTTATTACTCTCCACATAAAGCAAATTTCTTCTCATCCATAATAGTGGGGGGATCATATAAAACTTGAACACTATAAGTTAATTCCACATTAAAATAGTAATGTTCAGTAGAAGAATATTCATAAGTTTCACAATAATAATTATCTCTATCAGTTATAGCATAAGTATCATCACAATAATCATCATAAGAAGCAACTTTGTTCTTCTCATAATCAATTGAAACCTGCTACTTGTGAGATGCGTTGGGATTTTCCCCGAAGAGGAGGGGAGATGCAGTATAGTAGAGATAAATATTTCACTTAGTGAGAACCAACGTTTATCGACCCAATAGGAGAATCACGCAAAGCCTCGTGAACAGCACCTGCACACACAAAAACAAATACTTGCACCCAATGCGGGCAAGAGGGTTGTCAATCCCCTTGAACTCGTTACTTGCAAGGATCAAATCTTGTATAGGTAGATGGATAAATTGGAAAACAAAATAAAATAAGTAAAATTGCAGCAAAGAAATTTTGGTTTTTATAATATGATTAAAGTAGACCTGGAGGCCATAATTTGCACTGGAGGCTTCTCTCTCGAACACATAAGATACGATGGGTGAACAAATTACTCTGGGGCAATTGATAGAAAAGTGCATAGTTATGACGATATCCAAGGCAATGATCATGTATATAGGCATCACGTCCGAGACAAGTATGCCGACTACTGCCTACATCTACTACTATTACACCACCAATCGGCCGCTATCCAGCATGCATCTCTGGTATTAAGTTCATGAAAAACGGAGTAACGCCTTAAGCAAGATGGCATGATGTAGACAAAGTAAACCCAATTCATATGAATAAACCCTTAATGGAAATAATACAAATATGTGGCTTGTCCCCTTCTGTCACTATGATATAGAGCACCGCAAGATTGAACCCATCACTAAGCACCTCTCCCACAAAAGATAAATCAATCTAGTTGGCCAAACCAAGCGGATAGATCGGAGAGAAATACAAAGCTATAAAATCATGCATAATAAAGTTCAGAAAAGACTCAACTACTTCTCATAAATATTCAGATCGTAAACCCACAATTCATCGGATCCCAACAAACGCACCGCAAAATAAAATTGCATCGGATAGAACTCCAAAACATCCTTCATGATCGACTCCCCCTCCGGTAGACTACCAGAAAAGGACCCCAGATGGGATCGTAGAAGAATAGAAGCTTGCGGCGGCGGGAAAAAGGTTTCAGGTGGCTCTCTGTTGGTTTCCCAATATTTGAGAATTTATAGAGGTGGAATTAGGTTAGACGAAGCCTCGTGGGGTCCACAAGGTAACAGGGTGCACCCCCAGGGCGCGCCCTGTTGCCTCGCCGTCTCCTCGATCATCGTCTGGTCTCCTCCCAAAGCTTCTAGGGTCTCTCTTGTCCAGAAAAAAATCATCGAAAAGTTTCATAGCCTTTGGACTCTGTTTGGTACTAATTTGATGGAAAACCAAAAACAAGCAGAAAACAACGACTGGCACTAGGCACTGGGTTCATCGGTTAGTCCAAAAAAATGATATAAAATAGCGTAAAAGGTCATATGAAGTATACAAGGTTGATAATATAATAGCATGAAACAATCAAAAAATTATAGATACGTTGGAGACGTATCAGCATCCCCAAGCTTAATTCCTGCTTGTCCTCGAGTAGGTAAATGATAAAAATAGAATTTTTGATGTGGAATGCTACCTAACATGTCTATCATATAATCTCTTTTACGATATGAATATTTAAATCCGAATGATTCAAAGCAATAGTCTATAATTTGATATAAAGACATCAATACTCAGGCATACCAACAAACAATCATGCCTTTCAAAATAAAAATGCTAAAGAATGCTATCCCTACAAAATCATATAATATTGTCATGGTTGGTCTTCCTAACGCAGAGTATAAATCATGAACTACCCCAATGACAAGCCGAGCAATTGGTTCATACTTTTTAATGCGATTCAGCTTTTTCAACCCCACGCAATACATGAGCATGAGGACATAGCACTATGGGTGGAATAGAATGCGGTGATAAAGATCAATAGGGTGAAGTCAACAAAGGAAGATAGTCTCACATCAAAGAGGCTAATCAATGGGCAATGGAGATACCCATCAATTGATGTCATTGCGAGGAGTGGGGATTTCCATGCACTGATGCACTAAGAGCTATAAGTGTATGAAAGCTCAAGTGAAAACTAAGTGGGTGTGCATCCAACTTGCTTGCTCATGAAGACCTCGGGCATGTGAGGAAGCCCATCATTGGAATATAAAAGGCAAGTTCTATAATGAAAAAAATTCCCACTAGTATATGAAAGTGACAACATAGGAGACTCTCTATATGAAAAACATGTGCTACTCTGAAGCACAAGTGTGGAAAAGGATAGTAACATTGCCCCTTGTCTCTTTTTCTCCCATCTTTTGTTGGGCCCTGTTTGGCCTCTTTTTTCGTCTAGCTCCTCGTCCCGACTTGTGGGGGGAATCATAGTCTCCATCATCCTTTCCTCACTGGGACAATGCTCTAATAATGATGATCATCACACTTTTATTTACTTACAACTTGATAACTAGAGCAATATGACTCTATATGTATGCCTCTGGCAGTGTACCAGGATGTGCAATGATGCTAGCATAACATGTATAATAATGATGAACGATGGTTGTGCCAAAAATACTATGTCAGCTATATGATCATGCAAAGCAATATGAAAATGAAGGTGTGTGTCATAAGAACAGAATGGTGGAAGTTGCATGGCAATGTATCTCATAATGGCTATGGAAGTGCCATGATAGGTAGGTATGGTGGCTATTTTGAGGAAGATATAAGGAGACTTATGTGTGATAGAGTGTATTATATCATGGGGTTTGGATGCACCTGCGAAGTTTGCACCAACTCTCGAGGTGAGAAAGGGCAATGCATGGTATCGAAGAAGCTAGCAAATGGCGGAAAGGTAAGAGTGCATATAATTCATGGACTCACATTAGTCATAAAGAACTCACATACTTATTGTAAAAGTTTGTTATCCCTCGATGCAAAGTACTACTACGCATGGCCCTAGGGGGATAGATTGGTAGGAAAAGACCATCGCTTGTTCCCGACCTCCACTCATAAGGTAGACACTCAATAATAAATCATGCTCCAACTTCATGGGACAACGGGAGACTATACGTGCGTGCTTCGGGAATCACAAACATTAACACCAATATTCTTACTAAACCATAATCATTCACTAGTACGCCCACATATTAACATCTTAATATCCCAAAACTAATGCAAGGTATCAAACTTATCATATTCAGTGATCTACATGAAAGTTTTTTATTATATCCCTCTTGAATACCTATAATATCAGGACCAATTTCTTAACACGTGCATATTGGCATTACTATTTATTAGACTCTCAAAAAGATATAAGGAAGCATGAGAGTGAAACTATTTCTTTAAAATATAACGACCGCTGTGCTTTGAAAGATATAAGTGAAGCACTAGAGCAACTGCCTAGCTCAAAAGATATAAGTGAAGTGATGGTGTGTAACACCCCGGATGTAACTTGCCATATTTGTAACTCCGACTCTTGCCATTTTCGGCTATGTGCTATGTTATTCCCTCCGTGGTCAGGTTTTGTCTTTCGTTTTGTTTTTTTGTTCATGTCATGCATTTTCATATCATGTCATCATGTGCTTTGCATTTGCATACATGTTCGTCTCATGCATCCGAACATTTTCCCGTTGTCCGTTTTGCAATCCGGCGCTCCTATCTCCTCTGGTGCACCCCTCTTGTTTTCTTTTGTGTGCAGGTGTCAAACTTTCTCGGAATGGACCGAGGCTTGTCAAGTGGCCTTATTACACCACCCGGAGACCACCGGTCAAGTTTCGTTCCATTTGGAGGTCGTTTGGTACTCCAACGGTTAACCGGGCATCCGCAAAGTCCATTTGAGTGTCCAGCAAAAAACCCCTCAAAACCAGCCCAAAAACCACCAAACTCTTTTCCATGCTCTAGGTCGTTCGATCACGATCGTGTGGGCGAAAACCGCACCTCATTTGGACTCTCCTAGCTCCCTCTAGCTATATAAGAGCATCCCCTCCCGAAACGAAATCGCAGACGAACCCTAGAAGATTCCCTCGCGCCGCGCCGGACGCGTCCAGCGCCGCCGGACAAAAACCCGCCGCCGCCCGCAGCCAACAGGGGCGCGCCACGTCACCCCCGGGCGCCCCACTTCGCCGCCCCGCGCCGCGGCCCACCAGGCCCACCGCGGGCCCGCGCGAGCCCGCGCGCCCGCCGCCGCCTCGCCTCCCGTGTGCGCCGTCGCTCCTGGCCGCGCTGCCGCCGGCGCCCCTCGCCGTCACGCCGCCGCCGCGCCTTCCGTCCGCCGCCGCGTTTCGCCGGCGCCCCGCCGCCGTAGCCCGCCGCCGGCGCCTCCCTCCGGCGACGCCTCACCTCCTCCTTCCCCTGCCGACGGCCGCTGCTTCCTCTCTCTTCTCTCCCGCCGGCGAACTCCATCAAGCGAGCTCCCTCGATCGGATCTGGTACTGGCATTGACCTCTCCCCGTCCCTGTTTTTTTCTAAGTCTTGGAATTTTTGCGGAGAGTGCCCCTGTTCATAGCTCCATACCTTCTTGCATGTAGCTCCGATTCGCGCGTGTAGTATGTCAAATTGTTTGTCTCGTGATACTCTTCATTTTGTTCAATTGCACCATGTTCATTAGAGGTCATCTTGATGCCCAAATCTCTTTTGGAAGAGGGCTAGTTGCTGTTATTCTCTGGTTCTTAACAGAACTTGGAGATTTGTCATTTTTGCATCTTTAAATCTGTGCATCTTATGGGCATGAGCTCTACATGTGTTTTGAACTATGCCATGCCATATTTCCAGTGGTGTAGTCCATGTATTTTTGTGATCTCTGTGGTCACTAGCACAAGCATGCAAAGTAGGCTCCGTAATGTTTCTGATTTCAGGGACAGTGATTTCTCCAAGTCCTTGTCTGCTGTTATTTTGTTGTCATGTAAACTTGATGCTACAGAGAGATCCATGCATATTTTGGAGATGTTCACTAAGGATGTTTTGTAGCCATAGTTGTAATTGATCCATTCCGGCAATTGTTTGCAATTATGGTGTGCCATAGCATGACTCAATCTTGCTCTACTTTTGCTATAAAATATTTCTGGCAGATTCTTAACATGATATGCAATTTTGCCAAGCTTATTGTAGTTGATCCATACATGCTATGCAATTTTTCTTGCCATGGATAGCTTCATAAACATGCCATCTTGCTGTAGGTATGCTTGGTTTGTAGTGGATTGCTCTGTAGTGAGTGCATCAAGCTCAAAAAGAGGCCTACATATTATTATTTCTGCCATGCTCTGTTTTCTGCCAAGTCTGAAACCTGATAACGAAACTTGCTATGTTTACATGCTTGCCATCATATCTTATGATCCTTTTTGGCTCATGGTCAGTAAGGGACTTTTGTCACATGAATTTAGTAGAACACTGCCATGCCTTGTTTTGCTATGTTAAATTCCTGTAGCATGTTGATTTCATGCTCTGAACATTGCTACCTGATGCTGTTTTCTGCCATGTCCAGTTTTTCACTGTCTGTGAACCTGTTATCTTTTGCACTTTTTCCATGCTTGTTTGAGCTTGATATGTTGTGAACTAGCCATATCTCAGTGTTCATATTTTGTCAAGCATCTCCTGTAGATTACTTCCATGTGCTTTGTTGCTATGTTAGAGTGCTGTAGCATTGTTACTTGTTGCATTTTAAGTGCTATCTTGCTGTTAATCGCAGATTCGTGTCATTCTTGTTTTGCTTGCCATTTGCAAAACGTGCATCCGATTCCGGTGATCTTTATATCGATTTCGACCGAAATCATCTTATATTTCCAGTGGCATGCTTGGTTTGCCAAGTTACTGCCATGTTCATCATTTTCCTTCCGGAGCACGCATGTGCATCGCATATCATATCTCGCATATCATACATGTTTTGCATCATGTTGCTTGAGCATTCCTCGTGATTGATTGTGGTTCCGTTGCTTGTGTTCTTGTCTTGGGTAGAGCCGGGAGACGAGTTCGCGAACGAGGAACCTGTTGAGTACGCTTACGAGGATCAAGCTTTCGACAACTCTGAGAACCTTGCAGGCAAGATGACCACCCCTCGAAATCACTTCTATCTTTGCTTTGCTAGTTGTTCGCTCTATTGCCATGCTCCGCTACCTATCACTTGCTATATCATGTCTCCCATTTTGCCATGTCAGCCCTAACCATCCTTTCCTAGCAAACCGTGGTTTGGCTATGTTACCGCTTTTGCTCAGCCCCTCTTATAGCGTTGCTAGTTGCAGGTGAAGTTGAAGTTTGTTCCATGTCGGAACATGGATATGTTGGGATATCATAATATCTCTTATTTAATTAATGCATCTATATATTTGGTAAAGGGTGGAAGGCTCGGCCTTATGCCTGGTGTTTTGTTCCACTCTTGCCGCCCTAGCTACTGTTATACCGGGATTATGTTCCTTGAGTTTGCGTTCCTTACGCGGTCGGGTGATTTATGGGACCCCCTTGACAGTTCGCCTTGAATAAAACTCCTCCAGCAAGGCCCAACTTTGGTTTTACCATTTGCCACCTAAGCCTTTTCCCCCGGGTTTTCGCGAGCCCGAGGGTCATCTTATTTTAACCCCCCCGGGCCAGTGCTCCTTCGAGTGTTGGTCCGAACTGAGCAGACTGCGGGGCCCCCTCTTGGAAACTCGAGGTCTGGTTTTACTCGTAGGATGTCTCATCCGGTGTGCCCTAAGAACGAGATATGTGCAGCTCCTATCGGGATTTGTCGGCACATTCGGGTGGCTTTGCTGGTCTTGTTTTACCTTTGTCGAAATGTCTTGTAAACCGGGATTCCGAGACTGATCGGGTCTTTCCGGGAGAAGGTTTATCCTTCGTTGACTGTGAGAGCTTATGATGGGCTAAGTTGGGACACCCCTGCAGGGTATTATCTTTCGAAAGCCGTGCCTGCGGTTATGAGGCAGACGGGAATTTGTTAATGTCCGGTTGTAGATAACTTGTCACTTGCCCCAATTAAAATACATCAACTGCGTGTGTAGCCCTGATGGTCTCTTCTCGGCGGAGTCCGGGAAGTGAACACGGTCTGTGTTATGCATGACGTAAGTAGGTGTTCAGGATCACTTCTTGGTCATTGCTAGATGACGTCCGTTCCGTTGCTTCTCTTCTCGCACTCATTTGTGCTAGTTAGCCACCATATATGCTTTTGCCGCTGCAGCTCCACCTCATTAATCCTTCCTTTCCTATAAGCTTAAATAGTCTTGATCTCGCGGGTGTGAGATTGCTGAGTCCTCGTGACTCACAGATACTTCCAAAATAGTTGCAGGTGCCGACGATGCCAGTACAGATGATGGGGTCGATCTCAAGTGGGAGTTCGACGAGGAACGTGGTCGTTACTATGTGTCTTTTCCTGATGATCAGTAGTGGAGCCCAGTTGGGACGATCGGGGATCTAGCATTTGGGGTTGTCTTATTTTCATCTGGATTTTGACCGTAGTCGGTCTATATGATTGTATTTTGGATGATGTATGATATTTATTTATGTATTGTGTGAAGTGGCGATTGTAAGCCAACTCTTTATCCCATTCTTGTTCATTACATGGGATTGTGTGAAGATGACCCTTCTTGCGACAAAACCACTATGCGGTTATGCCTCTAAGTCGTGCCTCGACACGTGGGAGATATAGCCGCATCGTGGGCGTTACATGGCGCTTGAACTACGTCGGTATTTCCCCAAAGAGGAAGGGATGATGCAGCACAGCTACGGTAGGTATTTCCCTCAGTTATGAAACCAAGGTATCAATCCGGTAGAAGAACCAAACAACACTATGTAAATGGTACATGCACACAAAGAACAAATACTTGCAACCCGACGCTTATGAGGGATTGTCAATCCCTCTACGGGTAACGGCACCAGAATTGTCAAGTTGACGGGACAAAATTTGTGTAGATTGGATAAATAGATCTCGATAAAATGCGAAATAAAAGATGCAAATAAAAAGTGCAGCAAAGTAGTTTTGGGTTTTTAGAATAATAGATCTGAAAAAAGCAAATAAAAATAGATCTCAAAGCAAATATGATAAAGAATAGACCCGAGGCCGTAGATTTCACTAGTGGCTTCTCTCAAGAAATAGCACACGGTGGGTAAACAAATTACCGTTGGGCAATTGATAGAAAATAGAATAGTTATGATGATATCCAGGCAATGATCAATATATAGGCATCACGTCCAAGATTAGTAGACCGACTCCTACCTGCATCTACTACTATTACTCCACACATCGACCGCTATCCAGCATGCATCTAGTGTATTAAGTTCATGGAGAAACGAAGTAATGCAATAAGAACGATGACATGATGTAGACGAGATCTATTCATGTAGGAATAGCCCCCATCTTGTTATCCTTAATAGCAACGATGCATGTGTGTCTTGCTGTCCCTTCTGTCACTGGGAAAGAACACCGCACAATCGAACCCATCACAAAGCACCTCTTCCCATGGCAAGAAAAATCAATCTAGTCGGCCTAACTAAACCAAAGATTCGAAGAAGAAATACGAGGCTATAAATAATCATGCATATAAGAGATCAAAAGAAGACTCAAATAATATTCATGGATATAGATCTGATCATAACCTCATAGTTCATCGAATCCCAACAAACACAACGTAAAAAGAGTTACATCAAATAGATCTCCAAGAGACCATTGTATTGAGAATTAAAAGAGAGAGAGGAAGCCATCTAGCTACTGACTACGGACCCGTAGGCCTATGATGAACTACTCACGCATCATCGGAGAGGCACCAATGAGGATGATGAACCCCTCCATGATGGTGTCTAGATTGGATCTCGTGGTTCTGGAACTTGCGGCGGCTCGAACTGTGTTTCATCAACTCCCCTAGGGTTTCTAGAATATTTGGGTATTTATAGGGCGAAGAGGCGGTTCGGGAGGCCACTAAGGTGGGCACAACCCATCTGGGCGCGCCTGGGCCTCTAGGCGTGCCCCGGTGGGTTGTGCCCCCTCGGGGCTCCCCTTTGGTACTTCTTTGGCCCACTGGATGTCTTCTGGTCCAAAAAAATTCTCCAAAAAGTTTTGTTGCGTTTGGACTCCATTTGGTACTGATATTTTGCGAAGTAAAAAACAAGCAAAAAACAGCAACTGGCACTGGGCACTATGTCAATAGGTTAGTCCCAAAAATGATATAAAGTTTCTATAAAATGATTGTAAAACATCCAAGAATAATAATATAACAGCATGGAACAATCAAAATTATAGATACGTTGGAGACGTATCAGCATCCCCAAGCTTAATTCCTGCTCGTCCTCAAGTAGGTAAATGATAAGAATAGAGTTTTTTATGTGGAATGTTGCCTAACATGTTCATCACATATTATTTTCTTTGTAGCATGGACATTTGGACTTTTATATGGTTCAAAGCAATAGTCTAGTTTTGACATGAAGATTTCAATACTCAAGCATATCAACAAGCAACCATGTCTTTCAAAATATCAACACTAAAGAAAGTTATTCCTAGCTCATCATGCTCAATCATTGATCCATTCATGAAACACACTCGCATATTAGCTATGTACAATGCTCAAGTATGATCATAGTGCTCCCTAGTTGGTGATTTATAAGAGAAGATGGAGACTCAAATTAAAACAAAATATGCATAAAGTAAATAGATGGGCCCTTTGCAGAGGGAAGTAGGGTTTTGTAGAGGTGCCAGAGCTCAAAGCAAAAATTGAGAGATATTTTTTTAGAGGCATACTTTTCCCATCAAAGAAAACGACCGAGTAATCCCCAACACTTTCCATGCTAGATATATCATAGGCGGTTCCCAAACAGAAAATAAAGTTTATTCCTTTTTCCACCATTCTTTCACAATCCATGGCTAGCCGTATCCACGGGTGCCTTTGTTGGATCGAAAGTATGTCTAGAGGGGGGGGGGGTGATTAGACTACTTGACCAAATAAAAATCTAGCCTTTTCCCAATTTTAAGTCTTGGCAGATTTTAGGAAGTTAGCACAAGTCAAGCAATCAACCTACACATGCAAGTCTAAGAGTATAGCAGCAAACATTGCACATGAAGGTAAATGGAGGAGTTTGGAGGGAGCAAACGCAATGTAGACGCGGATATTTTTCCGTGGTTCCGATAGGTGGTGCTATACGTTGATGGAGACTTCAACCCACGAAGGGTAACGGCTGTGTGAGTCCACGGAGGGCTCCACCCACCAAGGGTCCACGAATAAGCAACCTTGTTTATCCCACCATGGCCATCGCCCACGAAGGACTTGCCTCACTAGGGTAGATCTTCACGAAGTAGGCAATCTCCTTGCCCGTACAAACTCCTTGGTTCAACTCCACAATCTTGACGGAGGCTCCCAAGTGACACCTAACCAATCTAGGAGACACCTAATGACCCACAAGTATAGGGGATCAATTTTAGCTCTTTTCGATAAGTAAGAGTGTCAAATCCAACGAGGAGCAGAAGGAAATGACAAGTAGTTTTCAGTAAGGTAATGTCTGCAAGTGCTCAAATTGTAAGTAGCGAGTAGTTTGATAGCAAGGTAATTTGTAACGAGCAAGTAACGATAATTGTAACAACTATGCAGCAAGGTAGCCCAATCCTTTTGAGGCAAAGAAAAGAACAAAACGTTCTCTTCTAATAATCAAAGTGTTCTTGAGAGTACACGGGAATTTCATCTAGTCACTTTAGTCATGTTGGTTTGATTTGTGTTCGCTACTTTGATAATTTGATATGTGGGTGGACCGGTGCTTAGGTGCTATTCTTACTTGAACAAACATCCTACTTATGATTAACCTTCCTGCAAGCATCGCAACTACGAGAAAAGTATTAAGAATAAATTCTAACCATAGCATTAAACTCTAGGATCCAATCGGTCCCTTACGGAATAGTGCATAAACTGGGGTTTAAGTTTCTGTCACTCTCGCAACCCACCATCTATTTACTACTCCACAATGCATTCCCTTAGGCCCAAATATGGTGAAGTGTCATGTAGTCGACGTTCACATGACACCACTAAGGGAATCACAACATACATACCATCAAAATATCGAACACATATCAAATTCACATGATTACTTGCAACATGATTTATCCCGTGACCTCAAGAACAAAAGTAACTACTCACAAATAATAAACATGCTCATGATCAGAGGGGTATTAATATGCATAATGGATCTGAACATATAATCTTCCACCAAATAAACCATATAGTAATCAACTACAAGATGTAATCAACACTACTAGTCACCCCTAGCAACAATCTATAGTTCCGGTAACAAGATTGAATACAAGAGATGAACTAGGGTTTGAGATGAGATGGTGCTGGTGAAGATGTTGATGGAGATTGCCCTCCCCAAGATGGGAGAGTTGTTGTTGATGATGACGACGATGATTTCCCCCTCCGGGAGGGAAGTTCCCCCGGCAGAATCGCTCCGCCGGAGGGCAAAAGTGCTCCTGCCCAAGTTCCGCCTCGAGACGGCGGCGCTCCGTCCCGAAAGTCTTCTCCTTATTTTTTCTAGGTCAAAATCACTTATATACCAGAAGATGGGCACCGGAGGTGGGCCGAGGAGGCCACAACCCACCAGGGCGCGCCAGGGGGGCCTGGCGCGCCCAGGTGGGTTGTGCCCACCTGGTGGCCCCCTCTGGTGTTATTGGCTCCAATATTTCTTAAATATTCCATAAAAAATCCTCGTGAAGTTTCAGCTCATTTGGAGTTGTGCAGAATAGGTGGCCTGACGTAGCTTTTTCAGGTCCAGATTTCCAGCTGCCGGAATTCTCCCTCTTGGTGTGTACCTTGCAAATTATGAGAGAAAAGGCATTAGAATTACTCCAAAAAGCATTATTATGGATAAAAACATTATAAATAACAGTAAGAAAACATGATGCAAAATGGACGTATCAACTCCCCCAAGCTTAGACCTCGCTTGTCCTCAAGCGAAAACCGAAATCGAAAAACATGTCCACATGCTTTGAGAGAGAGGTGTCGATAAAAACAAAATACGGACATAGAAGCATCATGTTGATTATTATAACAGCAACAAATTTAAACATAAACTTTTATCATAGAACTTTTATCATACACTTCCCATGAATAAGTAACAGTTCATCACACAATCGAAGTATAAAGCAAAAACTCTATTAGAAACCAACAAACTATGTTCTCAGTCAACTTTGCAACTACAATTCATCATCTTTTCAGGAAGGGTCACGTGTCGGAGCCTTTAGGCAAGTCCACATACTCAACCATCATATAGTCTTCTATGATTGCTAACACTCACCTAGTACACATGAGCAAAACGTTTCAACCGGACACATAGAAAGATAGGGGCTTATAGTTTCGCCTCCCAACATACTCACCTCAAGGGTGATGTCAACCATTATAACTCATGCTATCTATATTCAACTGGACATATGTGCCTAGATCTTTCCTCACCACATGATGCTTGCCAAAGGAGAAAAATAAAAAGGAATAGAAGGAAAACTTTGACTCTTTGCATAAAAGTAAATACATAAAAGTAAAAGATAGGCCCTTCGCAGAGGGAAGCAGAGGTTGCCATGCGCTTATTTGTTTGCATGCTCAATCCCTTAGTGCAAAAGAACGTCACGTTGTATTGCCCCTTAAGATGACAACCTTTATTATGTAGGCTATCGCTTTTATTCTTTGTCATCCAAGTTCGTACAACGCTCAATTTTCTCTTACACTAAATGATCTCACATATTTAGAAGCAATTTTTATTGCCTTTTTGCACCGATGACAACTTACTTGAGGGATCTTGTTCAATCCCTAGGTAGGTATGGTGGACACTCGAAAAAGATTTGGTTTAAGGGTTTTTGGATGCACAAGTAGTATCTATACTTAGTGCGGAATTTTTGTGTAGCAAAGATAGGGGCAAGCACCACATGTTAAAGGATCTATGACAATATAATTTCTGTGTTAATATAAACAAACATAAACCATTACGTTGTCTTCCTTGTCCAACGTCAACAATTTTGGCATATAATATTTTGATGAGGGCTCGCAATCACAAAAGATTTCTAGGATAGTATATTTATATGTGAATCTTCCCTTCCCTTATTAATTCTTTCATGAGTTGCATCACTGACCAATGCTATGTTTGTCAATCTCTAATAAAATTTTCTTACTTATATTTTTCCTTATGTGGTGCTATCACCTACCATAGGATTAGTATATGATCTTATTGATTTATTTCCTTTCTTTTGTTTGCTTTCTTTCTCTTTTTCTTTTCTTTATTTGCAACATGGAAGTAAAGAAAGTAAAAACTCGAACTAACTTTATTATATAACTTGCACATGATAACAATGATAGATCACTAAGCAAACTCTCAAAGAAGAAAAGATCGAACTAAACTTTATTCATCTAAGCAAAAGATTGAACTAAGATAAGTAAAAGCAAAAGGATAGTGGGATGATACGATACCGGGGCACCTCCCCGAAGCTTGGCGGAAGGCAAGGGGAGTGCCCATACCGGATACTCAATTCTCCTTTGGTGGTGAAGAAGGTGATGGTGGTGATGAAGAAGAAATCTTGTCCTTGGAGGAACCTGAAGAGGCCATTGTAGATGGGATCTGACAGAAAACATCAAGAAAAGAGAACAGAGGATTTTCTCCGCGATACGGTGGTTAACAGGTTCGGGAAGTATATATATATATTTTTATCTTGGAGGACAAGTAAACAGAAGAAAAATGGAGTCTGGAAGGTGCCCCAGATGGGCACAACCCACCTGGGCGCGCCAGGCCTGGCGCGCCCTGGTGTCTTATGCCCACCAGGGGACGCTTCCTGGAAGTTTCTTTATTTCCAAAATTCTAAAATATTCCAAAACTGACGAAAAATATTTTTGCAGATTTTTGGAGTATGTTTACTTACCGTACTACATACCTCCTTATTTTGACGATTCTGGAGTGTTCCGGGAGGACTCTTTTATGTGTTCTTCCGGTGTCAAAGTTTGGACAATATTGCTTTCAACATTAATAGGGGTACCTGAGATATAATGCTTTATTCGTTGCTCGTTGACAACCTTTGGGTTAGTGCCTTCGAAATTATTTATTTTGATGGTTCCAGACCGGTAAACCTCCTCGATGACATAGGGGCCTTCCCATTTTGAGAGGAGTTTGCTTGCAAAGAATCTGAAACAAGAGTTGTACAAAAGAACATACTCTCCGACTTTAAACTCACGTTTTTGAATTCTTTTGTCATGCCACCTTTTAACTTTTTCTTTGAATAACTTTGCATTTTCATAAGCTTGGGTTCTCCATTCATCTAATGAGCTTATATCAAATAACCTCTTTTCACCAGCAAGTTTGAAATCATAGTTGAGTTCTTTAACTGCCCAATATGCTTTATGTTCTAACTCAAGAGGTAAATGACAAGCTTTTCCATAAACCATTTTATAAGGAGACATACCCATAGGATTTTTATATGATGTTCTATAAGCCCAAAGTGCATCATCTAATTTCTTAGACCAATTCTTCCTGGACCTATTAACAGTCTTTTGCAAAATTAATTTTATTTCTCTATTGCTAAGCTCAACTTGACCACTAGACTGAGGATGATAGGGTGATGCAATTCTATGGTTAACATCATACTTAGCAAGCATTTTACGGAAAGCACCATGAATAAAGTGTGAACCACCATCAGTCATTAAATATCTAGGGACTCCAAACCTTGGGAAAATAACTTCCTTAAGCATTTTAATAGAGGTGTTGTGATCAGCACTACTAGTTGGAATAGCTTCTACCCATTTAGTAACATAATCAACAGCAACCATAATGTGTGTATACCCATTAGAAGAAGGAAAAGGACCCATGTAATCAAATCCCCAAACATCAAATGGTTCAACAGCAAGAGAATAGTTCATAGGCATTTCTTGACGCTTACCAATATTACCTATTCTTTGGCATTCATCACAAGATGAGACATACTTACGAGCATCCTTGAAGAGAGTAGGCCAATAAAATCCAGACTGCAATACCTTATGAGCAGTTCTATCTCCAGCATGATGCCCTCCATAAGGTTCGGAGTGACATTTCCGTAGGATTTGTCCCTGTTCATGCTCAGGTACACAACGTCTAATAATACCATCTACTCCTTCTTTATAAAGATGTGGGTCATCCCAAAAGTAATGTCTTAAATCATAGAAGAATTTTTTCTTTTGTTGGTAAGTAAAGCTAGGTGGTAAATATTTAGCAACAATGTAATTAGCATAGTCAGCATACCAAGGAGTACTATTAGCAACATTTATTGCAGCTAACTGCTCATCAGGAAAACTATCATCAATAGGTAGTGGGTCATCAAGCACATTTTCAAGCCTAGACAAGTTATCAGCTACGGGGTTCTCAGCTCCTTTTCTATCAATGATATGTAAATCAAATTCTTGTAACAAGAGAACCCAACGAATAAGTCTAGGTTTAGCATCTTTCTTCTCCATAAGATATTTAATAGCAGCATGGTCTGTGTGAACAGTTACTTTAGAATCAACAATATAAGGTCTAAACTTATCACAAGCAAACACCACTGCTAAGAATTCTTTTTCAGTTGTAGCATAATTTCTTTGAGCACTGTCTAGAGTTTTACTAGCATAATGAATAACATTCAATTTCTTATCAACTCTTTGTCCTAGAACAACACCAACAGCATAATCACTAGCATCACACATAATTTCAAAAGGCAAGTTCCAATCAGGTGGTTGAACAATAGGTGTAGAGATTAAATCTTTCTTGAGTGTTTCAAAGGCTTCAAGACAATCATCATCAAAAATAAAAGGAATATCCTTTTGCAAAAGATTAGTAAGAGGCCTAGAAATTTTAGAAAAGTCCTTGATAAACTTCCTATAGAAACCAGCATGACCTAGGAAACTACGAATACCTTTTATGTCCTTAGGACATGGCATTTTCTCAATTGCATCAACCTTAGCTTGGTCCACTTCAATACCTCTTTCAGAAATTTTATGACCCAAGGCAATGCCTTCATTAACCATAAAGTGGCACTTCTCCCAATTCAACACAAGATTTGTTTGTTCACATCTCTACAAAACTCGATGAAGATTGCTTAAACAATCATCAAAAGATTTCCCATAAACAGAGAAGTCATCCATGAAAACCTCAACAATCTTTTCACAAAAATCAGAGAATATAGCCATCATGCATCTTTGAAAGGTAGCAGTTGCATTACATAAACCAAAAGGCATACGTCTATAAGCATAGGTTCCAAAAGGACAAGTAAAAGTGGTATTTTCTTGATCAGGTTGAGAAACAAGTATTTGTGAAAAGACAGAATATCCATCAAGGAAGCAAAAGTGCGTGTGCTTAGATAATCTTTCAAGCATTTGATCAATAAAAGGCAAAGGGTAATGATCTTTTCTAGTAGCTTTATTTAATTTTCTAAAATCAATTACCATTCTATAGCCTGTAACAATTCTTTGTGGAATAAGTTCATTCTTATCATTAGGAACAACAGTTATACCTCCTTTCTTAGGGACACAATGAACAGGACTTACCCATCTACTATCAGCTATAGGATAGATTATACATGCTTCCAGAAGTTTTAATATTTCCGTTCTTACCACCTCTTTCATCTTCGGATTTAACCGGCGTTGGTGATCAACAACTGGTTTAGCATCAGGTTCCATATTAATTTTGTGCTGACATAGAGTGGGACTAATGCCCTTTAAATCATCAAGAGTATATCCAATAACAGCTTGGTGCTTCCTTAGAACTTTCAATAATCTTTCTTCTTCATGTTCTGAAAGGTTAGCACTGATAATAACAGGATATATCTTCTTTTCATCAAGATAAGCATATTTCAAAGTGTCGGGCAATTGTTTTAATTCAAACACATGATCACCTTTAGGTGGAGGTGGACCTCCTAGAGTTTCAATAGGCAAATTGTGTTTAAGTAGAGGACGTTGTTCAAAGAAAATCTTATCTATTTCATTTCTTTCATGCATATGTAAATCATTCTCATGGTCTAGCAAGTATTTTTCTAAAGGATCAGTAGGTGGCACAACAATAGAAGCAAGACCAATTAATTCATCCTTACTAGGCAATTCTTTTTCATGATGATTTCTACTAAACTTGGAAAAAATAAACTCATGAGACTCATCACCAAAGCTAACACCAACATTTTGTTTCTTGCAATCTATCTTAGCTTTAGCTGTGTTCAAGAAAGGTCTACCAAAGATAATGGGGCAGAAGTCATCTTGTAGGGTACCAAGAACAAGAAAATCAGTAGGATATTTTATTTTCCCACACAAGACTTCAACATCTCTAATAATCCCACAAGGTGATATGGTGTCTCTATTTGCAAGTTTAATAGTAACATCTATGTCTTCTAACTCTGTAGGTGCTATGTCTTCCCTAATTTCTTGATATAACTTGTAAGGAATAGAACTCACAATAGCACCCATGTCACATAAACCATGATAACAGTGATCTCCTATTTTAACTGAAATGACAGGCAGGCCAACAACTGGTCTATTTTTATCCCCTTTTTCGGGTTTAGCAATTCTAGCAGCTTCTGCACAGAAGTAAATAACATGCCCATCTATGTCTTCTTCTAAGAGATCTTTAACCATAGCAACATTAGGTTCCACTCTAATTTGTTCATCAGGTTTAGGTGTTCTAACATAGCTTTTGTTAACAACAGTTGAAACTTTAGCATGTTGCTTTATCCTAATAGGAAAAGGGGGTTTCTCAATATAAGCAGTAGGAACAACTGGATCAACATTATAGAGTATAGTTTCTTCTTTAACTGGTACCGGTTCTTTAATTTTTCTTTAATAGGTGGGTGATATTTAAGCCACTTCTCTTTAGGGAGTTCAACATGAGTAGCAAATGATTCACAAAAGGAGGCTACTATCTCAGAGTCAAGTCCATATTTAGTGCTAAACTTTTGAAAAGCATCGGTATCCATAAAAGATTTAACACAATCATACTTAAGCTTTATACCTGACTCTTTACCTTTGTCGAGTTCCCAATCTTCAGAGTTGCGTTTAATTCTTTCCAGAAGATCCCACCGGAATTCAATAGTTTTCTTCATAAAAGAACCAGCACAAGAAGTATCCAGCATGGTTTGATCATTACGAGAAAGCCGAGCATAAAAGTTCTGAATAATAATTTCTCTTGAGAGCTCATGATTGGGGCATGAATATAACATTGACTTAAGCCTCCCCCAAGCTAGAGCGATACTCTCCTTCACGAGGCCAAAAATTATATATATAATTCCGATCACGATGAACTAGATGCATAGGATAAATTTTTTGGTGAAACTCCAATTTCAAACGATTCCAATTCCATAATCCAATATCATCGCATAGCCTATACCATACCAATGATTTTCCCTTCAAAGATAAAGGGAAAACCTTTTTCATCACCTCATCTCCGGGTAAACCTGCAAGCTTGAACAATCCACAAATTTGTTCTACATATATCAAGTGCATATCAGGATGTTCGGTTCCATCTCCTGCATAAGGATTAGCTAGCAGTTGTTCTATCATACCCGAAGGAATTTCATATTCAATATTTTCAGTATGTGCAGTAGGTTGAGGGGTAGCTAATTGTGGTTCCAGACGAGGTGAAGATACCCCGAACAAACCCCTCAAAGGATTGTTTTCCATAGGCACAGGTGACAATAAATTTCAGCACACTATATAAATGTTTCCTTACCAAAGGCGCTTCACTCCCCAGCAACGGCGCCAGAAAATAGCCTTGATGACCCACAGGGACCAATTTTAGCTCCTTCCAATGAGTAAGAGTGTCGAACCCAACAAGGAGCAGAAGGAAATGGCAAGTAGTTTTCAGTAAGGTAATGTCTGCAAGTGCCGAAATTGTAAGTAGCGAGTTGTTTGATAGGAAGGTAATTTGTAACGAGCAAGTAATGATAATTGTAACAAGTA
This sequence comes from Triticum aestivum, assembly GCF_018294505.1. Classification (NCBI taxonomy): domain Eukaryota; kingdom Viridiplantae; phylum Streptophyta; class Magnoliopsida; order Poales; family Poaceae; genus Triticum; species Triticum aestivum. The sequence goes on from NC_057808.1 coordinate 217,177,041, forward strand.
TGCAGCAAGGTAGCCCAATCCTTTTGAGGCAAAGGACAGGCCAAAACAGTCTCTTATAATAATCAAAGTGTTCTTGAGGGTACACGGGAATTTCATCTAGTCACTTTCATCATGTTGGTTTGATTTGTGTTCGCTACTTTGATAATTTGATATGTGGGTGTATCGGTGCTTAGGTGATGTTCTTACTTGAACAAACCTCCTACTTATGATTAACCCTCCCGCAAGCATCCGCAATTACGAGAAGTATTAAGAATAAATTCTAACCATAGCATTAAACTCTAGGATCCAATCGGTCCCTTACAGAATAGTGCATAAACTGGGGTTTAAGGTTGTGTCACTCTCGCAACCCACCATCTATGTACTACTCCACAATGCATTCCCTTAGGCCCAAATATGGTGAAGTGTCATGTAGTCGACGTTCACATGACACCACTAAGGGAATCACAACATACATACCATCAAAACATCGAACACATATCAAATTCACATGATTACTTGCAACATGATTTATCCCGTGACCTCAAGAACGAAAGTAACTACTCACAAACAATAAACTTGCTCATGATCAGAGGGGTATTAATATGCATAATGGATCTGAACATATAATCTTCCACCAAATAAACCATATAGTAATCAACTACAAGATGTAATCAACACTACTAGTCACCCCCTAGCACCAATCTATAGTTCCGGTAACAAGATTGAATACAAGAGATGAACTAGGGTTTGAGATGAGATGGTGCTGGTGAAGATGTTGATGGAGATTGCCCTCCCCAATATGGGAGAGTTGTTGATGATGATGATGATGGTGATGATTTCCCCCTCCGGGAGGGAAGTTCCCCCGGCAGAATCGCTCCGCCGGAGGGCAAAAGTGCTACTGCCCAAGTTCCGCCTCGAGACGGCGGCGCTCCGTCCCGAATGTCCTCCCCTTTATGATGTAGGGTGGAACCCTAGATGGCCGATCTTTCACGAAAGGAGCGGATTCCAAAGAGGAACACGAAGAACATGAGGGGAAACACGAGAGAATCACTCAAACCAACAAGATATAGTCACACATGTGCTAGATCCTCGAAACACGAGAGGAGATACAAGATCCATGATCAACAAAGGACGATACAAAGGGTAACCGGTTCTTCTCCGTGAGGAGGTCTTGATGGGGGTCTTCTCCATGAGGAGGTCTTGAATCCAAGGGGGGTCTTCTCCGTAGAGGGGCCGCGGTCTCTCTCGTGGAGTAGATCCGATATGGATGAGCAAAGCTCTATCTCTAAATGAGCTAATCCTTTGCTAACCCTAGAAAGAGGAAGGGGATGGAGTATATATAGTCTAGGGGGGCGAAAGGGTACATGGGGCTCGGCCCCTTACTGTGCGCAGACAGGCGGAGCCGGATGTCCGGGCGACGGGCCGGATCTCCGGGTCTTCGGGAGGGGCCGGATGTCCGGGCTGGCAGCGGTAGCTTCTGTAGGTTCTGGTGCATGGCGCCGGATGTCCAGGCTCGGGCCGGATGTCCGGGCTGGACGCCGGATGTCCGGGACCTGTAGACGTGGGCGGCAGGGCTCCTGCTCATGTGGTCGCTCCAGGGGCCGGATGTCCGGGGCCTTGAAGGTGAACTTGCCTTCTTCCGTTGGTTCTCTTCATCCATGGACTTGGCAGCTTGTCCTTCTTCACGTGCATCTTCAGGAGAGTCCTCTTGACACCTGATCATGCATAGCATATCGGACTTAGGTAGTAACCATGTCTCGAGTGGATCATATGTGATATCACTAAGGAAGTCACCTCGTTCTCGAGAGCTCTAGCTCGTGCTCGTGTCATGGGTCCTCTTGGCTCTTGATGAGACGATGGTAGGTCCATGGGGATGATCGTAGGGTGCTCTGTATCATCTCCCCTCCCTTGGGAAAGATCCGACCTCGGATCAAAATCTCATCACCATGGTACGCGGAGAGATCTTTGATGTTGAAGATGTCGCTCACGGAGTACTTGTCACGTGGGATGTCGATCTTGTATGCGTTGTTGTTGTAGCGTGCAAGCACCTTGAAGGGTCCATCGGCTCGTGGTAGAAGTTTGGACTTGCGTTCGTTGGGGAAGCGGTCCTTGCGAAGGTGTAGCCACACAAGATCTCCAACATTGAACATCATGAGTTGCTTGTTGACGTTGAGCTTGGTCGCTAGTCGTTGTACTTGGCGCTCGGTGTTGTGCCTTGTATCTTCATGCATCTTCTTGAGGTAGTTGACTCGGGCACTCGTGTCCATGTTTGTGCGCTCTTGTAGTGTTAGTGGAAGAATGTCCAATGGGGACAATGGGTTGAAGCCGTAGACGACCTCAAAGGGGGACTTGCCGGTAGTCGAATGTCTTGCATGGTATTAGGCGTACTCGGCGATAGGTAGGCACTCCTCCCACTCCTTGATGTTCTTCTTTATCAACACGCGTAGTAGAGTGCAGAGCGTGCGGTTCGTCACCTCCGTTTGGCCGTCGGTTTGTGGATGGTATGCTGAAGAGAACAAAAGCTTGATTCCGAGCTTGACGCACAAGGTCTTCCAAAAGTAACTCAAGAACTTGACGTCGCGATCCGAGACAATCGTCTTTGGCACTCCATGTAGGCGCAATATTTCCCTACAAAAAAATTTGCAACATGTGAAGCATCTTCTATCTTGTTGCAAGGAATGAAATGAGCCATTTTGGAGAATCGGTCCACAACAACAAAAACGGAATCCTTGCCATTTCGAGTTCTAGGCAAACCAAGCACAAAATTCATGCTAATATCTTCCCATGGTTGATATGGAATTGGAAGTGGCATGCAAAGGCCATGAGATTGGGCTTTAGACTTAGCTTTGCGACATGTAGAGCATCGGTTGGTGAGGCGGTTGACGTCGCGAAACATCTTAGGCCAAAAGTAGTTCTTGGAGAGCGTGGCGAATGTCTTGTCACGTCCAAAATGTCCCATTAGTCGTCCTCCATGAGATTCTTGCAAAATTAACAAACGAAGAGAAGACTCGGGGATGCAAAGTTTGTTAGCTCTCATAAGATAACCATCCTTGAGGTAATATCGATCCCAAGAAGTATGCGTCAAACACTTGGCATAAGGAATAGAAAATGTAGGATCATGCTCATACAAGTCTTTTATGTGCTCAAAACCAATGACACTCAATTCAAGTTGAGTAACAAGCATGCATATACGGGAAAGCGCATCCGCCACAATATTTTCCTTACCTTTAATGTACTTGATGACATAAGGAAATGACTCAATAAATTCACTCCACTTAGCATGACGCTTGTTCAACTTAGTTTGACCCTTAAGGTATTTAAGCATTTCATGGTCGGTATGGATGATGAACTCATGAGGGTGTAGGTAATGTTCCCATTCACGCAAAACTCGCACTAAAGCATATAGCTATTTGTCATAGATGGGATAATTTAGTTGCGCTCCGGAAAGTTTCTCACTAAAATAAGCAATAGGGCGCTTCTCTTGTGTTAACACACCTCCTATGCCATTACCACTAGCATCGCGATGAATTTCAAAAGGTTTGTCAAAGTTGGGTAATGCAAGCACGGGGGCATGAGTAAGCAAATTCTTAAGCTCATTGAAAGCGATGTCTTGGGATGTTCCCCAAACAAACGATGCATTTTTCTTACTCAAAGCATGCAAAGGTGAAGCAATGGTGCTAAAATCCTTCACAAATCGACGGTAGTGTCAGGACCCCGATTCCAAGTCACATCGATCTAGTCGGTAACACCTCATATCACTTTGCGGCCTCACGCATGGTATTCCCACGGGTGTCGCCTTACCATGGCCCGGGACCATTTGCGTCTTTTGGCTCACGTATATGATAGTGTCGCTAGCATCCATATGAAAGAGAACCCGGGCCGACATGACTAGTCGAGAACCCAACGTGGCACTAACTTACGGGGATAGGCATACATGAATCAACATCGAGCATGTCGGTCAGCAGCGTGCGAATCCGGGCTGTAGCACTGGGCTAACAGGACTCCGGTGAACCGGGCTGTAGCAGGCTAGGCAGGACTCCGGATGTCACCGCGTGACATTTCCCCGAAGGGACAGACATAGGAACGAAGTGAATCACATGCCGGCCAGTCAAGTGTTCCGGAGCAGTAGTGCTGGGCTAGCAGGACTCCGGTGAACCGGGCTGTAGCGCACTACTATGGCTCATGGAAGCACAAGACTACATTTCCCCATAAGAGAGGCTACCAAGGATAAACAACTAGGTTGTCGGATCCCACACATACCAAGCATTTCAATCATACACACAATATGCTCGATATGTGCAAATACAACATGGCATCACAACAAGACTCTACGACTCAGAGTATTTATTCATTAGCCTCCGAAGAGCTAGATATTACAGACATGGGTCTCATGACCCAACATTCAGAGCATACAAGCAACAAGCACATGCGGAAGCTTAACTTCTCTGAGTACAGACAACTACAAAAGAAAAAGGCTGCGAAGCCTGACTGTCTACCAGATCCTGCCGAGGGCACAAGATCATAGCTGAGGTATCAAGCTAAACGTCGAAGTCCACACGGAACTACTAGCGAGACTGACGTCTCTCTACAAAACATAAAATAGGCAAACGTGAGTACAAATGTACCCAGCAAGACTTACATCAGAACTATCTACATAAGCATCGGTATCAACAAAGGGGGTGGTGGAGTTTGACTGCAGCAAGCCAGCTTTGACTCGGTGGCTATCCTAAACTATGACTGCAAGTAACTCTTTTGAGGTGGCGCACACGAGTCCACATATTCACCATATCAATACACCACTATGGATCCGCTCCCGTCTCTCTACAAGAACGCCATCCACATCATTCACGCTTATCTTGCGCATTTTAGAGTATCCACTTTCACTTGTCTATGAACTGTACAGGCAACCCAGAAGTCCTTTACCGTGGACACGGCTATTCGAATAGATGATGTTAACCCTGCAGGGGTGTACTTCTTCACACACGCTCTCGCCACTTACCACCATGTACACGTCGTGTACCTCGGCAACCTTCAAGCGGAAGCCTGGCGAGGGAGTCGGCCACGACCTGACTAACCACACAAGTCTCTAGTCCAGGTTTATCGCCTATTCGGGTTCCATCCGCAAGGAGATCCGGCCGGGGTGTCGCTCACGGCCCCAAACGATGTGTGCAGGGTTCCCAAGCCCACCTCGACGGATGGATCTACGCTTGGTACATCGTGCCACGGTGCCTAGTCTGTCCCAAGCCCACCTGTACCGGGTACCACTTGGTAGACTACTAACACTACCTACAAACACCAGAAACTAGTTGCAACTCCTGGACAGAGATCAAGTTGATTAATAAGTCGAGAGGGGCACTTAAGCATTCCAATGTGTGGTAGTAACTGTTCATGGATCACAAACACAGAACTCAGTTCCTGAGGACGGTTTCAATGAGACAACCCACCATATACTCCTACATGGCCTCTCACCGCTACCTTTACCAAATCGTGTTCACACCCTTAGCTCTCACACAGTAGGACATGTTCACCACTTTCCAATTCATTCCCGATGAATCAGCCCTGACACAACTCTAAGCAATAGCAGGCATGACAAACAAGCATGGATGAGTAGGCACATCAGGGCTCAGACAACTCCTACTCATGCTAGTGGGTTTCATCTATTTACTGTGGCAATGACAGGTCATGCAGAGGAAAGGGGTTCAACTACCGCAGCATGTAACAGATGAATCGTTGTTCTCCTAATGCAATAAAAGAGAGCAGGAGCAAGAGAGTGGGATTGTATCAGAATGAACAAGGGGGTTTTGCTTGCCTGGCACTTCTGAAGATAGCATTGAGTCTTCATTAGTGTCAACGATTGAATCGCCGGAACGTCGTCTACTGAGAGGGGACAAACACCGGCAACAGAGAGGAAACACAATCAATGCAATGCAACAATATGATGCATGAATGTGACATGGCAATATGCTGTGAATTGAGCTCATGCAGCTAGCAACAGAAAGGTTTGGGTTGATTTGAACTCAAGGTTCAAATTCAAGTTCAAACTATGAATTCAAATAGTGCATTATCATGTTTTGGACTAAACAGTGAGGTTAAGTTGTTCAAAGATGCATGAAAATTCCATATTCGGATTCCTTGGATTTTTTGATCATTTTTCTTATATAAATTATTTCATTTGGAGTTACGGTTGATTTTCTATGATTTTTAGAAGTTTATAGGATTTTCTGGAATTTTCTGAATTATTTTAAATCCAGAAAATTATTAACTGTGTCAGCATGACGTCGTGGTGATGTCAGCAGGTTAAAGGCGCCAGCCCAGGTCAAACCTGACGGCTGGGACCCGCATGTCATTGAGACAGTGTTAAACTAAGTTAATTAGGGCCTGGGCCCACATGTCAGTGAGTGTGGGTTCAATTAGTGGCGCCATTAGCTGCTAATGACGCTGCCACGTCGACACGGCCGGAGTTAAGCCGCCGGCGAGGTCAGCGACGATGGAACGGCTCGGGTTTCGCCCTCCGGCGACCAAACGCCGCGCGGATAGGCTCTGTGGGTTCCTGGCACTCGTGCGCATCCGTAGGAGGCGACGGGAGGATGCGGGGTGGTCAGAGCTCGCCGGAGTGGAGCTTGCGGCGGCGGCCGCAGTTCGACTAGATGCGGGCACGGCTGGAGCTCGCTTCCGAGCAAACGGAGCGCACATGAGGTAGCTACTGGCGGCAGGAGCTTGACCGGGTACTCAGCCGCGACGTTGGCCCATCGCAGCGACGACGGCGACAAACGCGGCGGCGGCGAGCTTCGGCCGCGGTGGCCAGGGGGCTAGAGGAGGGATTGGACGGCAGGGAGAGAGGGGTTGGGAGCAGGAGCTCACAGGGAGGCGGCGCAGTAGGTTAGTGGGCTCGGGGACGTCCTTGACGGTGCGAATCAACGACGAAGAGCTCGGGTGCCCGAGGTTGAAGACGAGGTTGGTGAGGCCGTTTCAGGGCTGCCGACGATGCGTGGCTCAACGGAGAGCTTCAGTGCGAGGAGACGGAACTCGGGGATGCGGAGAGGGAGCGAGGGAGTGGCTGTGGCCGTGGTGGAGCTCGTCGGTGGCGGCGGCGCGGTTTGGTGAGGTGGGGAACAGCGAGGGAGAGGGAACCAGAGAGTGAGGGAGAAGTGAGAGGGGGTCGGGGAGGTGCCGTGGCACTCGTGGAGGCGTCCAGAAGCGGCGGAAGCAGGAGGTGGCCTCGCGCGTGGCGACCACACGCCCGGCGTCCCTCTGGCGTCCTTCTGGCGCGAGGTGGGAGACGGTGGCGGCTCTGGTGGGCTGGGCCAGCTCCTGGGCCGTGGTGGGGCGCCAGGTAAGTCCAGGTGAGGGGCCCAGTGGCCTTCTCTCTCTCTCTTACTTAATTGTTTTTGTTTCCTAGTTTGATTTGTTTCTGTTTTCTATTTATTCTGTTTTGTTTTGATTTAGTAAAATACTAAACCATTTTATAAAATCCTGGAAATAATTAGGGGCGCTGTCTGAATTATTCCAGTGACCCATAACAATTTCCAACATTTTTGGAGCACCTAAAATGTATATAGCATTTAAATAGCTCCAATTCAAATATGTTTGAATTAATTCAAAGACCATAAATGCCTTGGAAAAATGTGCATGACCTCTGGTAAAGGTTTTAACCTTTTTCCATAAATAATGAACATTTTTGAAGGGCATTTTGGGTTTAATGAAAATATTTTTATTTTGAACCTAGTTGAATTCATTTGGTGCTAGGGTTTGGTCATCCCCAATTCAAATTCATTTCAATTAAACATGATGACATGAATGCTTTCATGCAATTAACTACAAGCAATTCTAGGGCTGTGACAACTCACCCCCACTAAACAAGAATCTCGTCCCGAGATTCGAGACGTGAGGTAAGAAGACAGAGGGGACACAAGGCTAACACGATCTTCACGGTCCAACTTCCCTTCTCGAAGATGTTGATTCGTTGCATCATCTTGATCTTGGCATCTTGCTTGAGAACTCCACTCAACATGACCACGAGAAGAAATGGAAACTCTAGAAGAATCGATCTTCTCGAGGATCAAGCAACTCACGATCAATTCATGGAATGAGATGTTGAACATCTCTCGAGCCAAGACACGGAACATACATCCAAACGGAAGAAGTGAAACAGAGAATGAAGATTCAAGTGGATAAGCACAATTCCACGCTGAATAAGACGGTGCATGGTTTCAAGATAACGAGGAGTTGTCTGCCATCATTCCATAACGGGGCACCTTAGGGAGGGTGGCTCATAGAAATATTCCCTTAAGTGGCAAAAAGAATTACTTTTGATTCAGAGATCATTGAAACTCTTCATACCAGTGTAAGGTAATTTACAAATGATCGTTTGAAAGACTTCAAAAGAATGGCACACTCAATTTGGAAAGGAAACTATGGTTATAGAACAACTCGGCAAATGGAAGGCACATTCCAGTTGATACCAAGGATATAACCTAGTGACTGAGCGTGCTTTCAAGAACTTGAGCATTTCCATATTCATCAAGGTTTTACCAACATCCGTGCTGAGGATCCTGGCAACACATCATACTACCATGATGAACGGTGATGGAGGATGCAGGTGCAAAGGAGGACATCACTTTCTCAGATTTTTCCTTAGCGAGGCCAAGGGAACGAAATCTGGATGATCGCCCGAGAGACATTTAGCACTCCGCTTCTAATGTTCTCCTTGACGTTCTAGGTACCACAATCATGCTTGAAAGCATCGGCATGGCCATCGAGTAAAGGTCGGACTTCGGAATACAAAGGATCCATAAGGAACAACTTCCATAATAACTCACTCGAAATCCTCATGGAGAAGATGGTCAACTTGCTCAATCAAGATACTACAATAATAGGTCTTCCAACTAGGTGTGTCGGCCAGAACATCAATCTTGTCGGAACCTACATCATAGATCCTGGAAAAGTTCCAACCATCATATCTGCCTGAGATTCAGATCTGGTTGGTGACAGGATATTTCAGACAGCATGTCTGGAAAAGAAAATGTGCAACACAACCCGATGAGATGACGTTGCGAGAGTCTCAGGAAATGAACTACGGTAGTACGCTCTAAAACATGAGCTGGTTCTGCTACACACATGTGAACACGCTGTCCAAGACAAGCATGACCACGTAGAAGTCTTACGATAAAATACTACCGGGTTCAGGTGGGGAACCAACATCGAGGACAACGAAGTCCTAACATAAGTCATGATTCTTAAGAAGGGACTTCTTATCCTTGAACAAGTCAATCAGTGGCTTGGTGTGCTAGGAATACATATAGAATGAAGGTTGCAAGTCTCCAAACCATAGAATACTTCGCACATGTGCATGACTGACTTGGGATGATTCCAAAGGAAGCAAAACAAGATTTCTCGAATTCACGGCGGCAACTTCCATCGATTGCACGTGAACTTAGAGGAAGTCGCTACTTTCATCCAAACATATGCTTCATGAACGGAACATGAAGGCATTGTTTACAAGGTTTCCAATACTAGCTCGATGTTCAACACGAATCATGGAGAAGGTAGCAGTGTTGCTGATGGGCTCAACAACAATTCATCCAGGTTTCCATGGAGGTGGAATTCCATAACTATGTGAACAACTGATAGCATTGGTCAGACCCAAAGGATATAATGGTGTATGCTCGAGGGATCAACCACGAGTAAGACAACATTACGAATATCGTTGGTTCTGATTTGATTTGACGATGGCCCACACTCAAATCAAGGGTTGGGCAAGACGATAGGTTCAACAACTGATCACGAGGACCAATCGATGAAGAAATCATCTTTCTACAACAAACACACAAACACAAGATATCCCTTTGGAATGAACTAAGTTAGGCAAGCTTTTATCTTCCAACTCTCCAAGTTGTTGTTCAGCCTAACCAACTAGCTCAGGGGTATCCAACACAGATTCTTGGAGAGAGGGTGGTTTACAAGAATACCAACATGATCACAAACTCAACATAGCGGTCAGGTGACAACCTGGTGATACTTCTGAGAAGATATTCGGAAAATCATGAACCACCGATATGTTACTAAGCTCGAGAACAATCTTGCTTTTCAGGGCAAGACGATATGATCAACCAAGCAAGGGTTTGACAAAATCCTAACTCATTGATTGAAGAGTGCACCAAAAATAAGGACTAGGTAGCACGATCAATCTTAGGATGATGATTCAATAACCAGCACGCTAAGAATGAGAGTATTGCCATTAACTACCAAGCAACGAGTTGCTCAGAGTAATGATTTCACACATCACGGTTCACTTGTCGGTATTCCGATTGTGACAACACGGGACCGAGGAATGAATAATGATGGCGAAAAGTATCACTACATCAAGAATTCATAAGAGTTGGTGCAATTCTCATGACATTCCTGACATCAAGAGGGCAATACTTCAGGGTAGAACGGAATCAAAAGCTGGATTGGCATTTTGATCTGCGAAATACAACTACTTTGACCAGTCCAAGAAATGGATGAGGTACTGGAGTTTGTTTCTCCTAGTCATTCCGGAATAGAATGGCTTGACGGACCACAAGAATAATAGGCATCGATAACACAGATGCACAACTAGTCCTGATTATCAATTGATAGACAGAGGTCAGAATACAACTAAAGAGAGACAACTCAAAGGAACATATGGTTTTCTGAGTTGCGGATGCATAAATTTAGTATGTCAAACAAGTTCAACATATTTCTTCCAGATAATCCATGCAGAAAGGTAGGACTGGCAGATTCACAATATAGAATGGAGAACTCATCGGGAGCACTCTTGTTGTGATCTTTTGGTTCAAAAGAACTTCTGCCATGATGGTTCATGGTATTGGAAGAATGAGATACCATGGACCTCGAGGACTATCGCAAAGGTTACTAATATCTTAAGGGAACTAGCAAATACTAACAACATGAAGTAGGGTGAATCTCGAGTTCAAAAACCCAGGGGTAGGATACCTACTACTAAATGGCATCACAAGATGCTTTCGAGAATGGTGGCCAGAATCATCACACTGGGAACACAAAACATGGCTAGATTACTAGGTGATCCTCTAAGACACCTAGGGTCATAATAATAGCTCCAACATATATACCGTGACAATGGAGTGCCTCAACGCACCGATTAGTGTGGTTAATCTGGCCCAAAGGAACATCGAGAATGGAAAGAAGGGATTTGCAAATGCATCAGATTATTTAGAAACCTGGGATGACTCGGACAACATAACGGTTGTAAATGCTCAAAAGATTTGAGACATCCTGCAAAAATGGTGGCATAACCATTCAGAATCACAATATCAAGGTTCCGAGATCAATTGTCAACACATGGAAGTAGTAGAAACTGAACTGAGGCTTCAGACCAACAATCCTACGAGTCTACGGATTAGTAACACGTGATCCTGATAGAAAGATGAGAAGCCTAGTTCTTAATCCCCGTAGAAGAGAAGAGGTTGACTCAGATCAGAAAGCCATGAGGTATAAGGAGTAAAAAGAGCCTTACGTTCCCTTCCACAATCAATTCCCTTATATAACTAAAGCATTTCTAGACTCAACTTCGACCAGTTTGGCTTGGTAATCCTACAGGCAGTCAGGCTCTGATACCAAAGCTGTCAGGACCCCGATTCCAAGTCACATCGATCTAGCCGGTAACACCTCATATCACTTTGCGGCCTCACGCACGGTATTCCCACGGGTGTCGCCTTACCATGGCCCGGGACCGTTTGCGTCTTTTGGCTCACGTATACGATAGTGTCGCTAGCATCCATATGACAGAGAACCTGGGCCGACATGACTAGTCGTGAACCCAAAGTGGCACTAACTTACGGGGATAGGCATACATGAATCAACATCGAGCATGTCGGTCAGCAGCGTGCGAATCCGGGCTGTAGCACTGGGCTAACAGGACTCCGGTGAACCGGGCTGTAGGAGGCTAGGCAGGACTCCGGATGTCACCGCGTGACATTTCCCCGAAGGGACAGACACAATAACGAAGTGAATCACATGCCGGCTAGTCAAGTGTTCCGGAGCAGTAGTGCTGGGCTAGCAGGACTCCGGTGAACCGGGCTGTAGCGCACTACTATGGCTCATGGAAGCACAAGACTACATTTCCCCATAAGAGAGGCTACCAAGGATAAAAAACTAGGTTGTCGGATCCCACACATACCAAGCATTTCAATCATACACACAATATGCTCGATATGTGCAAATACAACATGGCATCACAACAAGACTCTACGACTCAGAGTATTTATTCATTAGCCTCCGAAGAGCGAGATATTACAGACATGGGTCTCATGACCCAACATTCAGAGCATACAAGCAACAAGCACATGCGGAAACTTAACTTGTCTGAGTACAGACAACTACAAAAGAAAAAGGCTGCGAAGCCTGACTATCTACCAGATCCTGCCGAGGGCACAAGATCGTAGCTGAGGTATCAAGCTAAACGTCGAAGTCCACACGGAACTACTAGCGAGACTGACGTCTCTCTACAAAACATAAAATAGGCAAACGTGAGTACAAATGTACCCAGCAAGACTTACATCAGAACTATCTACATAAGCATCGGTATCAACAAAGGGGGTGGTGGAGTTTGACTGCAGCAAGCCAGCTTTGACTCGGTGGCTATCCTAAACTATGACTGCAAGTAACTCTTTTGAGGTGGCGCACACGAGTCCACATATTCACCATATCAATACACCACTATGGATCCGCTCCCGTCTCCCTACGAGAACGCCATCCATAGCACTCACGCTTATCTTGCGCATTTTAGAGTATCCACTTTCACTTGTCTATGAACTGTACAGGCAACCCAGAAGTCCTTTACCGTGGACACGGCTATTCGAATAGATGATGTTAACCCTGCAGGGGTGTACTTCTTCACACACGCTCTCGCCACTTACCACCATGTACACGTCGTGTACCTCGGCAACCTTCAAGCGGAAGCCTGGCGAGGGAGTCGGCCACGACCTGACTAACCACACAAGTCTCTAGTCCAGGTTTATCGCCTATTCGGGTTCCATCCGCAAGGAGATCCGGCCGGGGTGTCGCTCATGGCCCCAAACGATGTGTGCAGGGTTCCCAAGCCCACCTCGACGGATGGATCTACGCTTGGTACACCATGCCATGGTGTCTAGTCTGTCCCAAGCCCACCTGTACCGGGTACCACTTGGTAGACTACTAACACTACCTACAAACACCAGAAACTAGTTGCAACTCCTGGACAGAGAGCAAGTTGATTAATAAGTCGAGAGGGGCACTTAAGCATTCCAATGTGTGCTAGTAACTGTTCATGGATCACAAACACAGAACTCAGTTCCTGAGGACGGTTTCAATGAGACAACCCACCATGTACTCCTACATGGCCTCTCACCGCTACCTTTACCAAATTGTGTTCACACCCTTAGCTCTCACACAGTAGGACATGTTCACCACTTTCCAATTCATTCCCGATGAATCAGACCTGACACAACTCTAAGCAATAGCAGGCATGACAAACAAGCATGGATGAGTAGGCACATCAGGGCTCAGACAACTCCTACTCATGCTAGTGGGTTTCATCTATTTACTGTGGCAATGACAGGTCATGCAGAGGAAAGGGGTTCAACTACCGCAGCATGTAACAGATGAATCGTTGTTGTCCTAATGCAATAAAAGAGAGCAGGAGCGAGAGAGTGGGATTGTATCGGAATGAACAAGGGGGTTTTGCTTGCCTGGCACTTCTGAAGATAGCATTGAGTCTTCATTAGTGTCAACGATTGAATCGCCGGAACGTCGTCTACTGAGAGGGGACAAACACCGGCAACAGAGAGGAAACACAATCAATGCAATGCAACAATATGATGCATGAATGTGACATGGCAATATGCTGTGAATTGAGCTAATGCAGCTCGCAACAGAAAGGTTTGGGTTGATTTGAACTCAAGGTTCAAATTCAAGTTCAAACTATGAATTCAAATAGTGCATTATCATGTTTTGGACTAAACAGTGAGGTTAAGTTGTTCAAACATGCATGAAAATTCCATATTCAGATTCCTTTGATTTTTTTGATCATTTTTCATATATAAATTATTTCATTTGGAGTTACGGTTGATTTTCTATGATTTTTAGAAGTTTATAGGATTTTCTGGAATTTTCTGATATATTTTAAATCCAGAAAATTATTAACTGCGTCAGCATGACGTCGTGGTGATGTCAGCAGGTCAAAGGCGCCAGCCCAGGTCAAACCTGACGGCTGGGACCCGCATGTCATTGAGACAGTGTTAAACTAAGTTAATTAGGGCCTGGGCCCACATGTCAGTGAGTGTGGGTTCAATTAGTGGCGCCATTAGCTGGTAATGACGCTGCCACATCGGCACGGCCGGAGTTAAGCCACCGGCGAGGTCAGCGACGACGGAACGGCTCGGGTTTCGCCCTCCGGCGACCAAACGCCGCGCGGATAGGCTCTGTGGGTTCCTGGCACTCGTGTGCATCCGTAGGAGGCGACGGGAGGATGCGGGGTGGTCAGAGCTCGCCGGAGCGGAGCTTGCGGCGGCGGCCGGAGTTCGACTAGATGCGGGCGCGGCTGCAGCTCGCTTCCAAGCAAACGGAGCGCACAGGAGGTAGCTACTGGCGGCAGGAGCTTGACCGGGTACTCAGCCGCGACGTTGGCCCATCGCAGCGACGACGGCAACAAACGCGGCGGCGGCGAGCTTTGGCCACGGTGGCCAGGGGGCTAGAGGAGGGATTGGACGGCGGGGAGAGAGGGGTTGGGAGCAGGAGCTCACAGGGAGGCGGCGCGGTAGGTCAGTGGGCTCGGGGACGTCCTTGACGGTGCGAATCGACGACGAAGAGCTCGGGTGCCCGAGGTTGGTGAGGCCGTTTCAGGGCTGCCGACGATGCGTGGCTCAGCGGAGAGCTTCAGTGCGAGGAGACAGAACTCGGGGATGCGGAGAGGGAGCGAGGGAGTGGCTGTGGCCGTGGTGGAGCTCGTCGGTGGCGGCGGCACGGTTTGGAGAGGTGGGGAACAGCAAGGGAGAGGGAACCAGAGAGCGAGGGAGAAGTGAGAGGGGGTCAGGGAGGTGCCGTGGCACTCGTGGAGGCGTCCAGAAGCGGCGGAAGCAGGAGGTGGCCTCGCGCGCGGCGACCACACGCCCGGCGTCCCTCTGGCGTCCTTCTGGCGCGAGGTGGGAGACGGTGGCGGCTCTGGTGGGCTGGGCCAGCTCCTGGGCCGTGGTGGGGCGCCAGGTAAGTCCAGGTGAGGGGCCCAGTGGCCTTCTCTCTCTCTCTTACTTAATTGTTTCTGTTTTCTAGTTTAATTTGTTTCTGTTTTCTATTTATTCTGTTTTGTTTTGATTTAGTAAAATACTAAACCATTTTATAAAATCCTGGAAATATTTAGGGGTGCTGTCTGAATTATTCCAGTGACCCATAACAATTTCCAACATTTTTGGAGCACCTAAAATGTATATAGCATTTAAATAGCTCCAATTCAAATATGTTTTAATTAATTCAAAGACCATAAATGCCTTGGAAAAATGTGCATGACCTCTGGTAAAGGTTTTAACCTTTTTCCATAAATAATGAACTTTTTTGAAGGGCATTTTGGGTTTAATGAAAATATTTTTATTTTGAACCTAGTTGAATTCATTTGGTGCTAGGGTTTGGTCATCCCCAATTCAAATTCATTTGAATTAAACATGATGACATGAATGCTTTCATGCAATTAACTACAAGCAATTCTTGGGCTGTGACAGGTAGAAACCGGCTAAACCAAGAAAACTACGCACTTGTTGCAAATTGGTTGGTTGGGGCCAAGTTTTAATAGCATTGATCTTAGATTCATCAACATGAACACCCTTAGAAGATACTACGAAACCCAAGAAAACAAGCTTATCAACACCAAAGAGGCATTTTTCCATATTAGCATAAAGTTGCTCTTTTCGAAGAGTTTGTAGCATGGTACAAAGGTGGTTGACATGCTCTTTGAGAGATTTGCTAAACACAAGGATATCATCAAAGTAGACAACAACAAATTCACCAATGTAAGGGCGAAACACATAATGCATAAGGCGCATGAAGGTACCGGGTGCTTCCGATAAACCCATAGGCATGACTAACCACTCATATAGACCAAACTTGGTTTTGAAAGCGGTTTTCCATTCATCACCCTCTTGTATGCGTATTTGATAGTAACCACTTTTAAGATCAATTTTGGAAAAGATAGTGGCACCGCTAAGTTCATCAATCATATCATCAAGGCGTGGAATGGGGTACCTATAGCGAACGGTGATAGCATTTATAGGTCTACAATCGGAACACATGCGAAAGCTACCGTCTCGTTTTGGCACAAGAATGACCAGTACGGCACAAGGACTCAAACTTTCACGCACATGTCCATGGTATATGAGATGCTTTACTTGCCTTTGTATTTCTTTGGTTTCGTCGGGGTTGATGCGGTATGGGGCCTTGTTTGGAAGTGGTGCTCCGGGGATGAGGTCGATTCGGTGCTCAATGCCTCGTAGTGGAGGTAGACCCGGAGGTAGCTCATCGGGGAAAACATCTTGGAATTCCTGCAATAAAGAAGATAACACTAAAGGTAGATCGTGAGAGGTGTTAGTTTTTGGTGCCTCGTCCTTGCAAAATAGGACATAGTGTAAGACACTTGATGGGTTTTCACACACTTCTCTCATCTCACATTTGGTGGAAAAGACAACTAAGTTTTTCTTGTCGCTCATCATGGAGGCACTCAATTTTGGCTTGTGGCGCTCACTCTCTTTTGGGTGGTTCGCTCTCTCACTATTCTCTCCACGATGGGTGTTTTACTTGTTGGCGAGCACTTGGCTTGGAGACATAGGACGTAGCACATACTCCTTCCCTTTCATCTTGAAACTATAGTGATTTGTACGCCTATTGTGGATGACACCTCGGTCATATTGCCATGGCCGTCCAAGAAGGAGGTGGCACACGGTCATCGGAAGGACATCACACTCCAAAGTGTCTTCATAGGCGCCGATCTTGAAAGAGACTTGTACTCTATGCTCGACTTGTATGGTGCCGGTGTCGCTTAGCCATTGAACCTTGTAGGGGTGCGGGTGCTTCTTCTTGACCAATTGGAGTTTGATGCATAGTTCTTCACTTGCTAAGTTATGGCAACTTCCTCCATCGATGATGACCTTGACGGACCTTCCATTGATGCCGGCCTTTGTGTGGAAGATATGGCATCATGGATCTTCGTCTCGTTGATGTTGAAGAGTCAAGACCTTGGAGACAACAAGAGCGGGACTTGAATCTTCATAGCAAAAGAATTGATCATCTTCATCGTCGTTGTTCACTTGTCGGTGCATGGCCACTTGCTCAAGGGCTTCCATTTCTCCTTCACTTATTGAGTCATATGTTCCGTCGTCGTTGAGGATCATGGTGCGCTTGTTTGTGCACTCGAAGGACTTGTGGCCTCGACCTCCGCATGTGAAGCATTTGAAGGAACTTGTCTTTATGGTCTCATCGGTTGGGGTAGAGGATGATGAAGTGCGCGGCTTGAAGTTGTTTGTAGTAGGAGGACGACTTGAGCTTGTCGAAGCTTTCTTGTAACTTGACTTGTCGCTGTTGCTTGTAGATGGCTTGGTAGAGGTAGAAGGTGTTGGAGTCGTTGAAGCTTGGGTGTTGGAGAAGCCGTAGGACTTGGATGAGAACTTGGCATACTTGAAGTCGTCTTGTACTTGCCATTCCGCTTTGGTAGCTTGATGCACTAGCTCGATGAGGTTCGAGTATGGTTGGAAGTCGGCAATCTTCTTGATAGGGTGATTGAGTCCATTCAAGAAACGTGCCATAGTTTGCTCATCATCTTCTTTGACATTGGCTCGTATCATGGCAATCTCCATTTCCTTGTAGTACTCTTCAACGCTCTTGGTTCCTTGCTTGAGTTGTTGGAGTTTCTTGAAGAGGTCACGGTTGTAGTAGTTTGCCATGCATCGTGCTCTCATCACATCCTTCATTTGTGCCCAAGTGGTGATGGGTGGTTCACCTCTTGCCGCTCGGCGCTCAATGACTTGTTCCCACCAAATGAGGACGTAGTCTTGGAATTCAAGGGATGCCATTGCGATCTTCTTCTCTTCTTCGTAGTTGTGCAAGCGGAAGATTTTGTCAACCTTCAATGCCCATGATATGTACTCTTCGGGGTCATTGCTTCCGGTCAACTTGGGCATGGTGAACTTTAGCTTGCCATATCGTTGCTCTTCATTGTGTTGAGGTCGGGGATGATGACGCCCATGATGTTGAGGATTGACAATCTCATGTTGCTCTTGGCGAGGAGGGTTGTCTTCCTCATGTTGCTCTTGGCGAGGAGGGTTGTCTTCCTCATGTTGCTCTTGGCGAGGAGGGGGTCCATTGTCTTCTTGCTCTCGATGGACTTGACATTCTTGTCTCGCTTGAGGAGGAGCTTGTCGATCTTGACGAGGAGCTTGTCGATGCACACGTGCTTGGTAAATCCTTTCTTGAGCTTCGTCGCGAAGTGCTTCTTGATGTAGGCGAGCTTGTCGGCCTCGATTGGCTACAGCACGACTTGAATCTTGAAGGGTACGTTGCGCCTCAAGTGCTTGAGCTTCACGTAGTTGTTGTTCTTGACGTTGTGCCTCGGCGTCTTGTGCATCTTGATGTTGTCGCGCTCACTCCTCTTGTTCTCGTTATCGTTGGTGTTGCCGTTCTTGTGCTTGTGCGAATGCAGCTTGGTTTTGACGATGTCGATGCTCTTGAGAGTCGGTGTCGTGTAGAGGATTGCGGTTTGCTTGATGGTCTTGATGCGCGGCACGACGAAGAGTGTTCGATGTCGGTGTACTTGAACCGGAGAGGGTGTCACCGGAGTGTCGACTTGAGCGGCTCCGTCTTGAAGAGGACGAAGTTGTAGAAGAGCGGACCATCATGGTTCGGATATCTTCTTTGAGGGAACTCATGGATGTGTCGAAGTAGTCTCCTGTACGTTGCTCAGATTGTCGTAGGTCGGTGGCGAGATTGTCGATGCGGTCGCCCAAACCAAGTTGTTCTTGATGCAAAACCCGATGTGCACCAAATAGTTGAGTCTTGGTGACGTAGGATGACATGTCGTCGTCTTGCTCCAATAAGAGTGGGTTGGTAGAAGTACTTGGCCTATCCATCATTCCAAACAAAGATATGTGAGTGGGAGAAAAAGAAGAACCAATACCAAATGTACCTTGACCGATGTTGAAAATGGATCAAAGATCACTCCAATGTGTAGCAAGGAAATAGCACAATTGGTACCAATTCTTGTCGGTTTCTCACACCTACACAAGTAAAAGCTTATGGTGGAGCTTGGTTAGGATGGTGGCACAAAATTTGATGCAATTGTAAGTGAGACTCAATAATGTTGGAAAAGATTCACAAATTTACAAATGCAACAAGTAGACCAATAGCAAGATATGGTACACGGAAACACACACGCAAATAGATAATGTGGGGTTGTGCAACCAAGGGTGAGCCAAAATGTGGAATCCACCAAGATGCTCTTGTTGCGCAACACTAGAGAGACGCTAGCACGATTGCACAATAGGCGGATACGAACTTGTGCACAACCTATTAAGAAAAAATGCAACGACTTCTATCCCAAGTATGCTATCTGTATGATGTTCCTATGCTTTTATCCAAGATGATCGAGTATGACAATCTTAATGTTGTATGATGCTATGGTTCTTGCTTATAAGCTCTTTGCTTATCTTTCCTCTTTTGCTTAAAACCTTGGTTGGCTCTTTGTTGTTTGAGCTCTTTTCTCATGCAATGCTTCACGAACCAAGATAGCAATTGTGTATACGATGACAACTTTGTGACACAAGAGATGATACCAAGATATGCAACACGATGTTATGGTATGGATGCTATGGGAAGCATGATCACTAATGTGCACAAGTCACGTTGCCGGCAATACTCAAAGGCTAGTCTCGATGGGTAAGCTACGCAAAAGTAAGGCTATGGGGTTATCAATGCAAATGCAAAAGAGTATGATGATATCACGATACCAAAATGATACCAAGGTGAGGTTGAGACCACAATTGTGATGTAGCCATTCGTAGTAGTCCTTGGCGAAGATGAGCGGTGGTGATGTTGATGTCGAACCGTACCTAGATAGCCGAAACACAACCACAACCCAAATTCTCAAAGCAAAATGGATCAAAATTGTCGGAGTTGGTAGTGGGAAGTGCTATGGTGGTGCTATGCGGAAGTGGTGGTGGTATGCGGAAGTGTATGTGGGCACCGGGACAAAATTTGGCGAGAGTTAGGCGGCAAACGGAGTGGAGGATGGAAGTGATGCTGTCAGGGGCTGGACGTCCGGGCTGATGGCCGGATGTCCGGGTCGGGCCGGATGTCCAGGCTGTCGGGCTGGATGTCCGGGCTCGGGATCCGTGGACGAACTCGAAGAACACCGCGTGGAGAGGTCAAATCCGGGGCAAAATTTGAAAGATTTTGTGGATGGAATTCGGGGAAAAGATGGGGAAAAGCTAGATCTACCTGCAACACACGAAATCCACGGATCAAATCCAACAAAACTTCATCACACCAACAAATCACAAAAAAATTGGGGCAATTTTTGGATTAGGACGAAAAACAACAAAATCAAGCTAGAAAACAAAGAGAGGGGGCTCCGAAATCGTGATCAACGTGGCTCATGATACCAAGATATCATGAGACAAGCTGGCTCTGATACCAAGATCATGTAGGGTGGAACCCTAGATGGTCGATCTTTCACGAAAGGAGCGGATCCCAAAGAGGAAAACGAAGAACACGAGGGGAAACACGAGGGAAAACACGAGAGAATCACTCAAACCAACAAGATATAGTCACACATGTGCTAGATCCTCGAAACACGAGAGGAGATACAAGATCCACGATCAACAAAGGACGATACAAAGGGTAACCGGTTCTTCTCCGTGAGGAGGTCTTGATGGGGGTCTTCTCCGTGAGGAGGTCTTGATGGGGGTCTTCTCCGTGAGGAGGTCTTGAATCCAAGGGGGATCTTCTCCGTAGAGGGGCTGTGGTCTCTCTCGTGGAGTAGATCCGATATGGATGAGCAAAGCTCTATCTCTAAATGAGCTAATCATTTGCTAACCCTAGAAAGAGGAAGGGGATGGAGTATATATAGTCTAGGGGGCGAAAGGGTACATGGGGCTCAGCCCCTTACTGTGCGCAGACAGGCGGAGCCGGATGTCCGGGCGACGGGCCGGATGTCCGGGGCCTGGAAGGTGAACTTGCCTTCTTCCATTGGTTCTCTTCATCCATGGACTTGGCGGCTTGTCCTTCTTCACATGCATCTTCGGGAGAGTCCTCTTGACACCTGATCATGCATAGCATATCAGACTTAGGTAGTAGCCATGTCTCGAGTGGATCATATGTGATATCACTGAGGAAGGAAGTCACCTCGTTCTCGAGAGCTCTAGCTCGTGCTTGTGTCATGGGTCCTCTTGGCTCTTGATGAGACGATGGTAGGTCCATGGGGATGATCGTAGGATGCTCCGCATCACTTTATTTTTTCTAGGTCAAAATGACTTATATACCAGAAGATGGGCACCGGAGGTGGGCCGAGGAGGCCACAACCCACCAGGGCGCGCCAGGGGGGCCTGGCGCACCCAGGTGGGTTGTTCCCACTTGGTGGCCCCCCTATGGTGTTTATTAGCTCCAATATTTCTTAAATATTCCATAAAAATCCTCATGGAGTTTCAGCTCATTTGGAGTTGTGCAGAATAGGTGGCCCGAAGTAGCTTTCTCAGGTCTAGATTTTCAGCTGCCGGAATTCTCCCTGTTTGTGTGTACCTTGCAAATTATGAGAGAAAAGGCATTATAATTACTCCAAAAATAATTATTATGGATAAAACCATTATAAATAACAGTAAGAAAACATGGTGCAAAATGGACGTATCAACACCACTCTCCAAAAGGTAATAGATGGTGTGTTGATGATGAACTCCTTGCTCTTGTGCTTCAAATGATAGTGTCCCCAACACTCAACTCTCTCTCTCTCTCTCACGGATTTGGATTTGGTGGAAAGATGATTTGAGTGGAAAGCAACTTGGGGAAGGCTAGAGATCAAGATTCTTGTGGTTGGAATGGAATATCTTGGTCTCAACACATGAGTAGGTGGTTCTCTCTCAGAAAATGTATGCTGGAAGTGTAGGCACGTTCTGATGGCTCTCTCCACGAATGAAGAGTGGGTGGAGGGGTATATATAGCCTCCACACAAAATCTAACCGTTACACACAATTTACCAAACTTGGTGAGATCGAATCATGAAACTCGGTCAGACCGATTTAGTTCAAAATGTGAACGTTAGGCTTTTCGGTGGGACCGACATGTCAACTCTGTGGGACCGATTTCATTAGGTTAGGGCATAATGTAATCTCGGTGAGACCAATTACATAAACTCAGTAGGACCGATTTCTGTAATAGGCAAACAGAGAGTTGGTCAGGCAAACTCAGTGGGACCGTTTCGCTCATTTCGGTGAGACCGAAACGTTACGAAAGGGAAACAGAGAGTTTGCATTGCCAACTCGGTGGGAACAATCGCTCATCTCGGTTGGACCGAAATGTTATGAAGGGAAACAAAGAGTTTGCAATCCCATCTCGGTGAGACCGAGATCCCTATCGGTGAGACCGAACTGACTAGGGTTTCTGGCAGTGGCTATGTCAAATGAACTCGGTGGCGCCGGATAGATCAAATCGGTGGGGCTGAGTTTGACTTTTGGTTTGGGATATATGTGGATAAGAGAAAGTCGTTGAGGGCTTTTGGAGCATATCACCAAGCATTTTGAGCAAGCAAGCCATTAAGCAACACATCATCCCCTTTTAATAGTATTGGCTTTTCCTATGGACTCAATGTGATCTTGGATCACTAAAATGAAAATGTAGAGTCTTGAGCGTGAGCCAATATGTGTCCTTAGCATTTTGAGGGGTCCACATTCCTAGTCCATGCCATGCCAATCATTGAACTTTCTGAAATGATCATCTTGAAAGAGCATTAGTTCAATGAGCTATATGTTGTTAGGAATTACCAAAACCACCCAGGGATAGTTGCACTTTCAATCTCCCCCTTTTTGGTAATTGATGACAACATATAATCAAAGCTTCGACAAATGATAAAAAGATTTAAATACATCGTCGCTTTGAGAAGTATGTGATAAGTAAGAGCCCCCCCCCCTAAATTTGTGCATTATTTAAAATTTGCTTTTGAATGCAAATGCACAATCGATTAAGATCATGGGTTACTCTTACATGTCACAAACATCTTGGTGGAGCGCTCAAAATGATAGAAAGTAAAAAACATGCACTAATCACCAAGGCAAAGTGAATGATCATACAAGAGATATAAAAGATAACATCATTCAAGTGCACGCATTAATGTAGTACATGATCATATAAGTATCTCACACACATAGACATAGAGTATTAAGCAAGCACACAAAAGTATCAACCAAATAGCAAAAGACAAAAGAGGCAAAAAACACTCTCTCTCGAAGCCTATGATCTATACATTTCCCCCCTTTGGCAACAAGTTAACAAAAAGTTTGAAATGCATAGTGCTATGCGTCTCGCTAGGCTTGATCTTCGGGAGGTGCTGTTGAGAGGACTCCAAGGACGAATGCATCTATTGAAGTTGTTGGAGCTGGTGGAGTTGCAACTGGACGTGGCTGCAGGTGCTGATGTAGTAGCTCTAGTGTCAGCCATGGGCACTGCAGCAGATCTCTGACCTCTCGGCACTCTTTGAAAGGCATCTGTGGTAGCCTGCCCTTTCCTCCCCTCAGCTTGTTCCTGGAGCTGCTCAACTGTTGTCTGCATCTCTGTCACTTTTAGATCAAGATCATAGAACTTAGTTTCAATGACCCTTTCCAAGCTTTCTTGGTTCTGAGTCAGGGTGGCCAAGCCCTTCTCAATCCTCAAGGTTGCTTGAATCAGATATGCAAGTTGATCTTGTTTGGTTTTGAGGAACACTTGAGATGCCTCTTCAACACTTGGCATCTTTGCAGCTTTCTCAGCCTTTGCTTTCTCTCTCTTTTCTTGTGCCAGCACAGATGTGGGATCTTCTTCATTCATCACAACAGTGTTGTCCTCAAAGTCTGGTCTCAAGGGTAGATGCTCCTTATCCAACAGGTAGGTGCATGTGCCCATCTTGGAGTTGATGAGCACCTGAATATGTGGAGTATACCCACATGATCTCTTCTGATCTGCAGCTGTCCTCTTGATTGTTTCCACAATCAGGCTCATGACTTTGAACTTTTGGGGCACATCAAACAGTTGCAGCAAGTTGATTGAATGGCCTCTGATCATCTTGTGATCTCCAGATTTTGGCAACAAGGTATGCCTCAGGATAGTGTTGATTGTAGCCAAACCAGACAATAAATAATGAACAGACCCAAGCTTATGAGTTTCGAAGGCTTTGTCTGGAATTTCTTTGTACATGTTGGCCATAGAATTGTGGTCTTTCTTCTTCTTGGCATAGACATCCAAGTCATCTTCATGATCTTCCGGGGCATTGATCAATTTTGCCCATTCATCAACAGTTGATTGGTACCTTGTACCCTCAGACATCCAAACAATTCTACCATCAGGATAGAAGTGTGTTGTGGAGTAGAATTGCATGATGAGTTCATCATTCCACTTGGTGAGCTTCTGACCCACCAACTTTTCCACTCCACATAGCCTAAAGCTCTCATGCACTCCTGGAAAATGATCTTCATTCTCATCGATGTATTCCCAATCTGCCCACTTCATATCACAAACAAATAGGCTTCTTATCAAGCAAAATGGTTTCATAGAAGTCATGCTACTCCTTGGTGTGGAACCTGTAATCCACAGCAGTTCTTCTCCTCACAGCATATGGATCAGTTTGTCTCCAAAGTCTGAGACCTGCATCCTTCCAGATGCTCTTGTCCTGTGCCACTAGATGGCTGTCATCATGATCTCGAATCTTAGGTTTGAGCTTCCTAAGCACTTGGGCTTCAGCATCTTCTTCTTCAATCTCAGGCACTGGGGCCTTGTTCTTTCGGCAGCTGGAATATTCCTTGTGCTCCTCTTGGGCTTTGAAGTCTTTGGAGCAGAAGCTTTGGGGCAGTCTTGGACTTTGAAGGGGCAGCCCCAGACTTGATGGCATCCCCCTTCAGCTTTTGTGACTTGGGTGCTGGTGCAGCATCTTCTTCCTCTTCTTCATCTTTATCAGAATCTCTTACCATGGTTGATGTTCCAAGTACTTTTGTAGTTGTGGTTCTTGCCCTTTTCTTCTTCTTGCCGGCAGCCACATCATCATCTGACTGTTCTATAGTAAACTGCATGGTTTCTCCTGTTGGAACTTTTCTTGGCTTGGATGTTGGCACCCTTTTGGCAGGAACTTTCTTGTGCATTCCAGGTTTTGTTGCAACAGCAGCTCCATATTCCTTTTTAGCACATTCTTCTTGGAGCTGACCTCTTGCTCAGCAGCAACATAATCCTCATCCTCTGAGTCTGAGTTTCTCTTCTTCCTTGTCCTTGTAGCTGCTTTGGGCAAATTGCTTGGGGTACTCCTGCTGCCCTCATCATAGCTGCTAGAGGGACTAGTGCCCTCACTCATGTTCACTTGCTTTTCTGACTTGTTTTGGCTATCACTCTGGTCAGACATACTGGCAAAGCAAACTGACGGCAGACCATGTGAATAGTTATAGATGAGATAGGGTGGATGAGCATCACAAAGTGCAGAGTTTTTGCAAAACAAATGAGTCAAAAACTTGGTTTTAGTTTTCCACAGAAAGCATTTCGGAGCTACCGATTTGTTAAACTTGGTGACACCGAAGCAACTTTTGGAGTCTAAACTAGTGTAATCGGTCAGACCGATACACAGTTCGGTGACTCCGAGATTGCTAGGGTTTCACTGAGAGTTGAACTTGGTCACACCGATTTGCAACTTTCGGTTAGACCGAAAAATGCAAGTGCAATGGCCTAAGCCAAATCGGTGAGACCGATTTCCACAACTCGGTCGGTCCGAGATGAGTTCGGCGGAAACCTAACCCTAAATTTTCGAATCAAACCTAATCTAAGGGATGTTCTTGCTGGACAGGATGATCTCAAACATGGTAAAGAACATGGCATTTGCTTTGTTCTAAGAATCGGAGTAAGGAACAGCACAAAGTTTCGAACTCATACCCTACTTCGGCGGTGAGTTCACTACGGCGGTAACGGCGGGGTTGAATTCCATTGACGGCGACGGAGACCAACGGCGGGAGGTCGCTGGCGACGAGAGGACGATCCGGAGACCCGAGGCAGCAGAGCAGGACACGCGCGGGATGAAGGGTTTTGGAGAAATTTCCAAAATTCAACCCGTCGGTATATATATCCTGACCCTGTCGGTGTGACCGAGTGGAACAACTCGGTGGCACCGAGATGCAGAATCGCAAGCGGTTACTGCAACTCGGTGTGACCGAAAAGTTCTAATCGATTGCACCGAGATTGAAAACCTAGATCAACTCAGTGAACTCGGTCAGACCGAAAAGGATGAATCGGTCAGACCGAAATGCACAGAGAGGTTTTGGAAGTTTAAGTCTATGACGAATCGGGGACTCCGAGTGCTCCTCACACAGAGTGTTCGAATCTGACTTGATCAAACTTTGTGATGTAGCATGAATGGAGTTTGAGACGAGAAAGGCATAGATAGCTAGAGGAAGTTCTTAGGCATTCTTGTCCATCCATTTGGCAAAATAAAAAGAGCCAAACAATCAAAGCAACAAATGGATGTCCTCGAATGAGTAAAATTTGCAATCAACATGCTCACACAATAAAATGGCAAATGAAATATGTGACAAAGCATGCACAAACACTCTAGCATCTATCAAGCAATTGGTGATGACTAGGTCATCTATATATGAGTATATTGACTTAGGAGTCAAATGAGAACATTTGATCATAGGTCATACTCATCGTTTAAGCACAAGTGGGGTTACTAATTTTACATAAAGCATTGTTGTGTTCACACCATTAGAGTTGCTTTAGCTCAATTATTAGAGTAAAGCCCCCCCCAGATGTGATATCCCCCCTAAGAGGGATGAACTAACCTTGAGTTTTGTCGATGATGACTTCATGTAGATGTTGAAGATGTGGATGCTCAATGTTGATGTAGATCATTTGGAGCAATCCATTGGAGTGAGTTGCACTTTCAATACCTACACGGTTTAGTCCCACAAGGAACAAACAAGGATATCCATAGACATAGAGTGCAGTTCACACAAGTTGATGTCCATGAAAGCACTAGGTTACCTTGTCCCTTGTCTTACCAACAAGAGGGTTTGTGACTCCTTGAACTAGTGCAAGATGTGGAAGTTGTTTGCACTTGTCCTCGCCAAGATGATATGAGTGAAGTATGTTGGCGGAGTCACCCTCAAGAACTCTCTAGTTCTTCTTCTTCACGATCCACATCATCTTGATGGGAATCCTTGGAGTTGTAGTCGTACTTGATGAAGTAGAACTTGATTTAGTCTTGGGAACCCACTTGACCAAGGCCTTGGGAGCTTCTTCAAATGCATCAATCTCTTCTTGAAGCTTGTCCTTGCCTTTTTGCTTGTGGTCTTGTGGTGGAAGATCATCTTGAGCTTGTGTCCCCTTAAAAGAAGTAGGATCATACTTCTTTTTTTGAGTAACAAACTTCGTGTTGGGGTATTGATCTTCTTCGCACTCAACTCCATTGGCATTGAACTTTCGTTCAAAACCAACACCTTGATTTTTCTGGTGCCTTCCTTGCTTGCGTACAATTTCCTCAAATTGCTTACTTCCGGCAAGGCTCTTGTAAACACCTTTCTCTATAATTCCCTTCAATAAACTATTTTCTTGCTCAAGTGTAACTTGGATAAGAGAATCATTAGTGGAATCAAGAGAACTACTAGAAGCAACAACATTGGATTTAACATGATCATTGTTACTACTAGAAGAAGAATCTTTCTTACTCTTGTTGCTAGATTTTACTTGGGGATAATTAGATTTATGCCCCTAGTTGTGTCCCACTCATCTGTTTTACCCCTAATTCCCAAAAGTCACCGGTTCTGTCCAAGTCACTTTGCTCCTCTTATGCTTTTGCCCTTTGACCGTTTGACCGTCAGTTTGAAAACTTCATAACTTATTCATACTAAATCAGAAAAATGCAAATAAGATACCAAAATGTTCAGAAAAACATCACCTATATGTTAGTGTCATTTGCATTCATGAAAAAGTGTTGGAAAGTGCACATCCGAGTTTTAGCTCTTTTGATACCACCATGAATAGTAAACTCTAAAAAAATTCAAAAAAATTCAAAAAAATATGGTGGCAAAGAACGACAAATGTTCTAAGTGATTGCCAAGTTTCATTAGGGAACGACATTCGTGGAAGTCGTGGCAAAAAAATAATCTATTTTGGAGTGCTGATTGGTTTTTTTGCCGCGGCACCCACGAATGTTATTCCTTGATGAAACTTGGCAGGCACTTAAAACATTTGTCATTCTTTGCCACCAATATTTTTTTGAACTTTTTTGAACTTTTTTAGATTTTACTATTCATGGTGGTAGCATAAGAGCTAAAACTCGGATGAGCACTTTCCAACACTTTTTTCATGAATGCAAATGACACTGACATATAGGTGATGTTTTCTGAACATTTTGGTATCTTATTTCCATTTTTCTGATTTAGTATGAATTAGTTATGAAGTTTTCAAACTGACGGTCAAACGGTCAAAGGGCAAAAGCATAAGAGGAGCAAAGTGACTTGGACAGAACCGGTGACTTTTGGGAATTAGGGGTAAAACAGACGAGTGGGACACAACTAGGGGCATAAATCTAATTATCCCTTTTACTTGTGGCATGTAAGTAGACAAGAGTAAATGCTTGGCAATGTAAGAAGAACTTTTCTTGCGAAGATCATCATTGATTGCTTTTAAGAACCCATGCTCTTGCTCAAGGTTGAGCATTTCAAAGTGTAACTTCTCATGAGTCTTTAAAAGTTCTCGATGATCTTCCAAGGTAGTTTCATGATCTAACTTAAGAGTGTTTAGTTCTTTAGTTAGACGCTCAATCTCCTTCTTATCATCATCATTCATTTTATCTTGATTAGCATGATTAATAGCAAGTTCATTGTAGTTTTCATCATTAGAGTTGTCAACAAGTAAATCATCATCACCTAGAAAATCATCTTCATCACTATTGAAATCAACATACTCAGGGTGTGATACCTTTGGGCCTTTAGCCATGAAGCATCTTCCAATTCCTTCATTTGGTGAATCAAATATGTCATAGGAGTTGGTTGACACAAGTGCTAGACCGGCAACACCTTCATCTTGAGTATATTCGGAGTCGGAGTGATAACTTCTTTCGGAGTGGTGGTCGGAGTCGGAGCCGGATACCCATTCACCAACATGAGCTTGATGTCTTCGTTTTGTGTAACTCTTTGATGATTTGTCCTTCCTTTCCGAATCCTTGCTTCTCCGAGAGGTTCTTTATTCATAGCGATCATCTCTACTCCTTCTCTCTCTTGGAGGTGATTCTTCTCTTCTACTTCTCCTTTTGATTGCATCTTCTCTTCTTTTGTAGGGAGCCGTACAATCATTGGAGTAGTGTCCGGGTCTTCCACAACTGTAGCAAGTTCCCTCATGACTCGAAGATCTTTTGTCATTGTAAGACCTTAACTTGGAACTTCTTTCCTTGCTTCTACTCTTGTAGAACTTGTTGAAGTTCTTCACCATTAGGCTCAATTCCTCATTGAACATTTTTTTCTCACTTGATGATGTAGGAGCACCACATGAGGCTTTGTAAGCACCACTTGACTTGTTGTGAAGCTCTTCCTTATCCTTGAGTGACATCTCATGAGCAATAATTCTTCCAATGACTTCCGTTGGCTTGAGACCTTTGTAGTTGGGCATCATTTGGATCAATGTGCACACGGTATCATATTTTCCATCCAAGGCTCTTAGGATCTTCTTGATGATGAATCTATCGGTCATCTCTAAACTTCCTAAGCCGGCAATCTCATTTGTGATGAGAGCAAGCCTAGAGTATATTTCAGCGACACCTTCACCATCCTTCATTTCTAACTTGTGAAGTTGACTTTGAAGCACATCCAATTTGGATTCCTTGACAGAGTCGGTACCCTCGTGCATATCAATCAAAGTATCCCAAATTTCCTTTGCATTCTCAAGACGGCTGATTTTGTTGAATTCTTCGAGGCACAATCCGTTGAAGAGGATATCACAAGCTTGAGCATTGTATTGCAGCATCTTCAACTCTTCCGTGGTAGCTTCACGGTTCGGTTCTCTCCCATCAAAGAATTCACCTTGCAAGCCAATACACACAATAGCCCGAACGGCGGGGTTATGTCCAAGAATATGCATTTTCATCTTATGCTTCCAACTAGCAAAATTAGTACCATCAAAGTAAGGACCTCTATGGTGGTAATTTCCCTCGCTAGACGCCATACTCTCCTAGGTTGTGAAACCAAGGCTATGATCACCAAAGCTATGGAAATCAAGGCAAATGGAGACCAAAGCTCTGATACCACTTGTAGGATCGAAAGTATGTCTAGAGGGGGGTGATTAGACTACTTGACCAAATAAAAATCTAGCCTTTTCCCAATTTTAAGTCTTGGCAGATTTTAGGAACTTAGCACAAGTCAAGCAATCAACCTACACATGCAAGTCTAAGAGTATAGCAGCGGAATGTAAAAAGATTGCACATGAAGGTAAAGGGAGGAGTTTGGAGGGAGCAAACGCAATGTAGACGCGGAGATTTTTTCCGCGGTTCCGATAGGTGGTGCTATCGTACATCCACGTTGATGGAGACTTCAACCCACGACGGGTAACGGTTGCGCTGAGTCCATGGAGGGCTCCACCCACGAAGGGTCCACAAAGAAGCAACCTTGTCTATCCCACCATGGCCATCGCCCACGAAGGACTTGCCTCACTAGGGTAGATCTTCACGAAGTAGGCGATCTCCTTGCCCGTACAAACTCCTTGGTTCAACTCCACAATCTTGACGGAGGCTCCCAAGTGACACCAAACCAATCTAGGAGACACCACTCTCCAAAAGGTAATAGATGGTGTATTGATGATGAACTCCTTTCTCTTGTGCTTCAAATGATAGTCTCCCCAACACTCAACTCTCTCTCACGAATTTGGATTTGGTGGAAAGATGATTTGAGTGGAAAGCAACTTGGGGAAGGCTAGAGATCAAGATTCTTGTGGTTGGAATGTAATATCTTGGTCTCAACACATGAGTAGGTGGTTCTTGATACGTCTCCAACGTATCTATAATTTATGAAGTATTCATGCTATTATATTATCCATCTTGGATGTTTAATGGGCTTTACTATGCACTTTTATATTATTTTTGGGACTAACCTATTAACCCAGAGCCCAGTGCCAGTTTCTGTTTTTTCCCTTGTTTCATTGTTTCGCAGAAAAGGAATATCAAACGGAGTCCAAACGGAATGAAACCTTCGGAAGCGTGATTTTTGGAACGAACATGATCCAGGAGACTTGGAGTTGAAGTCAGGGAAGCTTCGAGGTGGCCACGAGGCAGGGAGGCGCGCCTGCTCCCCTGGGCGCGCCCCCCACCCTCGTGGCTCCCCTGACCGACTTCTTTCGCCTATATATATCCATATGCCCTAAAAACATCGGGGAACAGAATAGATCGGGAGTTTCGCCGCCGCAAGCCTCTGTAGCCACCAAAAACCAATTGGGACCCTGTTTCGGCACCCTGCCGGAGGGGGAATCCATCACCGGTGGCCATCTTCATCATCCCGGCACTCTCCATGATGAGGAGGGAGTAGTTCACCCTCGGGGCTGAGGGTATGTACCAGTAGCTATGTGTTTGATCTCTCTCTCTCGTGTTCTTGAGGTGATACAATCTTGATGTATCGCGAGCTTTGCTATTATAGTTGGATCTTATGATGTTTCTCCCCCTCTACTCTCTTGTAATGGATTGAGTTTTCCCTTTGAAGTTGTCTTATCGGATTGAGTCTTTAAGGATTTGAGAACACTTGATGTATGTCTTGCCGTGCTTATCTGTGGTGACAATGGGATATTCACGTGATCCACTTGATGTATGGTTTGGTGATCAACTTGCGAGTTCCGTGACCTTGTGAACTTATGCATAGGGGTTGGCACACGTTTTCGTCTTGACTCTCCGGTAGAAACTTTGGGGCACTCTTTGAAGTACTTTGTGTTGGTTTGAATAGATGAATCTTAGATTGTGTGATGCATATCGTATAATCATACCCACGGATACTTGAGGTGACATTGGAGTATCTAGGTGACATTAGGGTTTTGGTTTATTTGTATCTTAAGGTGTTATTCTAGTATGAACTCTATGATAGATCGAACGGAAAGAATAGCTTCGTGTTATTTTACTACGGACTCTTGAATAGATCGATCAGAAAGAATAACTTTGAGGTGGTTTCGTACCCTACCATAATCTCTTCGTTTGTTCTCCGCTATTAGTGACTTTGGAGTGACTCTTTGTTGCATGTTGAGGGATAGTTATATGATCCAATTATGTAATTTTTGTTGGGAGAACTTGCACTAGTGAAAGTATGAACCCTAGGCCTTCTTTCCTAGCATTGCAATACCGTTTACGCTCACTTTTATCACTTGCTAACTTGCTGTTTTTATATTTTCAGATTACAAAAACCTATATCTACCATCCATATTGCACTTGTATCACCATCTCTTCGCCGAACTAGTGCGCCTATACAATTTACCATTGTATTGGGTGTGTTGGGGACACAAGAGACTCTTTGTTATTTGGTTGCAGGGTTGCTTGAGAGAGACCATCTTCATCCTACGCCTCCCATAGATTGATAAACCTTAGGTCATCCACTTGAGGGAAATTTGCTACTGTCCTACAAACCTCTGCACTTGGAGGCCCAACAACGTCTACAAGAAGAAGGTTGTGTAGTAGACATCAAGCTCTTTTCTGGCGCCGTTGCCAGGGAGGTGAGTGCTTGAAGGTATATCTTTAGCTCTTGCAATCGAATCTTTTAGTTTCTTGTTTTATCACTAGTTTAGTTTATAAAAGAAAACTACAAAAAAATGGAATTGAGTTTGTCTCATACGCTTCATCTTTTTAATATCTTTCGTGAGAATGATGGAAAGGAAAATTGTGCTCAAGTGCTAGAAGAAGAAGTCTATAAAATGTTTGGCACTGAATCTTTGAATGATGAGCATGATTGCAATGTTGTTAGTATGAACTCTTTGAATATCCATGGTACTAATGATGATTGCACTATTCATGATGAAAATGTTTCGTATAAGCATGTCGATTTCTATGGAGTGCATAGAGTTTGCAAATACATACCAAAAAGAGAAGATAGATTTTGTAAGAGGCACAAGTACTTAGAAACTAAATGGTTGCAAGAGAGGCTAGATGTTTGTGCTGAAAATTTAAACTTTCTTAGCCGTACTTGTGAACTTTGCAATGAACGTGATCATTTCAGTACCCAATGCAAATTGTTTCATGATCGTATCATGTCCAAATGTTGTGATGACTTGATTTCCCTTGCACATCATAATGAACTTAGTTTGCTCTTGGGTTATGAAGAAATGAAACGTATAACTAAGGCTATTCCAGAATTTGCCCTTGATAGAGTTCTTAATTTTGATCTAGAGGAAATTTATATGTATTGTGCGGTGAATTGCATCGAAAATCCTTATATTGCCAATTACATAAAGAAAAGAAAACAAATAGAAGATGAAGAGAATACTAACGAAAGGGAAGAGACTTCCCAATATTCTCCTATTATTTCTTATGATGAATCAGGTAACGAGGTGGAGCCTTCTATTCAACCAATCTCATTAATAAGGAGCTCCAAAAAGAGGATTGAGCCCACACATGATGTGAAGAAGAAAAAGAAAAGACGGAGAAGTAAAGTTAGAAAGGTATCCCTCCCAAAGGATGTTGCTCCTATTACTCATTGCGATGATAATTGCTATACTATTGGTGCTATCCATACTATTAATGATGAGAGTGATTATGCTTATGATATGAAAAGGCCCAAGCTTGGGGATGCTATGTTTGATGAGAATGACATGTTTGAGAATATATTTGCTGCAATTAATGTTTGGCCCAAGCTTGGGGATGCTATTTTTAATGAAGATGATATTTTTAGCCTCCCAAGTTTTGATGAGCAAATTTATTATGATGACAGCATGCCTCCTATTTATGATGATTATTGTGATGACACTTATGCTATAAAAAGTAGTGATGATTATATTTATAAAAATTGTCATGATTATGATTACCCTTTTTCTGAACATTACTCTTTTAACGTGGAAACAATTTATAGTATTCGAGTCTCTTATGATACTCCCACTATTCCGAAAGAGAAGAATTTTGCTTATGTGGAGAGTAGTAAAATTTCTATGCAAGTAGATCATGAAAAGAATGCTTTAGGCGCTGGTTATATTGTTTAATTCATTCATGATTCTACTTAAAATTATCATGAGGGAGGAATATATGCTTGTAGGAATTGCAATAATATCAAGTTTCCTCTCTATGTGCTTAAAGTTTTGAAGTTATGCTTGTTTTGCCTTCCTATGCTAGTTGATTATTGTTCCCATAAGTTGTTTGCTCACAAAATCCCTATGCACAGGAAGTGGGTTAGACTTAAATGTGCTAGTCATATTCTTCATGATGCTCTCCTTATGTTTCAATTCTTATCTTTTATGCGAGCATCATTGAAATCATCATGCCTAGCTAGGGGCGTTAAACGTTAGCGCTTGTTGGGAGGCAACCCAATTTTTATTTTTGTTCTTTCTTTTTGGTTCTGTTTAGTAATAAATATTTGATCTAGACTCTGGTTAGATGTGGTTTTATGTTTTAGTTAGTGTTTGTGCCAAGTAAGACCTATAGGATCTTCTTGGATGATAGTTATTCGATCTTGCTGAATTCCAGAAACTTTCTGTTCACGAAAACAATTGTTTAAAATCACCAGAACGCGATAAAATACTGATTCCAATTGCAGCAGATCAATAATCAAATTATCTAGGTCTTCCTATTTTGGTACAATTTTTTGAGTTCCAGAAGTTTGCATTAGTTACAGATTACTACAGACTGTTCTGTTTTTGATAGATTCTGTTTTTCGTGTGTTGTTTGCTTATTTTGATGAATCTATGGCTAGTAAAATAGTTTATAAACCATAGAGAAGTTGGAATACAGTAGATTTAACACCAATACAAATAAATAATGAGTTCATTACAGTACCTTGAAGTGGTGTTTTGTTTTCTTTCGCTAACGGAGCTCACGAGATCTTCTGTTAAGTTTTGTGTTGTGAAGTTTTCAAGTTTTGGGTAAAGATTCGATGGACTATGGAATAAGGAGTGGCAAGAGCCTAAGCTTGGGGATTCCCAAGGCACCCCAAGGTAATGTTCAAGGACAACCAAGAGCATAAGCTAGGGGATGCCCCGGATGGCATCCCCTCTTTCGTCTTCGTTCATCGGTAACTTTACTTGGAGCTATATTTTTATTCACCACATGATATGTGTTTTTCTTCGAGCGTCATTTTATTTTGTTAGTATTTTCTTGCTGTTATTTACAATAATGTTTTGCATCTCTATTTTCAATAAAAATATCCTTTACCATGCTTATTTTGTAAGTATACATGTTGTTGTTTCAAAACAGAAAGTTTACCGCTGTTGCAAAAATTCCCTAGAAAAGTCAGAATGTGATAAAATGTTGAAACTTTTTGCATATTGAGCTCTGATAAATTTTCTACAGTTTGGTAGAATTTCATAATTTTTGGAGTTAGGGAAGTATGATGAATCTTGCATTCTTTACAGACTGTACAGTTTTGGCAGATTGCTGTTATGTTTGCATTGCTTGCATATGTTTGCTTGTTTAATGATTCTATTTGAGGATAGGAGTATTAAATATGCAGGGGCATTTAGTATGCAATGTTGAATAATAATTTTAGTGATTTGTTACAGTAGAAAATGATAAGGT
The DNA here is from genome assembly GCF_018294505.1 of Triticum aestivum. Classification (NCBI taxonomy): domain Eukaryota; kingdom Viridiplantae; phylum Streptophyta; class Magnoliopsida; order Poales; family Poaceae; genus Triticum; species Triticum aestivum. The sequence goes on from NC_057808.1 coordinate 217,212,988, forward strand.
TTTGCATTGGTTTATACTAACTTATCTCATGAGTTCTTGTTAAGTTTGGTGTGGATGAAGCTTTCGTGATTTAGGAAACCGTGATATGAGAGGAATTAAGGAGACACAAAAGCTCAAGCTTGGGGATGCCCAAGGCACCCCAAGATAATATTTCAAGAAGTCTCAAGCATCTAAGCTTGGGGATGCCCCGGTAGGCATCCCACCTTTCTTCTTCGACAACTATCGGTTAGTATCGGTTGATCCTAAGTTTTTGCTTCTTCACGTGATGTTTGCTATTCTTAGAATGTCATTTTTTTTTGCTTGTTGTTTGAATAAAGTATCAAGATCTGAAATTCTTAAATGAGAGAGAGTCAACATAATTATTTAACTACTCATTGATCTTCACTTATATCTTTTTGGAGTAGTTTGTCATTTACTCGTGTGCTTCACTTATATCCTATGAGTAAATAGTTGAATGATTTGAATATCATAAATCTAAAATTATATATGTTTCATATGCTTATCCCATGAGAAGTAATGACTTCACATATAAGAAGTAGAGGTGGTAAATTTATTGAAGGTTAGCAAACATTGTATTGGTCACTTGAACAATTCATGAAAGAATATTGAGGGAAGAGAGATTTCACATATAGATATACTATCTTGGACATCTTTTATGATTGTGAGCACTCATTAAAATATTACATGTTAAAAGGTTGATGTTGGACAAGCAAGACAACGTAATGGGTTATGTTTTCTTATATCTGAAATAAAGTATATTGTCATGGATCATCCAACATGTTGAGCTTGCCTTTCTCCCTCATGCTAGCCAATTCTTTGCACCAAGTAGAGATACTACTTGTGCTTCCAAACATCCCTTAAATCAGTATTGCCATGAGAGTCCACCATACATACCTATGGATTGAGTAAGATCCTTCAAGTAAGTTGTCATCGGTGCATGCAATAAAAATTGCTCTCTAAATATGTATGATCTATTAGTGTGGAGAAAATAAGCTTTATACGATCTTGTGATGTGGAAGCAATAAAAGCGACGGACTGCATAATAAAGGTCCCTATCACAAGTGGGAATATAAAGTGACATTCTTTCGCATTAAGATTTTGTGCATCCAACTATAAAAGCGCATGACAACCTCTGCTTCCCTCTGCGAAGGGCCTATCTTTTATTCTTGTCTTATACCTTATGCAAGAGTCATGGTGATCTTCACCTTTGCTTTTTACATTTTATCCTTTGGCAAGCACATTGTGTTGGAAAGATCCTGATATATATATCCAATTGGATGTAAGGCAACATGAACTATTATTGTTGACATTACCCTTGAGGTAAAAGGTTGGGAGGCGAATCTATAAGCCCCTATCTTTCTCTGTGTCTGATTAAAACTTTGAACCCATAAATATCGCGTGAGTGTTAGCAATTGTGAAAGACTAAATGATAGTTGAGTATGTGAAGTTTGCTGAATCAAAGCTCTGACATAGACTCTTCCTGAAAATAAGATGAATTGTAATTCTTTGATGACTAATAACACGGTTTGTTAGTTTTCAAGAAAGTTTATGATCTATACTTTAACATGTGAATAGTTTGTTACTTGATCATGAAAAGTTTTAGGAGATGAGCTACTGTTATGACATATGATGATGCTAGAAAAGGTGATTGAAATTATCATTGATCAAACTTGTGCACCTGCTAGCATTCACACTTCATAAATTATTTCTTTTATCATTTATCTACTCGAGGACGAGCAGGAATTAAGCTTGGGGATGCTGATATGTCTCCAATGTATCTATAATTTATGAAGTATTCATGCTATTATATTACCCATCTTGGATGTTTAATGGGCTTTACTATGCACTTTTATATGATTTTTGGGACTAACCTATTAACCTAGAGCCCAGTGCCAGTTTCTGTTTTTTCCCTTGTTTCAGTGTTTTGCAGAAAAGGAATATCAAACGGAGTCCAAACGGAATGAAACCTTCGGGAGCGTGATTTTTGTAATGAACGTGATCCAGGAGACTTGGAGTTGAAGTCAGGGAAGCTTCGAGGTGGCCATGAGGCAGGGAGGCGCGCATGCCCCCTGGGCGCGCCCCCACCCTCGTGGGCCCCTCGTGGCTCCCCTGCCCGACTTCTTTCGCCTATATATATCCATATACCCTAAAAACATCCGGGAACAGAATAGATCGGGAGTTTTGCTGCCGCAAGCCTCTGTAGCCACCAAACCAATTGGGACCCTGTTCCGGTACCCTGCCGGACGGGGATCCATCACCGGTGGCCATCTTCATCATCTCGGCGCTCTCCATGACGAGGAGGGAGTAGTTCACCCTCGGGGCTGAGGGTATGTACCAGTAGCTGTGTGTTTGATCTCTCTCTCTCTCTCTCATGTTCTTGAGGTGATACGATCTTGATGTATCGCGAGCTTTGCTATTATAGTTGGATCTTATGATGTTTCTCCCCCTCTACTCTCTTGTAATGGATTGAGTTTTCCCTTTGAAGTTGTCTTATCGGATTGAGTCTTTAAGGATTTGAGAACACTTGATGTATGCCTTGCCGTGCTTATCTGTGGTGACAATGGGATATTCACGTGATCCACTTGATGTATGTTTTGGTGATCAACTTGCGAGTTCCGTGACCTTGTGAACTTATGCATAGGGGTTGGCACACGTTTTCGTCTTGACTCTCCGGTAGAAACTTTGGGGCACTCTTTGAAGTACTTTGTGTTGGTTTGAATAGATGAATCTGAGATTGTGTGATGCATATCGTATAATCATACCCACGGATACTTGAGGTGACATTGGAGTATCTAGGTGACATTAGGGTTTTTGTTGATTTGTATCTTAAGGTGTTATTCTAGTACGAACTCTATGATATTTCGAACGGAAAGAATAGCTTCGTGTTATTTTACTACGGACTCTTGAATAGATCTATCAGAAAGAATAACTTTGAGGTGGTTTCGTACCCTACCATAATCTCTTCGTTTTTTTCCCGCTATTAGTGACTTTGGAGTGACTCTTTGTTGCATGTTGAGGGATAGTTATATGATCCAATTATGTAATTTTTGTTGAGAGAACTTGCACTAGTGAAAGTATGAACCCTAGGCCTTGTTTCCTAGTATTGCAATACTATTTACGCTCACTTTTATCACTTGCTACCTTGCTGTTTTTATATTTTCAGATTACAAAAACCTATATCTACCATCCATATTGCACTTGTATCACCATCTCTTCGCCGAACTAGTGCGCCTATACAATTTACCATTGTATTGGGTGTGTTGGGGACACAAGAGATTCTTTGTTATTTGGTTGCAGGGTTTCTTGAGAGAGACCATCTTCATCCTATGCCTCCCACGGATTGATAAACCTTAGGTCATCCACTTGAGGGAAATTTGCTACTGTCCTACAAACCTCTCCACTTGGAGGCCCAACAACGTCTACAAGAAGAAGGTTGTGTAGTAGACATCAGTTCTCTCTCAGAAAATGTATGTTGGAAGTGTAGGCACGTTCTGATGGCTCTCTCCAAGAATGAAGAGTGGGTGGAGGGGTATATATAGCCTCCACACAAAATCTAACTGTTACACACAATTTACCAAACTCGGTGAGACCGAATCATGAAACTCGGTCAGACCGATTTAGTTGAAAATGTGAATGTTAGGCTTTTCGGTGGGACCGACATGTCAACTCGGTGGGACCGATTTCATTAGGGTTAGGGCATAACGTAATCTCGGTGAGACCGATCACATAAACTCGGTAGGACCGATTTCTGTAATAGGCAAACAGAGAGTTGGTCAGGCAAACTCGGTGGGACCGATTCGCTCATTTCAGTGAGACCGAAACGTTATGAAAGGGAAACAGAGAGTTTGCATTGCAAACTCGGTGGGACCGATCGCCCATCTCGGTTGGACCAAAACGTTACGAAGGGAAACAGAGAGTTTGCAATCCCATCTCGGTGAGACCGAGATCCCTATCGGTGAGACCGAACTGACTAGGGTTTCTGGCAGTGGCTATGTCAAATGAACTCGGTGACGCCGGATAGATCAAATCAGTGGGGCCGAGTTTGACTTTTGGTTTGGGACATATGTGGATATGAGAAAGTGGTTGAGGGCTTTTGGAGCATATCACTAAGCATTTTGAGCAAGCAAGCCATTAAGCAACACCTCATCCCCTTTTAATAGTATTGGCTTTTCCTATGGACTCAATGTGATCTTGGATCACTAAAATGAAAATGTAGAGTCTTGAGCCTAAGCCAATATGTGCCCTTAGCATTTTGAGGGTTCTACGTCCCTAGTCCATGCCATGCCAATCATTGAACTTTCTGAAATGATCGTCTTGAAAGAGCATTAGTTCAATGAGCTATATGTTGTTAGGAATTACCAAAATCACCCAGGGATAGTTGCACTTTCAGCCTTTCATACCAACACTTTCTAAGGAATTTATTATTTGACAACATAAAGTAAATTTCTTTTTCATTTCGGGACTGGGCATCCCTATTACCGCCGTACTCTCGTGCAATGACAAGTAAAAAACATTCATCTTGAGAATAACACATCTAGCATGGAAAATATTGGCCACCCCGTGCCGCTTCATGAGCGGTACGAGCACACAAAAAGGAAATTGATTTTGAAAATTAGAGGTGGCACATACAAATTTGCTTAGGTAGGTATGGTGGACTCATATGGCAAAACTGGGTTTAAAGATTTTGGATGCACAAGTAGTATTTCTACTTAGCACTAGTGGAGGCTAGCAAATAGATTGAGAAGCAACCGACCAAGAAGCGAAAAACCACATAAGCGAGCATTAAGCATAACTAACACCAAATAATGCACCATAAGTAGGATGTAATTTCATTGTATAACTATTGACTTTCGTGCTTGCATAGGGAATCACAAACCTTAACACCAACATTCTTACTAAAGCACAATTACTTACCATCATGACTCACATATCACTATCATCATATCTCAAAGCTATTACAGAGAATCAAGTTTAATTTTTCCAATGATCTTCATGAAAGTTTTTATTATATCCCTCTTGAATATCTAACACTTTGGGACTAATTTCATATGTTGCTTTTGATAAGCTCAAACAAATTTAAGTGAAGAACATGAACATAATTTTTTTCGTCTCCCAAGATAATATAAGTGAAGCATGAGAGAATTTATTCAAAAATTTACTAACTCTCAAATAAATCTAAGTGAAGCATGAGAGCATTTCTTCAAAAATATTTAAGCACACCATGCTCAAAAAGATATAAGTGAAGCACTAGAGCAATTCCATAGCTCAAACATTTTAAGTGAAGCATAAAGAGCAATTCTAACAAATCATCGCATAATTTTGGCTCTCTCAAATAGGTGTGTCTAGCAAGGATACTTGTGACAAACTAAAAGGCAAAACAAGAAAAGACTCATATAATACAAGACGCTCCAAGCAAAACTCATGATATGTGACGAATAAAAATATAGCTCCAAGTAAAATACTGATGGTCGTTAGAAGAAAGAGGGGATCCCTTCCGGGGCATCCCCAAGCTTAGTTACTTGGTTCTCCTTGAATATTAACTTGGGGTGCCATGGGGCATCCCCAAGCTTAGGCTCTTTTCACTGCTTATTCCTTCATCCATCGTGATCTCACCCAAAACTTGAAAACTTCAATCACACAAAACTTAACAAAACCTTCGTGAGATCCGTTAGTATAATAAAGCAAATCACCACTGTAAGTACTATTGCAAACCCATTCATATTTTATAATTGCATTATATATACTGTATTCCAACCTTACCATGGCTTATACCCCCTGATACAATCCATAGATTCATCAAAATAAGCACACAATGCAAGGAAAAAAATCTGTCAAAAACAGAACAGTGTGTAGTAATCTGGAAACTTCGTATACTTCAGTAACTCCAAAAATTCTGAAAAATTAGGACAACGTAGGCAATTTGTATATCAATCTTGTGTAAAACAATTCATAATTTTATCACGCTTTTGTGATTTTAAACAATTCTGCTACTGGGCGCAAAAGTTTCTTATTTTCAACAAGATCAAATCAACTACCACCAAACATGATCCCAAAGGCTTTACTTGGCACAAACACTAATTAAAACATAAAAAACAGAATCATAACAGTAGCATAATTGTGTGAACACTCAAGAACAGAAAGAAAAAAGGCAAAAATAAAATTTATTCATTGGGTTGCCTCCCAACACGCATTATCGTTTTATGCCCCTAGCTAGGCATAATGCATATATTCAAGTATTGTCATCTTTCTTCTTATTTTCTATAAATGTGTTCTTGTCAGGAGATTTTGCAAAAATAACTTGAAACACATTATCCATAGAAATTTTAGCATTATCAAGTTGCCCATCTACGTATCCCCTTTGATTTCCGGCAAAAATCCAAGAATAGTGTTGATTAACATCATTGAAAACTTGTTGGATTATATGTAAAACAGGGATTTCCTTTCTAAGGTTCTCATAAAAAAATTGATTATTTCCAAGGAAATGTCTCAACATATAATCATTATTATAAAGGATCTCATTTATCACCGTTTTTTCACGGCTCGTACTATAAAAATCAAAAAATTCCCTAGCTTACAGTACTATGTAATCAAATTCATTCATAAGAACAAGGGTAGCTAGCTTTTTAGCTTTAGGATCCTTCATAACGGGCAGCTCATAAAACAATCTTTGCAAGGTAGGATGGGTACGGCTAAATCTATTTTCAAGTTTCAGAACTAGTGCTGAAATAGCTTCCACATAAGATTTAGTTCTTTTAAGTATATGAGCATCAACAAGAGTCAAATTTCCAACACAATTGAAAAATTCTTGGATATGTTCTTTTCCCATAACATTACCTTGCCCCAAAACAAAAGTTTTAGCATCCAGATTGCCAGATCTTCCAATTTTAGGAGCTAGGCCATCATCTGTTTCTACCATACTGAAATCACTCATAGTGACAAGTTCAAGCAAATAAGAGATCTGATGAGAAAACAGCAAACGAAAAAGAGGGCGAATAAAACGAAAAAAATTGTGAAGTGGGGGAGATGAAAACGAGAGGCAAATGGCAAATAATGTAAATTGCAAGGAGATGAGATTTGTAATTAGGAACCTGATAGATGTTGATGATGTCTCCCCGGCAACGGCGCCAGAAATTCCTTTTGATGTCGCTTGAACTACGTCGGTATTTCCCCAAAGAGGAAGGGATGATGCAACACAGCTACGGTAGGTATTTCCCTCAGTCGTGAAACCAAGGTATCAATCTAGTAGGAGAACCAAACAACACTATGTAAATGGTACCTGCACACAAAGAACAAATACTTGCAACCCGACGCTTATGAGGGGTTGTCAATCCCTCTACGGGTAACGGCGCCAGAAATTGTCAAGTTGACGCGACAAAATTTGTGTAGATTGGATAAATAGATCTTGATAAAACGTGAAATAAAAGATGCAAATAAAAAGTTCAGCAAAGTATTTTTGGGTTTTTAGAATAATAGATCTGAAAACAAAAGCAAATAAAAATATGTCTAAAAGCAAATATGATAAAGAATAGACCCGGGGGCCGTAGATTTCACTAGTGGCTTCTCTTAAGAAATAGCACACGGTGGCTAAACAAAGTACCCTTGGGAATTGATAGAAAATCGAATAGTTATGATGATATCCAGGCAATGATCAATATATAGGCATCACGTCCAAGATTAGTAGACCGACTCCTACCTGGATCTACTACTATTACTCCACACATCGACCGCTATCCAGCATGCATCTAGTGTATTAAGTTCATGGAGAAATGGAGTAATGCAATAATAATGATGACATGATGTAGACAAGATATATTCGTGTAGGAATAGCCCAATCTTGTTATTCTTAATAGCAACGATGCATGTGTGTCTTGTTGCCCCTTCTGTCACTGGGAAAGAATACCGCACGATCGATCTTGTCTACATCATGTCATCAGGTTGTGCGTCTAAGGTCGATGGTTGCAGGAGACGGGGGACATGATGTTTACCCAGGTTCGGGCCCTCTCTATGGAGGTAATACCCTACTTCCTACTTGATTGATCTTGATGAATATGAGTATTACAAGAGTTGATCTACCACGAGATCGTAATGGCTAAACCCTAGAAGTCTAGCCTGTATGACTATGGTAATGAATATGTCCTATTCGGACTGCCCTCCGGTTTATATAGACACTGGAGGGATCTAGGGTTACATAGAGTCGGTTACATAGGAAGGAATCTTCATAGTTGATCGCCAAGCTTGCCTTCCACGCCAAGGAGAGTCCAATCCGGACACAGGTACAGTCTTCGGCCTTCATGTCTTCACAGCCCATCCGTCTGGCCCATGGATAACAGGTCGGACGCCCGAGGACCCCTTAGTCCAGGACTCCCTCAGTAGCCCCTGAACCTGGCTTCAATGACGAGTCCGGCGCGCAGATTGTCTTCGGCATTGCAAGGCGGGTTCCCTCCTTTCCGAACTCCAAGATAGTCTTCAGATGTAATGATTGTATCCGGACTTGTATACACAACTGCAGAGGATATAATATTTCACGAGTTCAATCCACTGACAACCTTTCGGTAATATGGCATCACGCCTGCTCGGCCATTATTTTCGGACCGTTTCAGCTGTCACGTCTTCCCACGTCTCCAGACGTGGTTTTATTGGCGTGTCTTATCCAAGCAGAGATCGTGTCTCCCTTTTTTAAGGGATTCCTGTCAACCCGGATGTTGGTAACCCAACCATCGCTTGGGTACAATTCCTCGGAAACTGGCAAGTTTTTGAGGCCTAGGAGGAGACGTTTGATATTCGCAGCCTTTATATAGGGGTACAGACCCGTCTTTTTCTTTCACGCTTGCTTCTTCCTCAACCCTTGCTACCCTGAGTTCCATCACCCAGGCTCCAGTTACCACAAGCCCCAATCATGTCCGGATCCAGCCGTCAAGGCCGGTGGGTAGCTTCTTCTGTCACGGAGGGAGATATTGCAAAGCTTCGGGCGGCGAGGTATTTGACCGCAGAAATCCATCATCGGCTTCCTGTCGAGGGGCAGGTTATTCCCACCCCCAAATCTGGCGAGAGGGTCGTGTTCGTGTCCCACTTCCTCCGCGGGTTAGGGTTTGCACTTAACCCCTTCGTCCGAGGGCTCATGTTCTATTACGGGCTAGATTTTCACGATCTGGCCCCGGACTCTATTCTTCTTATCTCGGCGTTTATCGTTACGTGCGAAGCCTTCCTCCGCACCCCTCCGCACTTCGGCTTGTGGCTCAAGACCTTCGATGTGAAGCCACAAGTGATAGAAGGGGAGCAGGCTGAGTGCGGTGGTGCTACAATGAGCAAGCTTGCTAGCGCCGTTTGGCTGAAAGGATCCTTCGCCAAATCTCCCGATTTATGGCAGCAGGGGTGGTTCTATATCACCGAGCCCCGCGGCTCCAAGTGGGCAGCTGCGCCCGCATTTCGATCCAGCTCCCCAATTCAGCTTGCATCGTGGATTAATAAGGGGTTGGACTGGGGATCAACGGACGAGGTGCGAACTCTGCAAAGTCGCTTCTGAAGCCTTATTGAGAGGGACATCAATATTGTCAACATTGTTCAAGTAATGCTAGTTCGTCGGACCCTGCCGTGCCTTGGTTCCGGTGGTAAGTCGGACACCGAGTCCGGAGAAATCCACCTTTCCTCGCCTGAAGACATAGGCGGAAGAGGACCCAGTATCCCTTCTCCAAGCAGGAGGAAAAGGGCCACCTCCGAAGATTGGGAGGGGTGGTCTTCCAAGAAGGGCAAGATGCCACCGTCGAGCGGCTTGGGTTTTGAAAGCGACGCCGTTGAACAGCTCCAGCAAGGGGACAAGCCCTCAGCAAAACCATAAGTGAATCCGGAGTACTTTGATAGCGTCCCGCTCCGTTGTTGTTACTGAAGATATACGTAACGCGTTCATGCATTTTTACAGGTCGGCACAGAGTTTTTCTGGGCGATCCTCTTCTTCGGGAAGTCTCCTCCTAGAGATGATGGAGAGCGAGACGCCTCCTCCAACCTCCTCGCCTAATAAGGCGGATGACTATGAAGTGTCATCGCGGAGAGTCCCTCTTAATCAACAAGTTACGCATGGGACAAAAGAGGCAGTACCCGAAGGTGGATCTCCGACCATCCGGGATTCTGGGGCTAATGATAACAAAGGCCCCGGACTGTCTGGCTCGCAGCCGACAGTGATTCTGGAGACGGGTGAACAGATTCCTTCAAAGGATGGTTGTGCTCCTAGAGCGGCTTCCGGAGACCCGGAGACTCCGGATATATTGCGGGACATGCTGCGGAAAGCATCTGTCTCGGGGGAACAGCGTACCTTGATGGGTACGGTGATTGAGAAGATTTTGTCCGCGAAGAGCGGATTAAATGAAGCCTTCATGAGCCTACTGACGGGCTTCGAGGTTTGTGACATAATGTTTTCAGCTATGTTTCATTTGCAAAGATGCGCCTGTGTATAGGTAGTAGCCCCTGAGACTCGGCTTTTCTTCCACTGGGAAGCAAACGGAGGATCGAAAAGGATCTTTTGAGGACTAACCTGATGAACTTGAACACAGGCTGCGTCCCCCTTGCCCACTTCCCGGACTATGGAAATTGCTGAGCTGCAGCAGAAGCTTGATGTGGCAGGGGATGATCTTGCATTAATCAATATGCGTCTTGACGAGTCGCAAGGTATGTATTCGGGGCAATCCCCATATGTTTTTGTGGCATACGCATGATGCTAAAATCTGTATGCTGTAATATGCGTGGCTGCAGATGGTGCTGCCGCCGTTGAAGTTCTTCGAGCGGAGCTGGCCCGGCGTAGCAACGCTGCTGCCGAAAAGGCATCGGCCGAGCTAAAAGCCGAACAAGCTGCATGGCGCCAATACTAGGAGAAGATATCCATGGTGGCGCTCGAACTGGAAAATGCCAGTGGCCACTGTGAATTTCTGGAGAAAGAGAATAAAGCCTTAACGGCTGAACTGGACAAGGCCTTACAAGAGGCGAGGGAAGCGCAATCGGAATCTAGAGCAACCAGTGAGGAGGTTCAGCGGGCTAGGGAGATTGCGGCTGGAATGCCCTTTCTGCTGCAGACTAAGTTCGGTGACCCGAACTATGCTCAGCTTAACCAAGTGTGGAGTTCTCCGGACGAGTTCTTGGACTTGCCGAAGAGTTCTTCCGATGCGGCGCAGTATTACAGAGCGCGAGATGGGTATACAATGGAGAAGCTTTTTTGGTTGCAGTTTGGCGCATCGAAGCGCCCTCTGTTGCTCAATGAACAGATGTCCCAATGGGCCGAACTTCATAGGATATCCGGCGCTGCCATGAAGGATGTCATGATCCGGTTGTGGCCAACCGAGCCTGTTCTGAATAGCTATTTCCGTTTGGTGTAGAGGCTTGTTGACATGGTGCCACGTATCGATGCTGTGAAGCGGTCAACGTGCATTGAGGGTGCATGGATGGCTTTTGCCCGAGTCAAGGCATTCTGGGGGAAGATAAAGGCCATCGATGTTGTGACGAAGAGTCCACCCAAAGGCAAGGACCGTCCGGAACCGGAGCATTACTTTGAAGACGTCCTAGAGGCCTCCCATTTGATAGAGGGTCAGTGCTCGAAAAACATAATGTTCGAGTGAGGTGTATGAGAATTGTAAAAGACAATTTTATAGTTAATCTATTTTTATGTTTTGCTCGAAAGCTTGAATTCCTCCTGTGCGGCCGTTTTAATATAATCTGAAAGTTTTCCAGTCGTCGGCTTCAGCCCCCTCGTAGGAAGTACGGGGGTGTTTGGGAAAAGCATTTGATCACTCTTTATCCAACGTCTTGGTCCATGAAGGAGGTGATAATGCGGCGAACCAGGCAATCGAACTATAAGGCGTTAACACTTTCACTTAGCCATAGGAATTTTATGGTGGGACTACGACATAGCCCCTGGTATGTATGCGGTGTATGGTGCATTACAAATTTGATCTGAAAAGGATCCTTCGTGTGACACGGGGAATCGCTAAAGATTCCAAGAAATCACCAAGTGGTTGACCAGCTCTCGCCGCATCATGACAGTCAGTTTTCGGCTTTCTCTACTGAGGTACTTGACCAGATGAACCGGAAGCACAATCATAGTAGTTCTCCCTTTACTACCCTAGCCGATAGAGCGGAACGTAGGGTAGCAAGCACAGGAGCCGGGCAACCCAACTATTGACCCAAGACAATGATTTGGAGCTGATGCATATAAGGCCAAACTTGCGACGCCGAAGTACGCTGTAGAGCTGTTCGGGCTTTTGCTGGCAACTCATTTATTCCCATACCGAGCCCCTGGCAGGTTATGCCAAGGTATGTCTGTGAAACAACCATGGAAGCCGTATCTAATGGTGAAACAACATGGATGATTAATTCGGATACTGGGAGCTGAGTGATATGCCAATAATTATTTATTGTATATATAAGAGCCATCCTCCCGGCTATTTGACATGCTCGGGGTCGGAGGCGGAGGAACATGCATAGTACAGGCTCGAAATAGAGAGTGCGGTCTACAAAAAGTTATTTTGGACCTCCTATCGCACGTCTGCGCCGCTAGTCCTCGACGGGGGGAATCCTTGATGGAGATAGCCCCTTAGGTGAGTGTACGGATCCGAACTCTGTTAGAGCCCGTTTCAGATGTTTGTCATGTTCGTCACCTGTTTCTAAGAGAAGGAATAAAAAGAAAATTGGGTAAAAAATGTTACGGGGGTGCTTGCAGGCTTGTCCGTAGTGTGCCTCCACCCATGCCCATGGTATCTTGAGTGCGTAGTGATGTATGCGCGGCACTAATTTTGTAGGTGTGCGAGGTGGGCGGCGGAAGCCGGACTACTATTTTCGCTCCGGGAGTAGTTGATCCTCGGGTGGAAATTGCTTCAGGCCCCCGGTATTTCATTGGTGAACCTCTCCGTCGTCCCTGTCGCCTGGCGGCCTCTTCCCCTTGTGTTCGGCCTTGAGCTTGCCGACCTGTTTAAAGACCCAGCAGTTTCTGTTAGTATGATTACCTGGTTTGTCGGGGTGGTCGTGAATCTGGCAGGGTCGGTCCAATATCCTGTCCAGGTTGGATGGTTCGTCTCGTTTCGCCTTGAATGGCTTCTTCCGTTGACCGGGCTTGGGATTGCTGAATTCGGCGTTGACCGCCGTGTCGCGTGATCTTTCATTATCATTGCGAATGTTGTATTTGCTTCGTCGTGGCTTGCCGTTGCCGTCTCGGATTTCGGAAGTGCCCGGGTCGCTGGCACTGTTGCTTCTACGAGCGAGCCAGCTGTCTCTCCCACGCAAAAGCGGGTCATCAGAGCAGTGAGGGCTGTCATGGATTTAGGTCCTTCTTGACCGAGGTGGCGTGCAAGCCATTCATCCCGGACACTGTGTCTGAAAGCTGCAAGGGCTTCCGCACCCGGACAGTCGATGATTTGGTTCTTTTTGACTAATAACCGGGTCCAGAGCTTCCTGACTGACTCTCCGGGCTGCTGGATAGTGTGACTTAGGTCATCGGCATCCGGTGGCCGGACATATGTTCCTCGGAAGTTATCGAGGAAGGCCTCTTCCAACTCCTCCCAGTTGCCTATGGAATTTTCAGGCATGCTGTTTAACCAGTGCCGAGCTGACCCTTTTAGCTTTAGTGGGAGGTATTTGTTGGCGTGGAGGTCGTCCCCACGGGCCATATGGATGTGGAGGATAAAATCTTCTATCCATACCGCGGGATCAGTTGTTCCGTCGTATGATTCAATATTGACGGGTTTGAATCCTTCAGGGAGTTCATGATCCATTACTTCATCGGTGAAGCAAAGTGGGTGTGCGGCGCCTCTATGTTGGGCCACACTGCGACGTAACTCCGAAGGAGTCCATTTGCGGTTTTCGGCTTGAGCGTGTCTAGGTTTGTCACGTCCGAATAGGTAGCCATCGTCGCGTGTCGAGGCATGCCTTTGCGATCCGTAGATCGATCTTGCGTGTCCTGCTCTACTGTCCAAGTTCCGCTGCGGGCTGTCTGGACAATCGTGAGCTGCGTTATTCTTGCCTTTACGGCGAGGTGGGACGGTCTGGTGTTCGGCTTGAGTTGCCTCTTTATCCGGACAGAGTTGTCGGCGACCAGCCGCATTGTGTGATGATGGCACGGGCTCCAATGCCTCGTCGTCGAATTGATGTGGCAATCTATGCTTCGGGTAGCTTTTGGCTAGGCCGCTAAGGCCGTATTCTTGGGCGACCAGGACCTCGGTCCATCTATCGTTGAGTAGGTCTTGGTCAGCTTGAAGCTGCTGCTGCTTCTTTTTCAGGCTCCTTGCAGTAGCTATTAGCCTGCGCTTGAAGCGCTCCTGCTCGAGGGCTCTTCGGGTACGATGAAGTCTTCGTCGCCGAGGCTTACCTCATCTTCAGAGAGCGGAAGGTAGTTGTCGTCCTCCGAATTGTCGCTGGGCAGGGCCTGTTCATCGGGGCTGGCTTGCCCGTTTTCCTGTTCTCCTGTTCAGATCTTGTTCCAACAGGGTCTTCATTGTTTTCAGCGTCGTTCGGAGTATTATTTTCTCCGGTGCCCGCGTTGTTGCGATGTGACTTGGAGCGGTGTTTAGGGCGCCGGTACTTAGACTGTGTCTCAGGAGGTTTATTCTCAACTGGATCTCCTTTGTCATCGTCGTGAGCCTTCTTAAGTGTATCGACCATGTAGCCGTCGTACGAATGGGTGGCCGTCCCGCGTCTGGTGACTGGCGGGTCTTGGCCTTGCTCCTTGTCGGCATCTTCGTCTATACCGTCAATGTCTTTGGAGCCATAATAAGGCATGTCGGTTAAGTCCTCGACAGTGGCTATGAAGTGGGTGGCGGGTGGGAAACGAAATTCCCCATTATCGGCCTCTAGCTCGAGCCGGACATAGTTCGGCTGTGAGTCCCCCGCCAGGGACAGGTTCTTTAAATAGTTTAGCATATCACCCAAAGGTGAGTGCTGGAAGATGTCTGCGGCGCTGAACTCGAAAATTGATAACTGATCTAGCTCGGTGCCCGTAGGCGTACATGGTCCAGAACTTATAGCTGGAGACGAGTCCGGGGTTCCGTTGACGCAAATATTGCAGGGTGTCGAGTCTGTGTGCAGCTCCAACGCCGCGGACTCTGTGGCCTCGGATGGCACGATCTGCTCCGGTTCTAAGGCTGTTGCAGCAACCGGAACCATCTCCTGGATGCGATCCGATGACAGATTTAAGTCATGTTCATCGGAGTGAGGGGGAGCGATCGTCGCGGTCTCGAATCCGTCGAAGACCAAGTCTCCACGGATATCCGTGACGTAGTTCAAGCTTCCAAATCTGACCTGGTGGCCAGGGGTGTAGCTATCGATCTGCTCCAGATGGCCAAGCGAGTTGCCCGCAGTGCGAAGCCACCGAACACGAAAATCTGTCCGGGGAGGAAGGTTTCTCCTTGGACAGCGTCACTATAGACGATTGAAGGGGCCATCGAACCTTTCGTCGACGACACAGTGGAACTCTCAATGAAAGCACCAATGTCGGTGTCAAAACCGGCGGATCTCGGGTAGGGGGTCCCGAACTGTGCGTCTAAGGTCGATGGTTGCAGGAGACGGGGGACACGATGTTTACCCAGGTTCGGGCCCTCTCTATGGAGGTAATACCCTACTTCCTGCTTGATCGATCTGGATGAATATGAGTATTACAAGAGTTGATCTACCACGAGATCGTAATGGCTAAACCCTAGAAGTCTAGCCTATATGACTATGGTAATGAATATGTCCTATTCGGACTACGCCCTCCGGTTTATATAGACACCGGAGGGATCTAGGGTTACATAGAGTCAGTTACATAGGAAGGAATCTTCATAGTTGATCGCCAAGCTTGCCTTCCACGCCAAGGAGAGTCCAATCCGGACATGGGTACAGTCTTCGGCCTTCACGTCTTCACAGCCCATCAGTCCGACCCATGGATAACAGGCCGGACGCCCGAGGACCCCTTAGTCCAGGACTCCCTCACCCCCATCCTGTTATTCTTAATATCAATGATGCATGCGTGTCTTGCTGCCCCTTCTGTCACTGGGAAAGAATACCGCACAATCGAACCCATCACAAAGCACCTCTTGCCATGACAAGAAAAAACGATCTAGTCGGCCTAACTAAACCAAAGATTTGAAGAAGAATACGAGGCTAGAAATAATCATGCATATAAGAGATCATAAGAAGACTCAAATAATATTCATGGATCTAGATCTGATCATAAACTCAAAGTTCATCGGATCCCATCAAACACACCGCAAAAAGAGTTACATCAAATAGATCTCCAAGACCATTGTATTGAGAATCAAAAGAGAGAGAGGAAGCCATCTACCTACTGACTACGAACCCGTAGGTCTATGATGAACTAATCACGCATCATCGGAGAGGTACCAATGAGGATGATGAACCCCTCCGTGATGGTGTCTAGATTGGATCTCGTGGTTCTGGAACTTGTGGTGGCTGGAATTGTGTTTCCTCGACTCCCCTAGGGTTTCTGGAATATTTGTGTATTTATAGGGTGAAGAGGCGGTGCGGGAGGCCACCGAGGTGGGCACAACCCATCTGGGCATGCCTGGGCCTCCAGGCGCGCCTTGGTGGGTTTTGCCCCCCTCGGGGCTCCCCTCTGGTTCTTCTTTGGCCCACTGGATGTCTTCTGGTCCAAAAAAATTCTCTAAAAAGTTTTGCTGCGTTTGGACTCCATTTGGTACTGATATTTTGCAAAGTAAAAAACAAGCAAAAAACAGCAACTGGCACTGGGCACTATGCCAATAGGTTAGTCCCAGAAAATGATATAAAGTTGCTATAAAATGATTGTAAAACATCCAAGAATGATAATATAACAACATGGAACAATCAAAAATTATAGATATGTTGGAGACGTATCATGAAGCACATAGAGTATTCTAACAAATCATGAATAAACGTGTGTCCCTCTCAAAAGGTGTGTGTAGCAAACAATGATTGTTTCAAACTAAAAGGAAAACAAAGTAGAGACTACTATATTACAAGACCTCCAAACAAAACTCATATCATGTGATGAATAAAAATATAGCTCCAATTAGTATACCGATGGATTGTAGACGAAAGAGGGGATGTCATCTGGGGCATCCCTAAGCTTAGATGCTTGGGTCTTCTTGAATATTACCTTGGGGTGCCTTGGGCATCCCCAAGCTTAGGGTCTTGCCGCTCCTTATTCCTTCATTCATCGCGATCTCACCCAAAGCTTGAAAGCTTCAGCACAGAAAACTCAACAGAAACCTCGTGAGATCCGTTAGTGTAATAAGCAACTCATAAACTTTAGGTACTATTATGAACCCATTCATATTTTATTCTTGCATAATACCTAATGCATTCTAACTTCTCCATGACTTATACCCCCCCCCCCCCGCGATATAATCCATAGCATCATTAAAACAAGCAAACTATGCCATAGAAAACATAGACTATCTAAAATAGAATAGTCTATAATGATCTGAACAAACACTATACTTATGTAACTCCAACAAATCTGGAAAATTAGGAAAATGTGGCAATTTGCATATAAATAATGTGTAAAAAATCAGAATTTTATCACGTTCTAGTGAATTTTGAAAATTCCAGTACTGGGTGCAAAAGTTTCTCCTTTTTTTCACATAATCAAAACTATCAACCAAATCATCCCAAAGGCTATACTTGGAACAAACAGTAATTAAAACATAGAAACACAATCACGAAAGTAGAAATAATTGTGTGAACACTAAAAAAACAGAAAGAATTGGTGATACGTCTCCAACGTATCTATAATTTTTTATTGTTCCATGCTATTATAGTATCAATCTTGGATGTTTTATATACACTTACAAGCAATTATATATCATTTTTTTGGGAATAACCTATTAACTTAGTGCCTAGTGCCAGTTGTTGTTTTTACCTGCTTTTGGTTTTTTAGAATGTCGGTACCAAACGATGTCCAAATGCCACGAAACATTTTGGAGATTTTTTTTCTGGACATAAGAGACCCTGGAACCTTTGGGAGGGGACAAGAAGATGGAGCAGTGGCCCACAAGGCACCAAGGTGTGCCCAGGGGGTAGGGCGCGCCCTGGTGGCTCGTGGGGCCCACGTGGCTCCGTTTGACCTAACTTCGCCTCTATAAATTATTTATAATCGGGACGCCAACAGAGGAGTCCACGAAATACTTTTACCGCCACCGCAAGTTCCTATTCTCGAGAGATCCCATCTGGAGGCCTTTTCCGGCACTCTGCCTGAGGGGGAATCAATCACGGAGGGGCTCTCATCAACCTTGCCGCCCTTCTGATGATGCGGGAGTAGTTTACCACGGACCTACGGCTCCAGAGTTAGTAGCTAGATTTCTTCTTCTCTCTATTTGATCTTCAATACAATGTTCTCCTCGATGTTCTTGGAGTTCTATCCAATGTAATCACTTTTTGCGGTGTGTTTGTTGGGATCCGATGAATTGTGAGTTTATAATCAGATTATCCATGAATATTATTTGATTTTCTCTGAACTCTTTTATGCATGATTATTGTAGCTTCTTATTTCTCTCTGATCTATTGATTTGGTTTAGCCAACTAGATTGATTTATCTTGCAATGGGAGAGGTGCTTTGTAATGGGTTCGATCTTGCGGTGCTCAATCCCAGTGACAGTATGGCACATCACACGTATTGTATCATTGCTATTAGCGGTAAAAAGATGGGCTTTATTCATGTGTGAGTTTACTTTATCTACATCATGTCATCTTACTTAAGGCGTTACTCCGTTCTTTACGAACTTAATACTCTAGATGCATGCTAGATAGCGGTCGATGAGTGGAGTAATAGTAGCAGATGCATGCTAGACACTAGGAGTATGATACGTTCCCGTCACATCTATAATTTTTGACTGTTCCATGCCAATATTATACAATTTTTATATACTTTTGGCAACATTTTATATTATTTTTTGGGACTAACATATTGATCCAGTGCCCAGTGCCAGTTCCTGTTTGTTGCATGTTTTTTGTTTCGCAGAATATCCATATCAAACGAAGTCCAAATGCAATAAAAATTTATGGAGAATTATTTTGGAATATATGTGATTTTTGGGGGGTGGAATCAACGCAAACGGAGGCCCACAACCTCCACATGACAACAGGGCGCGGCCCAGCCCCCAGGCGCGTGGTGGCCACCTTGTAGGGCGGTTGCTGCTCTACTTCGGGCGCAAGGAAGCTTATATCCATAAATAAATCGTGTTAAAATCTCAGCGCAATCCGAGTTATGGGTCTCTAGGAATATAGGAAACGGTTTTTGGCCAGAAAATAGGAACACGAAACAGAAGAGAACAGAGGGATGGATCCAATCTCTAAGGGGCTCGCGCCCCTCCGCCACCATGGAGGCCATGGACCAGAGGGGGAACTCTCCTCCCATCTAGGGGGGAGGCCAAGGAAGACGAAGAAGGAGGGGGGATCTCTCCCCCTCTCTCCCGGTGGCGCCTGAACGCCATCAGGGCAATCATCGTCTGACGGCGGTCTACTCCAACAACTCCGTCATCTTCACCAACATCTTCATTACCTTCCCCCATCTATCTACAACGGTCCACTCTCCCACAACCCGTTGTACCCTCTACTTGAACATGGTGCTTTATGCTTCATATTATCATCCAATGATATGTTGCCATCCTATGATGATGCTTGAGTAGATTTTTGTTGTCCTACCAGTAATTGGTGAATTGCTATGATTGGTTTAATTTGCTTGTGCTTATGTTGTTGTCGTTTGGTGCCCGTCATATGAGCGCGCGTGTGGATCACACCATAGGGTTAGTTGTATGTTGATAGGACTATGCATTGGAGGGCAAGAGTGATGGAAGCTTCTTCCTAACATAGAAATTTATGCATAAGGGATTGAAGGGGGGACAATTTATGTCTTCATGCTATGGTTGGGTTTTACCTTAATGAATGTTAGTAGTTGCAGATGCTTGCTAATAGTTCCAATTATAAGTGCATAGAATTCCAAGTAAGGGATGACATGCTAGC
The DNA here is from genome assembly GCF_018294505.1 of Triticum aestivum. Lineage (NCBI taxonomy): Eukaryota > Viridiplantae > Streptophyta > Magnoliopsida > Poales > Poaceae > Triticum > Triticum aestivum. The sequence goes on from NC_057808.1 coordinate 217,232,956, forward strand.
AGTGGCCTCTCCCACATAAAAACTTGCTATCGGCCTAGTAACGTAGTCAATTTCTTAGGGACAACTCCGCAAAACCTAACACTACTAATCCACACTCGCTATACTAATTTAAGTGTACTTTACTTAGAACAGCACCTAGTTTTCATTTTTACGTTCTTTAGTATCTTGCAAACCTATCCCTTCATACCTACAAAGTACTTCTAGTTTTATTCTTGTTCTAGGTAAAGCAAACGTTAAGTGTGCGTAGAGTTGTATCAGTGGTCGATAGAACTTGAGGGAATATTTGTTCTACCTTTAGCTCCTCGTTGGGTTTGACACTCTTATTTATCAAAAAAGGCTACAAATGATCCCCTATACTTGTGGGTTATCAAGACCTTTTTCTGACGCCGTTGCCGGGGAGCAATAGCATGGGGTGAATATTCTCGTGTGTGCTTGTTTACTTTATCACTAAGTAGTTTTTATTTTCTGTTCTAAGTTGTTCTCTATCTTTAGTTATGGATATGGAACACGAAATACCAAAAAAATTAGTTGTACTTGCTACTCATGGAGATGGGGAACCTCCTAAAACCCTCGATGCTCGTTATGTGAAAAAATTTATACACTAATTTGATAATCCTATGAGAACCCCATTCAACTTGATAATGGGAGACACGTTGGATCAACGTGAATAGTTTAGGGATTATCGGTTGACTCAAAAAGGAAAACTCTATGGGATCAAATTGAAATGTTGCAATGGTATGCTTGGAATCTATGCTCGAGACATGATTATACTTGTTGCTCTAGGATGAAGGCTCGACACCTTCCCTTTTCATGTGAATTTGATGATAATGAAACCTTGGCTTCTTATGCTAATGGTAGATATGATTACTATGATGTGGAATGAATAGAATAATTTGTTGCTTTTAAGGGTGCTTATGTAATTGAATCTTTGTTTGGAAAGTCTGAAGATTTTGATGATGCAGTTTATAGACCTAAATTTTTTGCTATACTTAATTGCAATGAGAATTATGAATATAATGCTGATATTAATTTGTTTATTGAGAAAGTCTCCGCTGTCCAAGAAGAGACTAATACTTTGCAGGAATCTATGGAAGAAGAAATTGATGAAACTTTGAGCTCATTGGATGAAAAAGATGACGAGGAGAGCGAAGCACAAAAAGGAGGAAGAGCGAATTAGCTACCCGTGCCCACCTTCTAATGGGAGTAACTCTTCAACTCATACATTGTTTAATTTCCCTTCGTGCTTACCGAAGGATGAATTTTATGATAATTGCTATGATCCCGTTGATTCATTTGAAATATCCCTTTTTGATGAAATTGATGCTTGCTATGCTTGTGGCCATGATGCTAATTTGAATTATGCTTATGGAGATGAAACTTGCTATAGTTCCTTATATTAAGAATGAAATTGTTGCTATTGCACCCAAACATGATAGTCCGATTCTCCCTTTTAATTCTCCCAACAACACTATATCGGAGAAGTTTGCTTTTATTAAGGATTGTATTGATGGGTTGCCTTTTACTATTGCACACGATGATTTTGAAGAATATAATATGCATGTGCTTGCTGCTCCTACTTGCAATCATTATGAGAGAGGAACTGCATCTTCACCTCTCTATGTTTCCAATACAATAAAATTGCAAGAAACAGCTTATGTTATGTATTGTCCTTTACTTGATGTGCATGAATTGTTCTTATATGACATGCCGATGCATAGGAAGAGTGTTAGACTTCGTCATTGCATGATATATGTTGCTTTGTGCTCACTACTAAATTATAAATCATTGCTAATTAAAATTGGCTTTGATATACTTTGGGATCCGGGTGGATCGATTACTTGAGCACTTTATGCCTAGCTTAACGGCTTTAAAGAAAGCGCTGCCGGGGAGACAACCCGGAAATTTTAGAGAGACATTTTATTCTGTTGAGTGCTTTTATAAAGTTTAAAAACAAAAAATATAGAGGGGAACCTAAAACTTTTCAAAAAGAAAAGTGAAAGTGAGGAAGACGAACATCGTTGAAGTGGGGGGACGTCCTTGAACTTTGTTCATGCCCATGGAAACTTTGTGAATCTCGATTACAGAAAATTTTCAACAAAAATAATTACCCCCTTGTACAAATCCATTATATTATAAAAATAATGTGCCAAGATTTTCCTTTAGGATGATTAGATTGCTTGTTGGTATGTGCGGTGCAAAAACAGAAACTTTGGCTCTAGTGCGTGAATTTACATTTTTTTTACTGGAATGTCAAAAGCTTCTAAAGTTTTTACACATAAATGATATGAAAATTGTTTTGTCCTAATTTTTCAGAAATTTTGAGTTACAGAAGTATGGTCAATGTTCAGATTACTACAGATTGTCCTGTTTTTGACAGATTTTGTTTTTGATGCATTGTTTTGTTTGTTTTGATGAAACTGACGATTTTATCGGTGGTATAAGCCATGGAGAAGTTATAATACAGTAGCTATAATACAAAAACAAAATATGAATGGGTTTGCAACAGTACTTAAAGTAGTAATTTGCATTATTATACTAACGGATCTGACCGAGCTTTCTGTGAAATTTTGTGTGGATGAAGTGTTCAAAGATCGAGGAGGTCTCGATATGAGGAGAAGGAGGAGAGGCAAGAATTCAAGCTTGGGGAGGACCAAGGCACCCTAAGTAAATATTCAAGGAGACTCCAACGTCTAAGCTTGGGGATGCCCCGGAAGGCATCCCATATTTCTTTAACAAGTATCAGTGTGTTTCGGTTTTCGTTTCGTTCATGTGATATGCGTAAATCTTGGAGCGTCTTTTGTGTTTAGTTTTCACTTTCATTTTGTGCACCACGCTGGTATGAGATAGTCCATGGTTGATTCCCCCACAAGTCGGGATGAGGCTTCGGACAGAAAGAAAAAAAAGGAAAAGGAAAAAGTGAGGCCAAAAAGAGCCCAAGAAAAAAACAAAATAAAAAAAATCAGAGAAAAAGAGAGATGGGGCATGCAAGTACCACACTTGGGCAATCATCGTGTGGTGGTGATCTACTCCAACAACTTCGTCATCTTCACCAACATGTTCATCACCTTCCCCCATCTATCTACAGTTGTCCACTCTCCCACAACCCATTTGAGGGAGTCATGGACTAAGGGGTCCTCGGGGTGACGGCCCATTAAGTATGGGCCTGACTGGTGGAGCCGTATGGTGACAGGAGATCTATTAAGCCGTGGTGTGCCCTCCAAGGCGCAGGATCTCTTTAATCCCTTATTATTGTAATCTATCTTCGGTAACCCTAACCATAGCGGTGTCTATATAAACCGAGGGTTGTAGTCTTTAGAGCTAGAGCTACATTCATCACCTCACCTCTTTAGGGTTTAGCTCATGCTGATCTCGAGCCAGAGGCGGAACCAGGATTTCGCAAAGCCTAGGGCTAAACTAACTGACTAAATATAATGTCAAATACCACGCACATCGATGTGCGTTATAAGTATGCCACGAAATCACATTAAAAAAATATAAATTTATTACTATCATGAGAGGAAATTCCATAAAAAAATAATTTAACAAAGTGCATCATTTCAAACATGGTTTGGTACCAAATTAGTGAAGACTTGCTTAATTCAAGGCCATTGTTTCTTCACCAGCAATAGTAGAAGGACCTGAGTCTGCAAACATAAAATCAAGGATTTCAAATCAAGACACTGGACATAGACTAAATTGATTGTTCATATGAAAGTTTACAAAAAAGAACATATTATACCATTAACACGAAGGCCTAAAGATTCAATTGTACGGGTCCTCTTCTTCATCTTGTATTTCTAATTTGCTCACAACAAATGAAATAAAATTGACTAAGTAAATATATAACTCACTGAGTTTGGCTGATATAAAGGAATTAGGGAAAACAAAATTAGATGATATATATTACCTGTGCGGCACAGTGTGCGTTGCGTTGGCCTCAGTGTGTGCACTGCAGTTCAAAATCAGACGAAGAAGATCAGAAGAACAAGAGGCGGACGGATTGTCACTTGTCAGGACGCTGGACCCGGCGGCCAGCGCGGCGGCGGTGGCGGGGAATCGCCAATTGCCGGTTGAGGAGGGCGGTGGCGCAGCGCTTAGGGCCTTGGGCTCTCTGTTCGAGCGACGTGAGGGATGTTTTTTCTCTTTCTTGATTGACTTGATTGACGAACGACCAGGCTACAGATCAGAGATTGAAGCGCCAACCGTGTACTGTGCGATTCATTTTCTATTATTATCGATCGATTGAGTTGACGATCAATTGAGTTGGGCTAATGGGCTTGTACATGAGTACGTGAAGCCTGGAGCTGGGCTTCTATGTATCCCATATTCTGATTTTTTTTTCCTACTATGCATATAGATGCTAGTTGGGCCACGCCTGGGGCTACAGCCCCAGTTGCCCCAGGCCCAATTTCACCCCTGTCTCGAGGTAGATCTACTCTGAAAACTTATACTATACATCCAAATCAAGAAGGGCGTAGGGTATTACCTCTTCGAGAGGGCCCGGACCTGGGTAAACACTGTGTTCGTCGTCCCTTGTTCCCCATCAATCCTAGATGCACAGCTCGGGACCCCCTACCCCGAGGTCTGCCGGTTTTGACACCGACATTGGTGCTTTCATTGAGAGTTCCGTTGTGGGGTCGCCCAAAGGATAGATGGCTCGCCTGATCATAGGAGAAGGCATCGGATCCGGGGACTTCTTCATCCCTGGGCAACTCTTCGCATTTGGCAGCATCGTGCTACATGCCGACTTGACTGGTCGTCTGAGTCAGATCGACACCTTCGCCCCCGGACACCGAATTCGATTCGGTGGTCTGGAATACGTCACGGACAAGCGGGGCGATCTGGTTTTCGCTGGATTCACTCCCCCCTCCCGCACACTCGCCACGCCTGCTCCGGAGTCCCCATCCGATCCGATCGACAGATCGTGAAAGTGCGTTAAGTCGACTAGAGGGGGGTGAATAGGCATTTTTTATGAATTCTTCACTGAGGAATTTTAGGGTGAGGAAATTCCTAAGCAAAGAACTACTTGCAGCAGAATAAGTACTTAGATGAAGACATAACATAACATAAGCACAGCCATCATGAAGAAATGAAAACAAGCACAGAGTACAGAAAGCATAAACACAGGATTAACAGGATGAAGACAAACAGGCTGAAGAAATTGAACTGAAGAAATTGAGAAAGTCTTCAGTCAAAGTACTCAAACAGATATGAACAAGCACACAACACGGTAATGAGGAAATGGAAGGGTTGAGAAAATAGAACCAGTTAGCTCGATGAAGACAATGATTTGGTAGACCAATTCCAATTGATGTGACAGTTGTATGTCTGGTTGGAGCGGCTAGGTATTTAAACCTGAGGGCACACAGTCCTCACCGTATTCTTCTTGAGCTAAGGTCACACATACCTCGCCCAATCACTCGTGGTAAGTCTTCAAGTGACTTTCAAACCTTCACAAACTCGGTCACTCAGCGATCCACAATTTCCTCTTGGATGCTCTAGACCATGACGCCTAACCATCTGGAAGATGCACAGTCTTCAAAGGTAACAAGCATCGGATCCACGTAGGATCAATCTCTTCAGTGATGCTCAATCACTTTGGGTTTGTATGTGTTTGGGTTTGGGTTTTCCTCACTTGATGATTTTCGCTCAAAGTCCTCGGAGGATGGGATGCTCTCAATGACAAGTGTCAGTTTCTCTCGGAGCAGCCAACCAGCTACTGGTCGAAGGGGCGACTATTTATAGCCTAGGGAGCAGCCCGACATGATATGACATAAATGCCCTTCAATGATATGACCGTTAGGTGGGTAGATATTTTGGGACAGCTAGCGCATAGCACAGCAACGGTCGGAAATTTGACTATCAAATTCCTCAGGGCTATCATGTTCCTCACTTGTAGGCAATCCGCACTGGCGAATTCCTAACTCCTCAGTCAGAACAAATTCCTCAGAGACCAGAAGAACTTCGTCTCTGTCACTGAAGAAATTGACTGAACTGTATGAGATTTCCAATGGCTTCACTCGAAAGGATTGGTAGGTGTAGGATTTTGAGATGAGCATCACTTGGAAACTTTTCCTTAGTTTTTCCTCGACCCCCTTTAACAGTACGGTGTTTCCTATGACTCAAGAAAGAGAAAATGAAACTACGAAAACAAAGTCTTCACGCTTCATGTTCCTCGCATGAATATCAAGTCTTCATGGTCACACCAATTTCTTCACTTTCAAAGTCTTCAGAAAGTCTTCAGAAATCCAAAGTCTTCAGTTGAAGACATTCATTTTTAGGGGTCGACTTTCTCTGTAAATATCAAACTCCTCATAGACTTATAGACCTGTGTACACTCACAAACGCATTAGTCCCTTAACCTATAAGTCTTCAATACACCAAAATCACTAAGGGGCACTAGATGCACTTACAATCTCCCCCTTTTTGGTGATTGATGACAATATAGGTTAAGTTTTCAACGGGGATAAACATATGAAGTGTAAATACTGATATTGAGGAATTTGATTGCAAGATATAGAAGAACTCCCCGTGAAGATGTGCATAGTGAGGAATTTGCTTTTGAAGCAATGCACATTTGAAGAGTAGAATCATGGAGATCTCCCCCTATATCTTGTAATTCATACACGCATTTAACATATGATATGAAGAATTTGAAATGCATGATGAAATATGGTGACTGATGTGATTCAGCATGCGTGCATTAACATATATGAGGAAATAGCATGCAGAAGAACATAGCAAAAAGTATCAGACCACCATCGGGTTTAAGTTTACAACTCGATCCAATAAAGTCTTCAAAAGAATGAGAGTTGTAACTTAACAACAAATGCCCATATATAGACCCGCTTGAAGACTAACTCAAATTTCTCCCCTTTGTCATCGAATGACCAAAAGGGGTGAAAATGAGGACTAACGCCCCTGAAGAATATCATGTTGATGGAGGAGCGCCAGCGTTGTTGGGGTCGGTTGTTGTAGTAGGGCGTGCCGCAGTGTCGTCCAAATCTTCATGCTCATCAGTGTCGCGCGATGAAGAATATGATCTGGCCACCAAGGAAGGAACTTTGACTTTCTTGAATTTCTTCGCTGGTGGTTGAGACCAGTCAAAGTCCTGCTTGAAGCCCATTTGCTTCAGATCTTCTTCACCATAAAGATGAGACATAACAGCCCAGGTGTGATTGAATACTTCATGGAGGTAGAAGTGGTTCTTCTTCACTGCATTGTGTGTAGTAGTCATGTTGTGAAGAATAGAACCAAACTGCCTTTTTACCCATTTATGGTTGCGATCAACCTTCTGGTGAAGACTGAGGAGATGCTCATGATCAGTCATCACTCTGGGAGCTATGCCTTGAGGATTTTGCTTTGAGGCATTGGCGGCAGAGTCATGAGTGGCAGAGTCATCATTGGTGGAGTAAGATGCAGCTTTGTGGAACTGACCATCCAATGGACGAATGCCTTCATCAATAACAGCAGTGGCCTTGCCCTTTTCATCGGCTGAGGAAAAAGTCTGCTTAAGGACTTCAATGGGGGGCAAGTAGCTGAGATGATTTTGAAAATCAGCCTTGTAATTGATTGAAGACCTTGATCTGAGGAATCTCATAATCCAGGGAGCGTAAGGCTTCAATTCAAATGGAGATAATGCAACATTGGCCAGGGTCCTCATGAAGAAATCATGGTAGTTGACAGGAACACCATGGATGATATTGAAAAGAAGATTCTTCATGATGCCAATGACCTCTTCTTCATTAGAGTCATGGCCCTTGATTGGACTCAGAGTCTTGGTCAAGATGCGATAGACAGTCCGTGGTACATACATCAATTCCTTCATGAGGAATTTGGTCCTTGGGGCTTGACCGGGCTTCAGTGGCTTCATCAACACTTGCATATAGTGATCAGTGAGTTTAGGTTCATGATAGATACAACATGCACCTTCAAGGGGTGGACTGACAGGCAGGGCATGAAGCAATTCAGAGGCCGGTGCTTTGAAGTGAGTGTTTTCTGTCATCCAGTCCAACACCCAAGAGTTCACATCTTCAGCATTGCCTGTGATGTGCAGAGTTGCATAGAACTAAAGAATTAGCTCTTCATTCCAATCACATATATCTGTGCATAAGTTGAGCAGTCCAGCATCATGAAGAACACTGAGGACTGGCGTGAAGCAAGGCAGTGATTCCATGTCCACATGAGGAATATGCTCATGGTCGAAGGCTTTGTCCTTATCAAAAAGCAGAGAAGAATAGAAGTTTGCTTGGCTGGCAGTCCAGAAACGCTTACTTCTAATCTGTGAAGAACACATGCTCGTGGAAGAATTCACCAGCCTTGAAGTTTTGCTTCTTAGAGAAGGGATTCTTCGGCTTGGGCTGAGGAGTATCAGTCAATTGCATTACAGCCTCAGGAACCACAGGCTGAGGAATTTCAGTTGCTGCTTCAGTTGCAGCCTGGGTATTCTTTTCTTCAGCAGCATTTCATCAGCACTAGTGGCTGGAATTTCTTCATGGATGGAAGGAGTGGTGTGAGGTTCATCAGAGCCCATTTGTACTTCAGTGTGCACTAGGGACTGAGGGATTTGTTGTAGTGGCGTGAACAAAGGAGAGTTGGGGTGTTGACTTTCCCAAAAGTCATCATTCATCACAGGCGTGGTGCTCCAATGTTCACGTCTTCATCTTCTTCACTTAATTCTTCAACGTCTGCCTCTTCAGCTGTGAACTGAGGCACTGGCGATGAAACAACTGGAGTTGAAGGGATATTATCCACTTCAATTTCTTCGTCCAACTGCTTTGAAGAAGCAGCAGAAGGAACATCTTCATCAGATCCGCTTGGGATCTCATATGCTTCACCAAAAGGAACGAGTTCCTTTGATGGCATTCTTGACACAGGAATAGCATCAATGGGATTCTCAAGTGAGCTTGTCAACATCTTCATCTTCTTCGGTGCTGAAGAATTTGATGAAGCAAATGCTTTCCTCTTCTTCACTGCTGCTCGCTCTGCAGCCTTTGTTTTCTTCGCTTCTGATGCAGAAGGAAGAACTGGACTTGGTGTTGGTGCAGGAGGAGCAGAGGAAATTGGTTCATTTTCCTCAGGCACAACTGATGTAGTTGGCCTGGTTTGTTCGGTTTCTTTAGGCTCGGCGGTTGATGCCTCAGCTGGCCTGGCTTGATCTTCAGGCGCAACACTAGTGGTTGCCCTGGCAATTTCATCAGCGGCTGGAATGCAGTCATCAGCCCTGGTACTTTCTGTTTCATCAGCAGCCTGATTTTCATCAGCAATGCTGGCATGTTCTTCAGTAGGCTGAGCAGAAGCCTCAGCCTGAGGAGATTCATGTTGCGTTGGGGCTGCAACATTTGAGGTGAATCCCTTGGTCAAGTTGACGAATCTGACTTTGGCTCCAAGCCAGTCAACATAGTAGCGATCAAATTCATCACTAAGATTCTTGATCTCTGATTGTAGAGCTACAAGTTCTTCAGGTGAAAGCTTCAAAACGTTTTGCTTCAGAAAGCGCTCTTTCTTGTACTGTGCTTTCTTCACCTACCTCCCTTGTTCATATTTCCATTTTTCCTCACCAATGAAGGCAGTCAACATATGACTTTGACTAGGAATGAGGTTCATCTCAGGAAGAGGTGTGTTGGGGTCCTTGTGCCATAAGTCGATGAAGTCTAGGATCAACTTTGGATCCAGCATCAATGGCACACTACTGCCTTTGGCTCTAGCGGCCCTTTGCTATCTGTCTCTGATGATTTTGGCAAGTTCCTCATCATCAGCTTCGTCATCATCGGACGGTACTTGAAAGGCGACATGCTTCTTGTGAGGACTTGGTCTAGTGCCTCGTCTAGCAGTGGCCTTTGTCTTCAGCAAGGTGGGGCCAGTTGAGGAATGCGGAGGTGCTGAGGAACTTGCAGAGACTCCTAAGGAAATTGAGATGCCTTTTGTCCTTTGGCACGAGGCGATATGCACAGGTGCTGAGGACTTTGGAGGAGGAGATGAGGACTTTGGAGGAGCTGGAGCAGCTTGAGGAATTGGCCGTGAGGGCTTTTGAGAAGCAGTACTGGGCTTGTGAGCGGGCTTCTTAGGCATAGCCTTCTTAGGCTTCGCTAGCAGAGGCCTCAGCAGTGGCAACAGCAGAATCTTCATTGAATTTCTTCACTGCCTCTTTTGCCATTTTAGCCAACTTGGCTTGACGCTTGGCCCACTCCTTGGGGAAATCCTCACCTCTTCTGATGCTAGAGGGATTAGCAACTTGGCCAGGTGCCAATGGAGGTCTTGGGCATGGAGGGTGTACAGCGAATTTCTTCATGTACTTGGGAGTGACATAGCGATATTCCCTCCATTCTCTGGCCCATGTCCTCTCAATCCTCTGTATGCACACTTTGCGCTCATTCTTAGTTTCATGAGGAGGAGTGCAATACCCTGCATAGATGTCTTCAGGTATCTCAAAAGCATTGTTGACTTCCAATTTCTTCCCTCCCTTCTGAGGTTTCTTGCCATCAGCCATTTTCTTCAGCTGAGGATTTTGAACTATTGAGTTCTCTGACGAGGTATGTAACTTTTCTTCGAGGAACGCTGCAAATGAGTTAAGTTGATGAGAATCTAGAGATTCAGCAGCGAACATGTGTACCTGTGAACAGAGTATAGGTGCGAAGAATTTGGAGAGGTCATATGCGTTCTCAGAAGTTTTTGCAAAAAGAACAAGTTTGGGGAATTTGACCAGATGTGTCTTGAGGAATTTCACTAAGCGTTCTTTGACTTAGGTTCCAGAGTTGTATAGATTGGAAATCCACACAATTGAGGAATCTTGAAGAAAAATGTTGCTTAGGGAAACAGATCAAGAACAGATGTTTGTGAGAGGTGTTTAGAGTGTGAAGATTGAAGAATAAACACCTTTTGAAGATTTTGTAGAAATCATTAGAATCAACAAGGGCAGTAAAAGTAACTTTTAATTACCCTTGACGAAGAACACGATGAACTGAGATAGTAGATTTGAAGCTCGTCGGTTCAGATCTTCCACGCCCTAACTTGGCAGAGGAAGACAGCTACGGCGGCGGCGGAGTGAAGAAATCCGCGCCGGCGCGAGTACGACGGCGACGAGGTCGAGGCAGCGAAGCTCTTCCTCACCGGCGACAATGGAAGTAGCGGCGGCGCTAGGTTTTGAGAGCTCGAGCAAGGGAGTGAGGTCGAGCGGAGTAAAAACAAAGTGAGGAGGGTGAGGGGTATTTATAGCCAAGGTGAAAAACCGCTCGCCCGAGGAAAATGGACGAACGTGCCCTGACCCTTCTCATTCGTGTGACATGTGTCACCCACGTACAAAGAGGTGGAGATCGTGTGTGATAGTGGGTGAATAGAATAATATATCATGGAATGTGGAACGGTTTGAGCAGCAACAACCGAAAATTTAGATATGAAATTTTAATGTATCATTCGCAAATTCTTCAGCTGACAAGGACACGGTGAAGATTTTGAACGGGTTTCAAATAGAACGCACATGAAGAATTTGTGAACAAACAGGGTTGAGTTTAGCATAGAGGGGGAAGGGTCCGATCACATTCACTTAGCAGAAAAAAGCAACTTGAAGAATAGCAATAAGTGAATGCTGTAGAGGACATAAACTCATATATATATATATATAGCCAATGAAGAAAACGACGGAAACAGTGAATAATTGCAAAGTTGAAGAAATTGAACAACTGAGGAATTTCAAAAATGAAGAAAAACTCAAATTGAAGATTTTCAACTTTTGTTGGTGCGTGACCCACCGTATAAGAATGATGATTTCAGACGCCGCGTACAATTGTCGTAGGGCTCTGAGAATCAAATTCTTCGTTAATTTCTTCACACTTAGAGTGTTAGTCTTCATTGATTGAAGAAAAACGTTACTTCGTGTGTTGCACATCTAAGTCATCAATTTGCATAAGTGTTAGGATGTGTGTCCTTTTCAAAGGACATTCGAAGATTCTAAGATATTTAGCTCACACCGCAACTTGCTAAATTCTTCTCATCCAAGGGCTTTGTGAAGATATCGGCTAGCTGTTCTTCAGTCTTCACGTGCTCGATAGAGATGTCGCCCTTCAACACATGATCACGAAGAAAATGATGACGAATCTGAATGTGCTTTGTCTTCGAGTGCTGAACTGGGTTATGAGCAATCTTGATGGCACTCTCATTGTCACAGTAGAGTGGCACATTCTTCATGTTGACGCCGTAGTCCTTGAGGGTTTGCTTCATCCATAGCAATTGAGCACAGCACGAACCAGCAGCAATGTACTCAGCTTCAGCAGTAGACAGTGATACGCAGTTCTGTTTCTTCGAGGACCAACAGACCAAAGATTGTCCGAGGAAATGACATGTGACTGATGTTGACTTGCGGTCCACACGATCACCAGCATAGTCAGAGTCTGAATATCCAATGAGATCAAAAGCCGAGCCCTTGGGATACCATAATCCAAGTGTTGGAGTGTGAGCTAGATATCGAAGAATATGCTTCACAGCCTTATGGTGTGATTCCTTCGGTGTAGCTTGAAAGCGGGCACACATGCAAACACTAAGCATAATATCTGGCCTAGGTGCACATAAATACAATAAAGAACCAATCATGGAGCGGTATACCTTTTGATCGAAGTCAATACCATTTTCATCAGTGCATAGATGGCCATTTGTGGGCATAGGGATTTTGACGCCTTTGCAATCTTGCATGCCGAATTTCCTCAGTACATCCTTGAGGTATTTCTCCTGAGATATGAATATGCCATTGCGCTGTTGACGAATTTGAAGACCTAAGAAGAATTTCAATTCTCCCATCATAGACATTTGATATTCTTCACTCATCATATAGGCAAATTCATCACTGTAACGTTGGTCAGTACAGCCAAAGATAATATCATCAACATATATTTGGCACACGAATAATTCATCATCATAGGTTTTGGTGAAAAGAGTTGGGTCAAGTGAACCGGGTTTGAAGCCTTTCTTCATGAGGAATTCCTTCAAAGTATCATACCACGCCCGAGGGGCCTGCTTGAGGCCATAGAGGGCCTTATTGAGTCTGAAGACTTTGTCAGGATGCTTTGGATCTTCAAAACCTGGGGGTTGAGCAACATATACTTCTTCCTCAAGCTTACCATTGAGGAATGCACTTTTCACATCCATTTGATATAAGATGATATTATGATGGTTAGCATAAGCAAGTAATATGCGAATAGCCTCAAGTCTAGCAACAGGTGCAAAAGTTTCATCGAAATCAATTCCTTCAACCTGTGTGTAGCCTTGAGCTACAAGCCGTGCCTTATTCCTCACCACAAGGCCATTTTCATCTTGCTTGTTGCGGTAGATCCACTTTGTGCCGATGATATTGTGCTTGCGAGGGTCTGGTCGCTTGACAAGTTCCCAGACGTTGTTGAGCTCGAACTGATGTAATTCCTCTTGCATAGCTTGAATCCACTCAGGCTCCAGAAATGCTTCATCTACCTTAGTGGGCTCTGTGATAGAGACGAAAGCAAAGTGCCCACAAAAGTTAGACAAATGTGAAGCTTTTGAGCGTATGAGAGGACCTGGTGCGTTGATGTCGCTGATGATTTTCTCAATCTGCACTTCATTTGCAACGCGAGGATGAGCGGGTTGGCGACGAGGAATTGGATCAGCATTTTCTTCAGACCATTTTCCTCAGGTGCACCAGCATGATGTTCTTCACGTTCTGGAATGACTTCTTCAGCAGATTCTTCGGTAGGAATGACATCCTCAGTAGCCTTGAACTTGATGGTTTCCACAGGAGACTGTTCATCTAGCACAGGAGGTAGGTGCTCTCTTTGCGAGCCATTAGTTTCATCGAACCGCACATCTACAGTTTCAACAACCTTGTAGTGAACATTGTTGAAGACTGTGTAGGTGTGCGAGTCCTTTCCGTAACCAAGCATAAAACCTTCATGTGCTTTCGGTGCAAATTTAGAATTGTGATGAGGATCTCTAATCCAACATTTAGCACGGAAGACTTTGAAATAACTCACATTGGGTTTCTTGTCAGTGAGGAGTTCATATGCAGTCTTCTTGAAGAATTTGTGAAGATATACCCTGTTGATGATGTGGCACGCAGTATCAATTGCCTCAATCCAGAAATGACGAGGCGTCTTGTATTCATCAAGCATAGTGCGAGCCATCTCAACAAGAGTCATGTTCTTGCGCTCCACGACGCCATTCTGCTGAGGATTATAAGGAGCAGATAACTCATGAGTAATACCAAGTTCATCAAGATAGTCATCAAGACCAGTATTCTTGAACTCAGTTCCATTGTCACTTCTAATGTGCTTGATCTTCACACCAAAGTTGGTTGAAGCCCTCGAGGAAAATCGTTTGAAGACTTCCTGCACTTCACGTTTGTAAGTGACGATATGTACCCATGTGTAACGAGAGTAATCATCAACAATAACAAAGCCATATAGAGATGCTTCATTGGTGAATGCAGAATAATGATTAGGACCAAAGAGATCCATGTGAAGCAATTCAAATGGTCGAGTGGTAGTCATGATAGTCTTCGTTGGATGCTTGGCCTTGGTCATGTTTCAAGCTTCACAGGCTCCGCACAAGTGATCCTTGAGGAATTTGACATTCTCAATGCCAATGACATGCTTCTTCTTCGCGAGCGTGTGCAAGTTCCTCATGCCAGCATGACCAAGTCGTCGATGCCATAGCCAGCCTTCTGAAGCTTTTGCAAGTAGACATATAGCTGGTTGTGGTCCTGTAGAGAAATCAACAATATACAGATCTCCTCTCCTAAAGCCTTCGAAGACTTTGGAATGGTCAGCTTCCATGATCACAACACAATGATACTTGCCAAAGATAACAACCATATCAAGATCACAAAGCATTGAGACTGACATGAGGTTGAATCCTAAGGACTCGACAAGCATGACTTTGTCCATGTGTCGATCCTTTGAGATCGCAACCTTACCTAGACCCAATACCTTGCTTTTTCCTTTGTCAGCGTAGGTGATATGCTTCAGATGCGATGGAGATAAGGGAGCGTCCATCAATAGATTCTTGTCACTGGTCATGTGATTTGTACATCCACTATCGAGGACCCACTCAGTGGCTTTGGGTTGATCATCCTGCAGATGAATTAGTGCAGCTTACGAACTCATATACTTCATCAGTGAAGAATATGACATCAAATTCATCAGATCAATTTCATCAAGCAATAGAACAGATAAAGCAGTATGAGGACGTGAGAAATGAAAATTCATTTCTTCATGATTAGCTTGCGTCCTTTCAAGCAAATTCAGGTCTCCAGCAAATTCTTCAGACGTTTAAGTACGTCTGGAGACCTGACCCTGCATAAGAGATTAGTTCTTTTTCTTCACCACCCACATCTGAAGGGGTGGCAAAGAGTTCATCATTCTGCGAGCTCCATAAGAGAAGGGTGGCATAGAAGCCAGTCCACTTCGTTTCACATAAGAGGAGTTAGGGTAAGCATATGAATAAGCAGAGAAATTCTTCGAGGACTTATGAACATAATGGTTAGAAGAATAATGCTCATATTCATAGCCCTTAGATCTTCCCTGCGAAACAGAAGTGTTAGCACGATCATGTTCATATGAGGACTTTGATCCTTTTGAGGAATTTGATCCATGTGAGGAATTCGGTCCGTATGAGGACTTGGATCCATATGAAGAATTTGGTCCATATGAAGAATTTGATCTGGGGTTCCTATTCTTCACAGGTGGTGTCATGATGACATTCACCTGAAGACTTTCAAGGCACCTTTTGGGAACCCAGATTTTCTTCATAGGGGTCCATTCCTGCAGTTAGTGCCAACATATCTAGCAAATACTTCACCATTCTGATTTTTGAACAGCTTATAGTTTGAGTCAAATGACTCATCAGAAGAATGAGGAGATTCACATGTAAAGCCAGATAGAGTAGATGGATCTACTGAAGGTCCCTTTGCAGCAACCCATGAGGTTTTGGGATACTGCTCAGGCTTCCAGTATGTTCCATCAGCATTGAGTTTCCTCTCAAAGGAAATACCCTCTTTCCTAGGGTTCATGTTGAGGATCTGCTTTTTAAGCACATCACAAAGAGCCTGATGCCCTTTGAGGCTTTTGTACATGCCTATCATATACAATTCCTTCAGCCCTGCATTGTCAGTGATACTAGCAATATCCTCAGATGAGGAATTAGTGATAGTAGAGACAGGTGAAGAATTTGTAGCAGTAGAAGCATTTGAACATTCAGGTGAAGAATTAGTAGATTCACGTTCAATGCACTTCAAACATGGAGAAATAAATTCTTCCTGAGCAGCGCTGATTTGTTGAGCTAGTAATGAATCACGCTCCTTCTGAAGATCTTCATAACTCACCCTTAGCTTCTCAAGATCTTGCTTTCTTTGAAGAAATTCATAAGAAAGCTTCTCATGATCAGATAAGAGAGTGTTATGATGACTTTGAAGGTTGTCAAACTTAGACTGAAGTCTCTGAAGATTTTCAGTCAAAGTTTTAGTGCGATCCATTTCTTCACCCAACATATCATCACTCTCATTAAGCATTTTAACCTTTTCCAGAGCTCTTTGCTGTTTAGTGGCAAGGGAAGCAAGTTTGGTGTAGCTGGGTCCAAATTCATCACCAGATTCATCATCGCTTGACTCAGACAGGTAGCATTCAGTTACCTTAGCACTTTTTGCCATAAGGCATGGTGCAGAGGATGATGATTCTGACTCGAAAGTCATAGCCTTGCGCGATACCTTAAAATCCTCAACCCAGGGATCACGATCAGTTCTATGACCTTCATAGACCTCAGAGAGTCGGTCCCAGATAAGCTTCACATGGCTGAGATGCATAATGTTCCTGAACTGATTTTGAGACAGACAGGAGCAGATGATGTCCTTCGTCGTGAGGTTGAGAAGAGTGTACTTGCGAATGTCATCAGCCTCCGCCATCTTGCACAGATCAGTAAGACCAATCTCAGTGACGGTCCACAGCTTGCTGTTCATCACCATGAGTCGCTTCTTCATCATGGCCTTCCACTTGGGATAATCATGACCGTCAAAGATGGGGCATGACACAGTCTTCATACCTGCGGTCGACATAACTAAAACTCCAGGCGGTTAAACTAAAATCACACAGAACAAGGGAGTACCTTGCTCTGATACCAATTGAAAGTGCATTAAGTCGACTAGAGGGGGGGTGAATAGGCGATTTTCATGAATTCTTCACTGGGGAATTTCAGGGTGAGGAAATTCCTAAGCGAAGAACTACTTGCAGCAGAATAAGTACTCAGATGAAGACATAACATAACATAAGCACAGTCATCATGAAGAAATGAAAACAAGCACAGAGTACAGAAAGCGTAAACATGGGATTAACAGGATGAAGACAAACAGAATGAAGGAATTGAACTGAGGAAATTGAGAAAGTCTTCAGTCAAAGTCCTCAAACAGGTATGAACAAGCACACAACACGGTAATGAGGAAATGGAAGGGTTGAGGAAATAGAACCAGCTAGCTCTGTGAAGACAATGATTTGGTAGACCAGTTCCAACTGTTGTGATAGTTGTCCGTCTGGTTGGAGCGGCTAGGTATTTAAACCCGAGGACACACAGTCCCAGACACAAAGTCCTCACCGTATTCTCCTTGAGCTAAGGTCACACAGACCTCGCCCAATCACTCATGGTAAGTTTTCAGGTGACTTCCAAACCTTCACAAACTCGGTCACTCGGTGATCCATAATTTCCTCTTGGATGCTCTAGACCATGACGCCTAACCGTCTGGAAGATGCACATTCTTCAAAGGTAACAAGCGTCGGATCCACGCAGGATCAATCTCTTCAGTGATGCTCAATCACTTTGGGTTTTAGGTGTTTGGGTTTGGGTCTTCCTCACTTGATGATTTTCGCTCAAAGTCCTCGGAGGATGGGATGCTCTCAATGAAAAGTTTCAGTTTCTCTCGGAGCAGCCAACAAGCTAGTGGTTGAAGGGAGTGGCTATTTATAGCCTAGGGAGCAGCCCGACATGATATGACATAAATACCCTTCAATGATATGATCGTTAGGTGGATAAGATATTTTGGGACAGCTAGCGCATAGCACAACAACGGTCGGAAATTTGACTATCAAATTCCTCAGGGCTATCATGTTCCTCACTTGTAGGCAATTTGCACTGGCGAATTCCTACCTCCTCAGTCAGAACAAATTCCTCAGAGACCAGAAGAACTTCGTCTCTGTCACTGAAGAAATTGACTGAACTACATGAGATTTACAATGGCTTCACTCGAAAGGATTGGTAGGTATAGGATCTTGAGATGAGCATCACTTGGAAACTTTTCCTTAGTTTTTCCTCGACCCCCTTTAACAGTACGGTGTTTCCTATGGCTCAAGAAAGAGAAAATGAAACTATGAAAACATAAGTCTTCACGCTTCACGTTCCTCGCATGAATATCAAGTCTTCATGGTCACACCAATTTCTTCACTTTCAAAGTCTTCAGAAATCCAAAGTCTTCAGTTGAAGACATTCATTTTCAGGGGTCAACTTTCTCTGCAAATATCAAACTCCTCATAGACTTATAGACCTGTGTACACTCACGAACGCATCAGTCCCTTAACCTATAAGTCTTCAATACACCAAAATCAGTAAGGGGCACTAGATGCACTTACAGATCGGCCTCAACAGCTTCAGGCCAGGAGAGCTCCGCTTCGAGCGGGGGCCAGACCCCACCTCTGTCTGGACACATCATGACTGCAGAGGACCTATCCTCGACCTTTGAGGCAGAATCAGGAGGCAGAAGCCAAGAGTCAATCTCAGCGAACCTTCCCTTCACGACGCTCACATGGCCTTGAGCGCTTATTACAAAGCGGCAGCCAACGGCCAGGGGTCACCCCCAGCCCAAAGCAGCTCGATCTCGAACCCCGACGGGGAAGCCACAAGCAAGAACCAAAGCCCGTCCTTGACCTCCAGTGTCGGTCCGGATCCCTTCAAGGATCCGACTCCACATCTCGAGCTTAGCACGGCTAGCGGATATCAAGGACCGACCAGGAGGACCTGCCCTCCGCCTTCCATCATCAACCCTTCGAGATGTACCATAGGGAATTTTGCGTCCCACCCACCAACCATTTGGTAGCCACTATCGATGATTTAACCGATATGCTAGACTATAATTCGGAGAATGCCGAATACATGGACGAGGAGGACGTAGCCACGACCAATGTCGATGTTCCCCCCTCCCTCCCCCCCCCCCGTCACCGTCCGTTGGTCAGCCACATCCACCTACGACATTTACTGAAGGAAATATGCCCTAGAGGCAATAATAAAGTTATTATTTATTTCCTTATATCATGATAAATGTTTATTATTCATGCTAGAATTGTATTAACCGGAAACATAATACTTGTGTGAATACATAGACAAACAGAGTGTCACTAGTATGCCTCTACTTGACTAGCTCGTTGATCAAAGATGGTTATGTTTCCTAGCCATAGACATGGGTTGTCATTTGATTAACGGGATCACATCATTAGGAGAATGATGTGATTGACTTGACCCATTCCATTAGCTTAGCACTCGATCGTTTAGTATGTTGCTATTGCTTTCTTCATGACTTATACATGTTCCTATGACTATGAGATTATGCAACTCCCGTTTATCGGAGGAACACTTTGTGTGCTACCAAACGTCACAACGTAACTGGGTGATTATAAAGGTGCTCTACAGGTGTCTCCGAAGGTACTTGTTGGGTTGGCGTATTTCGAGATTAGGATTTGTCACTCTGATT
The DNA here is from genome assembly GCF_018294505.1 of Triticum aestivum. Classification (NCBI taxonomy): domain Eukaryota; kingdom Viridiplantae; phylum Streptophyta; class Magnoliopsida; order Poales; family Poaceae; genus Triticum; species Triticum aestivum. Next base: position 217,252,697 of record NC_057808.1, read on the forward strand.
GTCAGAGAGGTATCTCTGGGCCCACTCGGTAATGCACATCACTTAAGCCTTGCAAGCATTGCAACTAATGAGTTAGTTGTGGGATGATGTATTACAGAACGAGTAAATAGACTTGCCGGTAACGAGATTGAACTAGGTATTGAGATACCAACGATCGAATCTCGGGCAAGTAACATACCGATGACAAAGGGAACAACGTATGTTGTTATGCGGTCTGACCGATAAAGATCTTCGTAGAATATGTGGGAGCCAATATGAGCATCTAGGTTCCGCTATTGGTTATTGACCGGAGACGTGTCTCGGTCATGTCTACATAGTTCTCGAACCCATAGGGTCCGCACGCTTAAAGTTTCGATGACGGTTATATTATGAGTTTATGAGTTTTGATGTACCGAAGGTAGTTCGGAGTCCCGAATGTGATCACGGACATGACGAGGAGTCTCGAAATGGTCGAGACATGAAGATTGATATATTGGAAGCCTATATTTGGATACCGGAAGTGTTCCGGGTGAAATCGGGATTTTACCGGAGTACCGGAGGGGTTACCGGAACCCCCCGGGGGTTTAATGGGCCATAGTGGGCCTTAGTGGAGAAGAGGAGAGGCGGCTAGGGTAGGGCCGCGCGCCCCTCTCCCTCTAGTCCGAATAGGACAAGGAGAGGGGGGCGGCCCCCCCTTTCCTTCCTCTCTCCCTCCTCTTTCCCCCTTCTCCTAATCCAACAAGGAAAGGGAGGGAGTCCTACTCCCGATGGGAGTAGGACTCCTCCTGGCGCGCCCCTCTCCTGGCCGGCCGCCTCTCCCCCTTGCTCCTTTATATACGGGGGCATGGGGGCACCCCAAAGACACAACAATTGATTTGATCTTTTAGCCGTGTGCGGTGCCCTCCTCCACCATAGTCCACCTCGATAATACTGTAGCGGTGCTTAGGCGAAGCCCTGCGTCGGTAGAACATCATCATCGTCACCACGCCGTCGTGCTGACGAAACTCTCCCTCAACACTCGGCTGGATCGGAGTTCGAGGGACGTCATCGGGCTGAACGTGTACTGAACTCGGAGGTGCCGTGCGTTCGGTACTTGATCGGTCAGATCGTGAAGACGTACGACTACATCAACCGCGTTGTGCTAAACGCTTCCGCTTTCGGTCTACGAGGGTACGTGGACAACACTCTCCCCTCTCGTTGCTATGCATCACCATGATCTTGCGTGTGCGTAGGATTTTTTTTTGAAATTACTACGTTCCCCAACATTTACATGGTCGATACCCACAAGGACGGCGGCGACACTCCTAATCAGGACCGAGGCAAGCCCAGAGATGAGCCGCCCAAACGCCAAAAATAGCGCCGTCTATCAAAGCCACGTCAAAGCCATGCGAGCAACATGGACTCTGCGGAGAATGGCACCATAAATAATACGGACGACCTCGCTGGAGACGCAGCCAACGAACATCATCAGGATGACCCCGCGGGGCAGGAGGACCCGCTCAATCCAGAAAACCCCAACGACTCCGAGGATAGCAATTACCTCCCACTTTCTGAAGAGGAGGTCAGTCTCGGGGATGACGATTTCATCGTCCCCGAAGACCCTCTGGAGCAGGAACGGTTCAAGCGGAGGCTTTTAGCCACCGCCTGTAGCCTAAAGAAACAAAAACGCAAAATCAAGGCCGAACAGGACACCTCAACGACCGATGGACTAAAGTGCTAGTTGCCGAAGAAGGGTATGGCCGCGAACAACCAACGAAAAGTTATCCCAAGCGAAGACTACTGCCGCAGTTCGACGACGAGGCCGTAGAGCCAAGACGTCCGACATACACAAGCGACAAACAGCCGGACCGCCCCCCTGGAGGGCGGGACAGAGAAGCTGACGAACTCGAACACCTAGCCGCCCCACCTCGCCGTCACGGCAAGGATCAAGTGCGGCCCACTTACGAGTATGACCTCCGCCACAACCTAGATGCTCGAGGAGGTCGTACCAGGTCCATCTACGGACCCAGAGAAGGCCCGCCTGCTTACGGGGAAGGATACTACGATCGGGTAAACCGAAACGATAGAATCCGGGAGCAGCAGCAGATTCGGAGGGCCGAAGACCTCCGACGCGATGTAGCCCGAGTTCGGGACGCCACACACCCCTTATGCTTCACAAAGAGGGTAATACAACACCAATTCCCGGAAGACTTCAAGCCCGAGAACATCGAATCATACGACGGAACCACAGATCCACGAGGACTCTTCGCCCGTCGTGACAGCCTTAGTGAGGAGGGGCTTCTACTCCTCGTCATCCGAGGAGATGGGCTCTGGCTTCATCTTGGAGGGAGCGGTCAATGCCAATGGGCCTGTGTAACGCAGTGGGCGGCGCCAGGAGCCAAAGCTCCCTCCGGATCCAGAGGGGTGTGCGGAGAATCAGTTTGAGCCGTCGGATTTGTCAATCACGACGCCCGAAACTGGAGGTTTGCGGATTTGTGGAGAGAAGAGGCGGCGGCGTAATGTTGTAGGGTTTGCGTCAGCGGTCGGTCGACTTAAATAGCCGGGGCAGATGGACCAGCTTTGCTTTAGTGCGGGCAACGACCGGAGTAGGCTACTAGGTCGCTGCACCGGCATGAATGTGACATGGCAAGTAGAGCGAGGGTTCTGGAGCGAAGGAATGATTTTTTGACATGGGCCCGCGTTGTGGGAAGCTAATATCAAGACCACCGCAAACTTTTCTTTACAGCGTGTTTGTTTGGAGGGAGTTGTTGATGGGGAATGGGAGTTTAAGGTCCATGGGAGTTAAATTCCTTTGATTGGCTCAGGTAAATGGGAGTTAGGATGGGAAGAGGAAGGGGAATTAAGAGGTCCAACTCCCTTCAATCTCTTCCCTGGGAGGACTAGGTAATTAAGCGTGGGAGTGGGAATTGACGTAAAATGAAAAAACTGTTCGCTCACGTCCTATTGTTTAACGGTTGATGAAGCGCTCACTTTTCTAATCCAAACTCGCGTATCATCAACAATTCCCAGTCCTGTAACTCCCTGTAGAATTCCCACCGATAATTACTACCACACACCAAACATGGGAATGGGACTAATAATCTACTTCCCAAGTCTAATTTCTTCACAAATTCCCCCTCGTAAATTCCCATGCCCAATCCCTCAAGCTGCCAAACACGCTGTTATTGATTTTGGATGTGCAGACCGGTCCGAATAATTTTGACGAGTGCTTTTGTATTAGAAAGATGGAAAAAAAAGTCTGGACTGTGCGATGCCCTACATCTGGGAGCGATTTGGCGATCCGCGTCGCCTTATTATGGCGTGATGGTTCCATAACAGCAAACATCCTACTCGATACTCGATAGCTCTCAGATCCCCCGCCCCTTACCCCTACCCTCAGCAACGCGGAGGCGACCTCGCGATGCCGCCGCCGCCGCACCCAAACGGGGGCAAAGTGACGCCGAACCTGGCCATGGACGCCGAGGGCACGCGCCTGCTTAACCTCACCGTCCTGCAGCGCCTCGACCCCGCCGTCGAAGACATCCTCATCACTGCCGCGCACGTCACGCTCTACGACTTCAACATCGACCTCAACCAGTGGGTGAGGGCTCCTCTCTCGTCCGATGCCTTTGCTGCACTCGACCACGATCCGATCCGATCTGATTTTATTTCTGTTTCGTGCAGAGCCGGAAGGACGTGGAGGGATCGCTCTTCGTGGTTAAGAGGTGAGGCAGATTGGGGAAAACGTGTTTTGGGTTTATATGTGGGTTTTGTGCGCGTGTAGCAGCTAATTGTATCAGGATTGTGTTGGATTTCGTGTAGGAACTCACAGCCGAGGTTCCAGTTCATCGTCATGAACAGGCGCAATACGGGTACGTGCATCTTTGATCTTGGTTGATATCTTGTAGTACACTGGGTACTTCAAATAGGATAGAGATCACGACGGAACATTTTTTTGTGGCAGTGGTTCCTAAATCTTAAGATTGACTTGTGTTAAGTATTAGACCATTGTTGATGGAGTAATGCAGTAGTTACATGAAAATTACTTGGTTATAGTATGTTGGTTGCTTCAAACTAATTTGGGCGGCCCTGAAAAATTGCGTTTTTTTATCATCGATGCCGAGCCACATTGAAAAACCAATAATTAGATTTTTATGACACTGCTTTTATTCAGCCTGATAGTTAACTCTTCAGTGATATGGTTACAAGGGATCAGAGATGATCTTAGAGTTGCCAAAAAAGAAAGTAGAGATGATCTTAGAAAGTTTAGGATCTTGCAGTAGCTCTATGGCTCCATACAAGTCTGACGGGGCCTGGAGCACTAATTCTTGGTCAATGGATCCACTGGAGAAAGCTGATAGATATCAAGATAGTATCGATCTAAATTCTTGTTACGTTTTAGATTTAGTATAGAGAAAAGATGTGAACTGTCACATACACACAAAACAGATGCCCATGTGAACACACTCTGAAAGGTTCGTCATTCATGTCTATGAGCAGCCATATCTTTTGGGGTTTGGCGTTCGGTTTCTCACTGTAGTAAGATAGGTGTGTTTTCATGATTTGTTAAGGTTGTTAGAGTGTAGTCATAGACTGACAACTGCTAAGCTTGTGTGGATGCTAGTTTTTAAATGGTATGCAGTAAAATGATTGGCCTATGAAAAGATCGTGTTCTATACTTGCCAGATAATCTCGTGGAGGATTTGTTGAGTGATTTTGAATACGAACTCCAGCCTCCATATTTGTTGTATCGGAATGCCACACAGGAAGTAAATGGCATTTGGTTTTATAACCAACAGGAGTGCGAAGCTGTTGCTAGTCTGTTTGGAAGGTAAAGCCCCCACACCCCCTGTCAGTGCCTTATTTTATTTTTTGTAAGGTGTGTAGTCAATGTACCTGATGACCCGACTTTTGATATCTTCGGTACCAATATATTTAGTAGTGTTCAGATCATGTGCACACAATGTATATAGTTTGGCAAACACCAAATATATATTGTAAAAACAAGTGGTCAAAGTTCTATTTTTTAATACCATCCAAACATTAAAAAAAATGACATCTTAAGGAAACCGGAGGAAGAATTGGACTTCGGAAGTTTTGTTTACTCTGTAGCTGAAACTGTTGAATATTTGAACTTCCTAACTAAGTACTGCCGAATACTCTATTTGCATTTAGGCATTGAACTGCTTAAGTAGTCCTTATAGTATGGGATCGTTTGAACTATTTGTTGTCTTAAGTATGCATTCACCAATTTCTAAATCAGTAGTTGCAATAAATGATTCTGTCCTATCGGCAGGAATTAGTACACAATATAGCTGTGGTTTGCTGCTATTCATCTTGCAGTAATTTTTTTTGTTTCAATCCTTTTCGTGCAGGATACTGAATGCTTATGCGAAAGTGCCCCCAAAGCCGAAAGTGCCATCCATAAAAAGGTTCTCTCCTGTACTTGTGAACTTAAACTTGTTTCATCTCTTGAATTCATTTGTCCATTTATCGTATTCGAGCTTTGTTTGAGTTTTGTATTAAATGTACTTCTGCTGAATCATTTTGGTGCGCGACAGTGAGTTTGAGGAATTAGAGGCTGTTCCTACATCCTCTGCCATAGATGGTCCCCTTGAACCTCCTCCATCATCTACCGCTGTAGTTTCTGATACCCCTGATGAATCGTTTGCCAGCTATTTCAGTGTAAGTTCTCTCTGAACTTTATCATTGTTTCATTCTAATTTGTTTTTTACACTGTCATGCGACAGTACATATTTGCAATAGTTTGGTCATGGTCGGGGGTTAACTCCATCCTAACACAACTCATTCCTCATTTATTATTTTTTGTTTGAGAACATGATATGAGGTTGGTTCACCACCACCTCATCCCTCAGATGCAAATGCTAGTAAAGAAAGAGGAATGCATGATCCTGGAAACTGCCCCTAAATTTCCTTGCTTAAGATAGTGTATCTTCATTTATCTGGTTTGTGAATTCATTGTCCATTGTGGTTCTTAGTTATAAATGTATACCAGTGCTATGCTTTTTGCTGGTTACAGTTCTATATATGGTACTTCCACTGTACTGCCATTCATAGTGTCAAACGCGCCTGTTGAATTCTATCTGGACAAAACTTACAGGGTGTTGCTAACGTTGGGAATGTACCAACTGCACCAATGACTGGAAGAGCTCACCCACCTGCTGAGTCTGTTGCATCATCCCACGTACCAATGATAATTTCATCTGCTGCTCCAACACATCAGATGAGTGCTTCATCAGCTCCACCACTGCCCCTCCACACTAATGCACATGCTGGCCGCTCGACAGACCTTGTAACTCCGGCGTTCTTTGTGCCTCCGTCATCCTCTTCCACATCTTTGGTGCAACCGGTTTCATCCTTGATGCCTACAGCGCCACCTCTTCATCCTGCTTCCACATCCAGCCAACGTCCACCATATGGTACCCCACTTCTTCAACCCTTTCCACCACCAACTCCTCCTGCATCCCTTACCCCTGCACACAATGATGGACCTATTATTTCGAGGGATAAAGTTAAGGATGCCCTCCAGAGACTTGTTCAGGTATGTTCTGCATTGAAAGAAAAAACAAGTTGTAATCTTTGTGCTTTTATTTGCTTTTAACACTTCTTCTATTGCCTAACAGAGCGACGAGTTCATCGATTTAATCCACCGGGAGTTGCTGAATGCTTGCAAGTCCTTGTGAAGTTTCTGTCTGTGACAAACATGAAAGGAGTGCTTCTGTTTGTGAGTTTTGTATGCCTCTTAGCCTTTAGTCCTCAAACTACTGTATAGCTCTGTCCTAATGCGTTGATGTAGAGTCCTTCACTCCTTGATAGCAATGGTCGCTAGTATATCGCGGTATCCCTTGTTTCCAATATCTTTGTTGTCGTACAGTATATTTATGTAATTGAAAACACCGAGATGAAACAGGTTATGTGACAGACAGTGCACCATAACAGTTATGTACCATATTTTTCGTTTAACAGGTAGTATTTCATATGGTTTATTCTTTGCGTTGCCCCTGGTTTTGCTATGGGACTCCCAAGCAAAACAGGCAATGTGGTTCTCTATGGCATTGCTTGGCACTCAAAGCTTTTACAACGTAATGCATGGACGAACGTTTGAAGAACGGTGAGCAGATGGTAGGCTAGATATTTCGGGAATAGATGGCCGGGTTGAATTTGGCTCAAAGGGGCAAATATCCGCTACATAGAACTGAAGCAGAATCGAAACGTGGTGAACTGAAGCAACAACATTCCCAATCGGATCTTGCTGCAAGTGAGCCCCTCTTTGGGCATGTTGTCTTCACGGCCACCACCAGCAGCAGTGGCTGCCGGCGGCAGCCTCTCTGGTGGCGTGACATATTGGGCATATTGGGCAGGACGCAGAACTCCGGTCGTGGTCGCCTATCTAACTGCGGGAGGAGATCTAACGATGCGGCTGCTACCGCCGTCCGTGAGCACGATGGAGGCGGAGGCACAGCCTTGGAACGACACGGTGTGGCAAGGGAGGGCCGCCTGGGCAGGTGTCCGAGACGTGGATCCTATCCCAAGGAATCATGGGGATCGGGCAGAGAAAACCTAGGATTCGTTTGGTTACTCACCAATTTTGGGCACTTTGCATGTGTGACCCAGTTGAATCCGTTTGAGGGTATGCAGGTCAAATGCACATTATTTGTTTGCCTACATCTCCTTTAGCCTGGCTAAGCAGCAACATCGACACCTGTGTTTGGTTGCCTGCATGGTCTATCCAAATGCAAAGAGGTGTTGTTTGATTACACACAACACAAGTGATGTGGTAACCTCTTGTAGGAGTGGTGAGATTACCAACACAAACAACACACACACCATAAACCATAGTATAACCACAACAATAGCATATAACCATAACCATACCATAAGCACAGCAGTTTAAACATAGCATCACAACAGAAACACAATCTTCAAACCTAAGCAGCACTCACATCACCATCAAGCCCAGCAGCACCCTCATTAGCACCTTCATCATCCATGTAGAATGCTGGATCACGCAACACGCAATTTGCCACAACCTGAATGCCATGGTTGTTGAAGACGAGGACACTCAGGTTGGCGGGGCTAACCAGCTTGAAAGGTGAGAAGGCTTTTGATGCTGATGTCGTGGGCTACACAGAAGGCAGCCCAACCCTTATCAAGGATGAGCCGGTCATTCATCATTTTCATGGTGACCTTCTAGGTGCAGTCGTTGTGTGTCGTCAGCCGTAACATCTCTGGGACGGGGACGAGGTACTTGTCGAAGGATGTGCGCATCTACAGAACCTCCAACTTAGTCCGAAGATGGTCTTGCAGAAGTGCGTCGAGCCGACGACCTCCATCCTTAGCACTTTCTCCTTCTTGCCGGAGGCGATCTCCTTCCCCTTCCCCGCAGAGGCGACCTCCTGGCCCTTCCAGGCACAATTGATTTCCTTCTCCTTCCCGGCCAGAGACAGACTCCTTGCCAGCCTTGTTGTTGCCTCCAAGGATGAGTTTCTCATTCTGCATTGAGCATGCACATATGAACTACTGCTTGAATGAAAAACACATTGCACGTATGATCAGGTAAATTTCTGAGCCTGGCTCTAGGCTACCACCAGTCCGACTACAAGCTCATCGAGGTGGATGACTACAAGCTCTATCACCACTCTGTTCAAACCCTCGATCCATCCAAATTCGTAGCACGTGGGTGTGAAAACCATCGAATCGATTCGACGGGTTGTTCAAACCGTCGACGATTCGAGGGTTTGTTCAAACCATTGATGATTCGAGTGTTTTCATAGACCAGTGTTCAAACCCTCGAAATCCCTACCCGTGTGTGTTCGAACCCTAAAATCGATTCAATCGGCCCTAAATCACAATGGATTCAACCGATCCCTAACCAAAGCCTACTAACTATCAATCGAGTAGGTGCAATCTAAAATCCACGGTACATCGAGCGTGACGCCTTACCTAGAGGGGGACAGTACATACGGCCATTGACACGGAAGGAGTGCTCACCGTGCAGATCTTGTCGCGTCTGGGGAGAGATACATGGGAGATTGAGGGATGGAGGAGGGGAGAGCGAAGGGGTGGGAGAAGGGGAGGGTGCGCGGTAGGAGGGGGTGAGGGAGCTATGGCACCGCGATGGGAGCCAGCACGATTTCTACTGTGTGTCCCCGCGCGTGCACCCTGTCGTTCCCACGTGCACACCCTCGCATCCCATGGGCCAGGCTCGCTGGAAACGGCCGATTCGGCGGTTTCCAGAAAGCTAGGCCCGGAGTTGCTTTAAAGTTCGCGTGGGCCCAAATTTTAATGCGACCCAGGCTACCAAACAAGCCAAAACTAAACCTCGCGGGTCTGGATGACCTAATGCAGGTAACCAAATGCATCCCTAGTGTATTTCAGCATCCAAATGCCCATGCACATGACCCGAGGCTGATTTTGCTCCTGGGCTTTCCACCAAGGGAATGGGGCAGAATCCTCAAGGGATCCCTGGCTATCAAAGACACCCTTAGGCCTTGTTCGGTACGAGTGCATTTCCAACCCCAAGCAGTTTGAGGATGGGAGGGATTTGATGAATACCTCTCCTCCACCCAATTCCCTTCTAGTCCACAATCCCTTCTCACTACAAAAATGTTGGTGTTAGATTCTGGTGGGGACCTAACAGAATTGACAAAGTAATTAATAAGTAATTTGAAGAACGGAACTAGGGTTTGAGTCCAATTGAGGAGGCCATATTCTATTACTGTAACTATAGCGTATTAGGTTCTAGCCATTGAGGCAGAAATAACAAGGGATTAATCGAAAAAGATGCCACAACCTCGCGTTATATAGGCGTATGTATATTTGAGAGCAACTGTTGAGGTGAAAGTAACTTTAGTTAATATGGAACAGCGACTTTGCCCGAAGCCACCCTAGCAGAGCGAAGCTAGATAGGCCATCCGATAACTGAGCTTTATTGACTTCAAACATCCTCAAGGAGCTTCATGTCGAGGCATGCCATGCTTCAGTGGTTGTTCTAAATACTGCAATGAATTTGACAAATCGGCGTCTTCCTATGTAGCATCTTTCGGAGACAAAATTTGCCACTGTACTGCCCATTGGACTACTTCTTGGTTGTGCTGAGGAATTTGACAACCTTCCAACACCGCACCCGGGGCCGTCTTAAGAGTACCATCCTCATTAACAGTGGGTAAATGTGGGAGATGGTATAGCCCGAGAGCCAAAATACTTTTTATGTTGATTGACATGAAGAACTAGGTGAATCTTCACATGCTCTGGGAATTGCAGTTTGTAAGCGAGGCTCCCTACCTTCTGAATGATATGAAATGGACCATAATATTTATGTTGTTGCTTCAAAGCATCTTGAAATCCAAATGTTGCCAGCCTTAGGGTGCCATCTTGAGATGTACCAGGTCTACAACTTTGAATTGTTGGTCCACTCTCTTAAGATCAACCTATTTCTTCATTCTTGACTATGCTTGTTGCAAATGGAATTTGAGTTGGTCTAGCCTGGGTTGCCTTGCAGTCAAAATATCTCTGGAGCCATGCTCTGCATGCCCAGTATAGCGAGCTCACTAATTAAGAGAGCTGGAAACCGAAAAAGGGCTTGTAAGGGAGAGAGCTTCATAGATGTATGGTAAGTGGAATAATTGTACCACAGTTCTACTAATGGGACCCATGACACCCACTTTTTAGGCTCAATGTTGGCCATGCACCCGAGTTAAGTTGTTAAGCATTTATTGACACACTCCGATTGCCCATCAGTTAACAGGTGATAGGCCATGCTGTACCTCAGTTCCACTTTCAGACTGGAAAATGTCTCTCCACAAGCTAATAGTAAAAATTCAGTCCATATATGAGATAATGAGCAGAGGTGGACTATTTAGCTTGATTATGTTGTCAATAAAAGCAGTTGCTACAGTTTAAACTGTGCAGGGTATGAAGTGGGCATATTTTGTGAAACGATCCACTACAACAAAAATCACATCTTTACCTTGAGAATTGGGCAGTCCTTTGACGAAATCCATCATAATGTTTTGCCAGGCCATATCAGGAGTAGGTAGATGATCCAGCGGGCCTGGAGGCAAACAATGCTCACTCATAGATCGTTGATAGATAGAACAGTAACAAATCAAAAACCTCAACATCTTTATTTAATCCAGGCCAATAGAAGATGTTCTTAACTCTCTGATATGTTGCCTTCACACTGGAGTGTCCTCCAAATGGGAGAGGAATGCAAGACAATAAGTTGTTTAGTTTTTAAATCACTATTGCCCCCCCCCCCTATAAGTTTGCCCTTATGTATTGCACTAGTAGTTTCTCTAGTAGAGGTTATAAGTGTCATCCTGCAAGTACCTATCCAGTATGTTCTGAAACCAAACAGGTTGCACCTGAGAAATAGAAAACAATGAGCAGAATTGTCTTGATAAAGCATCAACCCTATTGTTCATGCCCTTTTTGTACTGTATTATGAAATTGAATTCCAAAAGCTCATCATTAGCTTATGTGAGTGCCCTTGGTTAGTCGTTGATCTAAATAAATCTAAGACTATAATGGTCTGTTTTGACAATGAGTTCCCTTCCTAGGAGATAGTGACATCAACTCTTTAGTGCTTCCATTATTGCTAGGGCTTCTTTTTCATAGGTTGATAGGGCATCATTCCTCGGACATAGAGTTAAACTACAATAAGCAATTACCCTTCCTTGTTGAAGCATGACTGCAGAAGCATCTGGCTCTAACACAAATGGTTTGGAGAAATTTGGTAGTGCAAGGACTGGGCAGGCATGAAAGCTTGTTGTAATGTGTCAAAAGCATTATCATGAGTTGTAGATGAGTGAAAATTCCCTTTTTTTAGCCGTGCATGTAGTGGTTTTCAAAATTAATGAATCTTATGTAATATCCAACTAATCCCAGAAAGCTCATGAGCTGAGTGGCACTTGAAGGAATTGTCCAATCAACAATGGCTTTAATATTTTCAGGATCAGTAGAGACACAAATCCTAGAAATTAGATTACCAAGATATTCCACTTACCTGACCCCAAAGACACATTTTGATAGCAAAAAGTTGGTGTTGTTGTAGTAAGTATAGCACAGTTTGTAGGTGTTGGAAGCGTTCTCCTTTTGTTTGGTTGTACACTAGGATCTTATCAAAAAAAGACTAGAATTAACTTCCATGCATAGAGGACATAAAATGAGCCCAGGGCATTTGGAAGACAAAAAGGCATGACCAGGAACTTATAATGGCGAAAGTAGGATCTAATGGTTGTTTTGTGTATGTCAACCTCTACGATCCTTATTTGGTGGTAACTTGACCTGATATCCAATTTAGAAAAATATTGTGCTCCAAATAATTCATCTAGCTAATCCTCTATCACTAGGATTGGGAATTTGTCTTCGATAGTTAGATCATTGAATTTTTGATAATCAATGCAGAGTAGCCATGTGAAGGGGAGCCTTGGCGCAATGGTAAAGCTACTGCCTTGTGACCATGAGGTCACGGGTTCAAGTCCTGGAAACAGCCTCTTACAGAAATGTAGGGAAAGGCTGCGTACTATAGACCCAAAGTGGTGGGACCCTTCCTAGGACCCCGCGCAGGCAGGAGCTACATGCACCGAACTGCCCTTTTAATGCAGAGTCGCCATGTGAAATCCTTTTTCTTTACTAAAATTGCAGGTGAAGCATATGGACTTTGGCTGGGTCTGATAATCCGATTAGCTAACAGAGTTTTGAATATGGGGCACTCTATATGGTCAAATATTTGGGTATCTCCACCTTCACGGTTGATGGGAGCCAATCACCCTTCTGTCGGCCATCGGCAATGGTGGCAGACGAAGAGGAGGCAGCGGCCTTCACGAGCTCCAATTTCCGGGTCTTGTTGCTCATGGCGACCGAGAGCAAGGTGATGCTAGGGCTCGACGGCGGTTTGGATGTGCGTAGCAAGAGGAAGACAAAGAGATTTGGGGACGAATGGTTTCTCTTTCTCTCTCACCCGCTTATAAACGGGCTCAATTGGTAACCGTCCCTATAATTCCGCTTGACACACAACGCGATCTATGAAAGGAAATGGCTAACCGGTGCGGTCCCCTAAAAGTCATCAACTAAATTTCACTCCAACATTCAATATCATCGGTTGCTCATGCATCTGCCATGCGCGGGAATGAGGAGATAACCCCGGCTAACTGGTCAAATTCAAGCATTCAATGAGAAATATTGATGTGACAAATCATCTGAAATTCATTGCAACATCATCCACAACCACGATGCTTTGGTTTCCCTTCAGTCAGTGCCACGGTTGTTGGGTCAGTCCCTAACCAATACCACATTGAAGGCATGATGAATTCAAGTGTCACATGCTACATCACTAGGGATAGGCCTGCTCTGCAGATGGGTGATGATAATCCACCTCAATGAGGTTGCCAAATTACTGGTGACACCCTGAACAAGCAATGAATTTAGCATCCCCCGTAGCACAAGTTGGACTCAAGCAAAGAGCCAAACACTAAAATTCATAGACTTGAATCTGATTTCAAAAATTGAATGATGCTCCTCCAAGATAATGACTGGCCCATTAGCACGAATAAACCCAAGCATCCTCTTTATCACTCAGATTTCATGATACACCCTCAGTCGAGCCACCAGACAACCTCTTTCCAAAGATGATAGAGTATCATAGAGCCTTTCTGCACCTTGTTTATAGTTAACCTTTGCATCCATTTTTGCTCTTTTGAGTCTGCAATGGTCTCTCTATGAGCAAGTGGTTCTTTGAGTTTTATTGCCAGTCGGAATCCATTCCATTGAGGGCTCAGTCAGTTTCTCAGCGAGACATACACAGACTTGGGGGGCTAATGATGAGGGAAGACCTACAGAATAGGCCCATGACGACATAGGGCCCAGCTAAAGGCCCAGGCCCATAGACGCTACAGTCTAGTTAGTAGTGTACAGAAGGGGCGTAATAAGTTTAGGCGGTGCTAGCAGTCAGACATAATTATTCAGCCAGACAGGATCCATTAGTCGTACAAAGCTCCTCAGCGAGTATCAAGGCCAATAGCAGATCAACCGGGGATGTCACGGGAGGCATCTCCCGCATTAACTACAGACTTTACCTTCTGTAATAACCATATGTAGTAATATTCGGTCATCTACACGTTGCTAACCACACCCATTCTACTGACAATTGCTGCTCCTCTTCATGGCACACTATATAAGACTAGGAGGCGCACAACGTCAAGGATTCACCCCATTTATTTATAATCACTCTATACACAAAAGAGAGAAAGTAGCACACATGAAGTTTGGTGTTATCTTTACGGTTGTCGTCTTACGTCGCAGATGCAGACATACAGGTTCAGATTCGTCCATTCTCATTTGTAGATGTTGTGAGTTTGAGCAACTCCTTGTCAATTTCGGGTTGTTCTTTTTTTTTGAACACAAGGAAGGCGCCAGCAAGCGCCAATTTTTCATTCAACTGATAGGCAATGTGCAACATGTATTACATATCCCTGTATCTGGAAATTGAGAAAGGAGAGCAAAACAGGGCAAGAGCCATTGGTATGAGCAGAATGAGTACAATTAAAAACAGGTTCTACTCTTGAGTTGAGAACCTGATGAGCACAATTGTGAGCAATTCCATTAGTATTCCTAGAGTGTGAAGTGTCATGAAAGAACTCGCTAATTGGTTGTCTGCATCTCCAAGTGATGATGGGGTTGTTGATATCTCTGGATGCAACCATCTTGGCTAAAGAAAGATTGTCTGTAAGGAAAGTAATCCGCTGAAGTTGAAGCCTAGAAGCAATCTTTGCAGCAAACTGAAGTGCAAGAGCTTCAGCAACAAGAGGCGAGATAACAGAGTCAGCAGAAGCTTGGATCATAATCATCGAATGTGAACAGCCTCTAGGAATGTTAATGTGCACACCAATTCCAGTCGCCATCAAATCCCCCCGACCTGGTATGTTCTTTTTCTTCCAAGAAGTGTCAGAAAAAATCTTGGTACCTACAATTGCAAGATCAGATTGAAGTGTACAGCCTTGCTGGACATTTTCATGGCATGGAGGGAACATGGTAGAAGACACATCAGGAGGAGGAGCAGGTTGACTTCCTGGATTGTGTTGCTGGGTGTCCTGCATAATTTGAGTTGAGCAATGGCAAGTGCAGCCTGATGAACTTGATGGGGATATGAGGTTTTCCTGCAAAACAGAGCATCGTTTCTTGCTTTCCATAAACACCACAAGAAAGTAAATATGTTAGGAATCGAAGCTTGTGGGTGATTCATGTTAATTAGAGCCAAAATAATATCACCAACAAAATTATAAGGTTGTGCAAGAAGGTCAGATTTTATATACCAAGGGTGTCCAAACCAAGCAGCTCTAGAAAAATTGCAGAGAAAGAAAAGATGCAATTCATTCTCATCAGAATTACATCTAGTACAAGTAGAAGAAATGTGAGAAGAGAATCTTGCAACTCTCACCGTCGTGGGTAGCGCACACCTAAGCAATATCCAAGCAAACGTTTTGACCCTTGGAGCCATGAGCTTATTCTTCCAAACCTGCTGCGTAAGATTCTTAATAGTAGGGATTACTTGCCTTTGATTAGCCTGCATAGAGTGGATTTGTTGTAGACATAGTTTATATGTGCTTTTAAAATTACATTTACCAGAAGGAGTTAACCCCCAACAAAGGATGTCCCAACAATCATCAAGAACAATCGGAGTAGCAATAATAGCCGAAGTGGAGGGTTCCTGAAAAAGGTTAGTGATAAGCACATGCTTCCACACTTTTTGGCCAGGCAACCAAAGATTAGAGACTTTAGCCAGATAGACAAAATTACTATGTTGGATGATCATATGATCATAAATGTTCTCCCAAGTAGTGCACCAAGGGGAGCTCCGATCTAAACAGAAATGTTTCCTTGAGTAATTTGGTAGAAAGAATTGGCTTTAAGCATGGGCAAGACTTTAAGAATGGAGGCCCAAAAGGCATATTTCGGAGTATTAGAGGATGCTCTCCATATGGATGAATCAGGAAAATATTTGGCACGGAGAGCTTGATAGATGTGGCTATCTAGATTGTCAGCAAGAGGCCAAGCCGTAGCAAGAAGAAGGCCTTGATTCATGGAAAGCATGTTTTTAATACCCATACCTCCCTCCTTCTTAGGAGTACATATATCTTTCCAATCCCTTAAGCATAAAGCTCTAGCACCTGCTTCCTCTCTAACACCTGCTTCCTCTCTAACACCAACCCACCAGAAGTTACGAATGACTGCAGTGAGCTTAGAAAGGAATTTCTTTGAGAAAAGAATGTTTGACATGTAGTAAACCAGGATAGAGGCAAACACGGAATTTATAAGCTCAAGTCTTGCAGCATGGGACAATTTGTCGGCTTTATACATGGGGAGCTTATTCTTGAATTTATCATAAACGAAGTTGTAGGCAGAAGCTCGGTCCTTGGTCGGGAGAATAAGAGGGTGACCAAGATGCGTAGATGTAACATCCATGAGAGGAACATGGGAAATATTGGTGATTTGTTGAACTACAGACTGGGAAATGCTATTTCTTGAGCTTACGTTGGTTTTTCCCTTGAAGAGGAAAGGGTGATGCAGCAAAGTAGAGATAAGTATTTCCCTCAGTTAAGAACCAAGGTATCAATCCAGTAGGATAAGAACACACAAATCACCAATACTTGCAAAAACAATCAAACACTTGCATTTTTCCCAACACGATAAAGGGGTTGTCAATCCCTTCACGGTCACTTGCAAAGGTGAGATCTCATAGAGATAGAAAAATAAAACTAAACAGAAGATAAAATATTTTTGGGGTTTTTTCGTTTATAGACATAAAAATAAAAGATTGCAAAATAGTAGATCAAAAACTAATATGATGGAAAATGGACCCGGGGGCCATAGGTTTGACTAGAGGCTTCTCTCATGATAGCAAATAATACGGTGGGAGAACAAATAACTGTCGAGCAATTGATAGAAAGGCGCAAAGTTATGAAGATATCCAAGGCAATGATTATGTAATATAGGCATCACGTCCGTGTCAAGTAGACCGACTCCTGCCTGCATCTACTACTATTACTCCACACATCGACCGACTCCTGCCTGCATCTAGAGTATTAAGTTCATAAAGAACAGAGTAACGCTTTAAGTAAGATGACATGATGTAGAGGAATAAACTCAAGCAATATGATGTAAACCTCATCTTTTTATCCTCGATGGCAACAATACAATACGTGCCTCGCTACCCCTACTTTGTCACTGGGTGAGGACACCGCAAGATTGAACCCAAAGCTAAGCACTTCTCCCATTGCAAGAAAAACCAATCTAGTTGGCCAAACCAAACCGATAGTTCGAAGAGAATTACAAAGATATCAAATCATGCATATAAGAATTCAGAGAAGATTCAAATAATATTCATAGATAAGCTGATCATAAATCCACAATTCATTAGATCTCGGCAAACACACGGCAAAAGAAGATTACACCAGATAGATCTCCAAGGACATCGAGGAGAACATGGTATTGAGAATCGAAGAGAGAGAAGAAGCCATCTAGCTACGAGCTATGGACCCGTAGGTCTGAGGTAAACTACTCACGCTTCATCGGAAGGGCAATAGAGTTGATGTAGATGCCCTCCGTGATCGAACCCCCCTCCGGCAGGATGCCGGAAAAGGCCCCAAGATGGGATCTCACGGGAGCAGGAGGTTGCGGCGGTGGAAAAGTGTTTTCGTGGATGCCTCTGGTGGTTTGGGAATATATGTGAATATATAGGACGCAGAACTAAGTCAGGGGGTCACCAAGGGGCCCACAAGGTAGGGGGGCGCGCCCTACCCCCCTGGGCGGCCCTCCCTCATTGTCGCCGCCTCATGGCTCTTCTGGCTGGCTTGAACTCCAAGTCTCCGGGGTGTCTTCTGGTCCAATAAAAATCACCGCGAAGGTTTTATTCCATTTGGTATTCCTTTTCTGCGAAGCTCAAAAACAAGGAAAAAACAGAAACTGGCACTGGGCTCTAGGTTAATAAGTTAGTTCCAAAAATAATATAAAATAGCATATTGATGCATATAAAACATCCAAAACATATAATATAATAGCATGGAACAATAAAAAATTATAGATACATTGGAGACGTATCAAGCATCCCCAAGCTTAATTCCTGCTCGTCCTCGAGTAGGTAAATGATAAAAACAAATTTTTTGATTTGGAATGCTACCTAACATATTTATCCATGTAATTTTCTTTATTGTGGCATGAATGTTCAGATCCATAAGATTCAAAACAAAAGTTTAATATTGACATAAAAAGGGTAATACTTCAAGCATACTAACAATGCAATTATGTCTTCTCAAAATAACATGGCCAAAGAAAGTTATCCCTACAAAATCATAGTCTATCTATGCTCCATCTTCATCACACAAAATATTCAAATCATGCACAACCCCGATGACAAGCCAAGCAATTGTTTCATACTTTTGGTGTTCTCAAACTTTTTCAACTTTCACGCAATACATGAGCGTGAGCCATGGACATAGCGCTATAGGTGGAATAGAATATGGTGGTTGTGGAGAAGACAAAAAGAAGGAGATAGTCTCACATCAACTAGGTGTATCAACGGGCTATGGAGATGCCCATCAATAGATATCAATGTGAGTGAGTAGGGATTGTCATGCAATGGATGCACTAGAGCTATAAGTTTATGAAAGCTCAAAAAAAAACTAAGTGGGTGTGCATCCAACTTGCTTGCTCACGAAGACCTAGGGCAATTTGAGGAAGCCCATCATTGGAATATACAAGACAAGTTATATAATGAAAAATTCCCACTAGCATATGAAAGTGACAATATAGGAGACTCTCTATCATGAAGATCATGGTGCTACTTTGAAGCACAAGTGTGGAAAAAGGATAGTAACATTGCCCCTTCTCTCTTTTCTCTCATTTTTTGGTGGGCTTCTTTGGCCTCTTTTATTTTTGTAAAGTCCGGAGACTCATCCCGACTTGTGGGGGAATCATAGCTTCCATCATCCTTTCCTCACATGGGACAATTCTCTAATAATGATGATCATCACACTTTTATTTACTTACAACTCAAGAATTACAACTCGATACTTAGAACAAAATATGACTCTATATGAATGCCTCCGGCGGTGTACCGGGATGTGCAATGAATCAAGAGCGACATGTATAAAAAATGATGAATGGTGGCTTTGCCACAAATACGATGTCAACTACATGATCATGCAAAGCAATATGACAATGATGAAACGTGTTATAATAAACGAAACGGTGGAAGTTGCATGGCAATATATCTCGGAATGGCTATGAAATGCCATAATGGGTAGGTATGGTGGCTGTTTTGAGAAAGGTATATGGTGGGTGTATGGTACCAGCGAAAGTTGTGCGGTACTAAAGAGGCTAGCAATGGTGGAAGGATGAGCGTGCGTATAATCCATGGACTCAACATTAGTCATAAAAAACTCACATACTTATTGCAAAAATCTATTAGTCATCGAAACAAAGTACTACGCGCATGCTCCTAGGGGGATAAATTGGTAGGAAAAGACCATCGCTCGTCCCCGACCGCCACTCATAAGGAAGACACTAAATAAATAAATCATGGTCCGACTGTATCACATAACGATTCACCATACGTGCATGCTACGGGAATCACAAACTTTAACACAAGTATTTCTACAATCCACAATTACTCACTAGGATGACTCTAATATCACCATCCTCATATCTCAAAACAATCATAAGGAATCAAACTTCTCATAGTATTCAATGCACTTTATATGAAAGTTTTTATTATATCCCTCTTGGATGTCTATCATATTAGGACTAAATTCATAACCCAAGCAAATTACCATGTTGTTTAAGAAGATTCTCAAAATAATACTCGCTCCGTTCCCAAATATAAGTCTTTTTAGAGATTCGAATGAGTGACTATATACGGAGCAAAATAAGTGAATCTATAATCTAAAATATGTCTACATACATCCGTATGTTGTAGTCCATTTGAAATGTCTAGAAAGACTTATATTTAGGAACGGAGGGAGTATAGTGAAGCATGAGATTTCAATAATTTCTATAAAATAAAACCACCACCGTGCTCTAAAAAGATATAAGTGAAGCACTAGAGCAAAATTGCCTAGCTCAAAAGATATAAGTGAAGCACATAGAGTATTCTAATAAATCATGATTCATGCATGTCCCTCTCAAAAGGTGTTTACAACAAGGATGATTGTGGAAAACTAAAAATCAAAGACTCATATCATACAAGTCGCTCCAAGCAAAACACATATCATGTGGTGAATAAAAATATAGCCTGAAGTAAAGTTACCGATAGACGAAGACGAAAGAGGGGATGCCTTCCGGGGCATCCCCAAGCTTAGGCTCTTGGTTGTCCTTGAATATTACCTTGGGGTGCCTTGGGCATCCCCAAGCTTAGGCTCTTGCCACTCTTTATTCCATAGTCCATCAAATCCTTACCCAAAACTTGAAAACTTTACAACACAAAACTCAACAGAAAATCTCATGAGATCCGTTAGTATAAGAAAATAAATCACCACTTATAGTACTGTTGTGAACTCATTATTTAGTTAAATTGGTGTAATATCTACTGTATTCCATATTTTCCATGGTTCATACCCCCCGATACTACTGATAGATTCATCAACATAAGCAAACAACACATAGAAAACAGAATTTGTCAAAAACAGAACAGTGTGTAGTAATCTGTAACTGTCGAATACTTATCTAACTCCAAACATTCTGAAACATTAGGAAAACCTGGGAAATTTGTGTACCAATCTTGTGCAAAAAGAATCAGTATTTTATCGTGCTTCTGTTAAAAATGAAAATTATTTTGCTGGGTGCAAATATTTCTGTTTTTCAGCAAGATCAAAGCAACTATCACCGTAAGCGTGCAATATTCCTGTTAAAGCAGACTAAGGCATAGCCTAGTGGTGGGAAGGGGTTGATGCCTTCCCACCCACCTAGGTTCAAGGCATGGTACTTGTAATTTGGGTTTGTTGCACCAATTATACTGTAGGGGGTTCCCTTACAGTCTTTCTATCAAAAAAAATATCACCGTAAGCCATCCCAAAGGTCTTACTTGGCACAAACACTAATTGAAACACCAAAACACTATTGCTACATAGGTAATAATGTGTATTTTATTCAAGAACAGTAGCAAAACAAAAAACTCAAAAATAAAATTGGGTTGCCTCCCAACAAGCGCTATTGTTTAACGCCCCTAGCTAGGCATTGATAATTTTAATAATGCTCACATGAAAGACAAGAATTGAAGCACAAAGAGAGCATCATAAAGTACGTGAAAAGCACATCTAAGTCTAACTACTTCCTATGCACGGGCATCTTATAGGCAAACAAATTATCAAGGCAAGCAAATCCTAGCATATGCAAAGAAGAAGAAAGAGACAATAGCAATCTCAACATAACGAGAGGTAATTTAGTAACATGAAAATTTCTACAACCATATTTTCATCTCTCATAATAGTTACATGTAGGATCATAATCAAATTCAACAATATAGCTATCGTATAAAATATTTTCAATATGATCCATATGCATGCAAAGTTGACACTCTTCCAAAATAGTGGGATTATCATCAAATAAAGTCATGACCTCTCCAAACCCACTTTTATCAAAAATTTCATTAGACTTATCAATCTCCAAAGTAGTGGGATCATTATTTCCTAAAGTTGACACTTGAGGGAGTCCTGGATTAAGGGGTCCTCGGATGGTCGGGCTATGTGACATGGGCCAGACTGATGGGCCGTGAAGATACAAGATAGAAGGCCTTCCCCCGTGTCTGGATGGGACTCTCCTTTGCGTAGACGGCAAGTTTGGCGAACGGAAGTGTAGTTTCCTTTCTCTGTAAACCGACTCTGTATAACCCTGGCCCCCTCCGGTGTCTATATAAACTGGAGGGTTTAGTCCGTAGAGGCTAGGACAAATCATACAGGCTAGACATCTAGGGTTTAGCCATTACGATCTCGAGATAGATCAACTCTTGTAACCCATATACTCATCAAAGTCAATCAAGCAGGAAGTAGGGTATTACCTCCATCAAGAGGGCCCGAACCTGGGTAAACATCGTGTCCCCCGTCTCCTGTTACCTTCGATCCTCAGACGCATAGTTCGGGACCCCCTACCCGAGATCAGCCGGTTTTGACACCGACATTGGTGCTTTCATTGAGATTTCCTCTGTGTCGTCAATAGAAGGATCGATGGCTCGCCTTGTCATCAACGACAAAATCACCTCTGGAAGGGCCCTAGTTCCTGGGCAGATCCTCCAGGTCGGCAGTTTTTGTTGGAAATATGCCCTAGAGGCAATAATAAATGGTTATTATTATATTTCTTTGTTCATGATAATTGTCTATTGTTCATGCTATAATTGTGTTATCCGGAAATCGTAATACATGTGTGAATATATAGACCACAACGTGTCCCTAGTAAGCCTCTAGTTGACTAGCTCGTTGATCAACAGATAGTCATGGTTTCCTGACTATGGACATTGGATGTCATTGATAACGGGATCACATCATTAGGAGAATGATGTGATGGACAAGACCTAATCCTAAGCATAGCATAAAAGATCGTGTAGTTCGTTTGCTAGAGCTTTTCCAATGTCAAGTATCTTTTCCTTAGACCATGAGATCGTGTAACTCCCGGATGCCGTAGGAGTGCTTTGGGTGTACCCAATGTCACAACGTAACTGGGTGACTATAAAGGTACACTACGGGTATCTCTGAAAGTGTCTGTTGGGTTGACACGGATCGAGACTGGGATTTGTCACTCCGTATGACGGAGAGGTATCTCTGGGCCCACTCGGTAATGCATCATCATAATGAGCTCAATGAGACTAAGGAGTTATCCACGGGATCATGCATTACGGTACGAGTAAAGTGACTTGCCGGCAACGAGATTGAACAAGGTATTGGGATACCGACGATCGAATCTCGGGCAAGTAACATACCGATTGACAAAGGGAATTGTATACGGGATTGATTGAATCCTCGACATCGTGGTTCATCTGATGAGATCATCATGGAACATGCGGGAGCCAACATGGGTATCCAGATCCCGCTGTTGGTTATTGACCGGAGAGGCGTCTCGGTCATGTCTGCATGTCTCCCGAACCCGTAGGGTCTACACACTTAAGGTTCGGTGATGCTAGGGTTGTAGAGATATTAGTATGCGGAAACCCGAAAGTTGTTCGGAGTCCCGGATGAGATCCCGGACGTCACGAGGAGTTCCGGAATGGTCCGGAGATGAAGAATTATATATAGGAAGTCCAGTTTCGGCCATCGGGAAAGTTTCGGGGG
This sequence comes from Triticum aestivum, assembly GCF_018294505.1. Classification (NCBI taxonomy): domain Eukaryota; kingdom Viridiplantae; phylum Streptophyta; class Magnoliopsida; order Poales; family Poaceae; genus Triticum; species Triticum aestivum. The sequence continues at coordinate 217,275,991 of NC_057808.1, forward strand.
TTATCGGTATTGTACCGGGACCACCGGAATGGTCCCGGGGGTCCACCGGGTGGGGCCACCTATCCCGGAGGGCCCCATGGGCTGAAGTGGGAAGGGAACCAGCCCTTAGTGGGCTGGGGCGCCCCCCATGGGCCTCCCCCTGTGCCTAGGGTTAGAAACCCTGGGGGTGGGGGCGCACCACTTGACTTGGGGGGTAAGTTCCCCCCCTGGCCGCCGCCCCCCTTGTAGATGGGTTCCAGGGCCGCCCCCCCTCCAGGGGGCCTATATATAGGGGGGAGGGAGGGCAGCAGTACCATAGCCCCTGGCGCCTCCCTCTCCCCCTGCAACACCTCTCCCTCTCGCTGAAGCTTGGCGAGCCCTGCTGAGATCCCGCTACTTCCACCACCACGCCGTCGTGCTGCTGGATCTCCATCAACCTCTCCTTCCCCCTTGCTGGATCAAGAAGGAGGAGACGTCGCTGTTCCATACGCGTGTTGAATGCGGAGGTGCCGTCCGTTCGGCACTCGGTCATCGGTGATTTGGATCACGGCGAGTACGACTCCATCAACCCCGTTCATTGGAACGCTTCCGCTCGCGATCTACAAGGGTATGTAGATGCACTCCTTTCCCCTCGTTGCTAGTATACTCCATAGATGGATCTTGGTGTTGCGTAGGAAATTTTAAAAATTCTGCTACGATCCCCATCAGTGGCATCATGAGCCAGGCCTATGCGTAGTTACTATGCACGAGTAGAACACAAAGCAGTTGTGGGTGTAGATGTTGCCAATTCTTCTTGCCGCTACTAGTCTTATCTTGTTTCGGCGGTATTGTGGGATGAAGCGGCCCGGACCGACCTTACACGTATGCTTACATGAGACAGGTTCCACCGACTGACATGCACTAGTTGCATAAGGTGGCTAGCGGGTGTCTGTCTCTCCCACTTTAGTTGGAACGGATTCGATGAAAAGGGTCCTTATGAAGGGTAAATAGAAATTGGCATGTCAGGTTGTGGTTTTACGTAGGTAAGAAACGTTCTTGCTAGAAACCTATACAAGCCACGTAAAACTTGCAACAACAATTAGAGGACGTCTAACTTGTTTTTGCAGCATGTGCCTTGTGATGTGATATGGCCAGAAGATGTGATGAATGATATATGTGATGTATGAGATTGATCATATTCTTGTAATAGGAATCACTACTTGCATGTCGATGAGTATGACAACCGGCAGGAGCCATAGGAGTTGTCTTTATTTTTTGTATGACCTGCGTGTCATTGAATAACGCCATGTAAATTACTTTAGTTTATTGCTAAACGCATTAGCCATAGAAGTAGAAGTAATCGTTGGCGTGACAACTTCATGAAGACACAATGATGGAGATCATGATGATGGAGATCATGGTGTCATGCCGGTGACGAAGATGATCATGGTGCCCCGAAGATGGAGATCAAAGGAGCAAAATGATAATGGCCATATCATGTCACTATTTGATTGCATGTGATGTTTATCATGTTTTGCATCTTATTTGCTTAGAACGACGGTAGTAAGTAAGATGATCCCTTATAATAATTTCAAGAAAGTGTTCCCCCTAACTGTGCACCGTTGCGAAGGTTCGTTGTTTCGAAGCACCACGTGATGATCGGGTGTGATAGATTCTAACGTTCGCATACAACGGGTGTTGACGAGCCTAGCATGTACAGACATGGCCTCGGAACACATGCAATACACTTAGGTTGACTTGACGAGCCTAGCATGTACAGACATGGCCTCGGAACACGGAGGACCGAAAGGTCGAGCATGAGTCGTATAGAAGATACGATCAACATGGAGATGTTCACCGATCTTGACTAGTCTGTCTCACGTGATGATCGGACACGGCCTAATTAACTCGGATCATGTTTCACTTAGATGACTAGAGGGATGTCTATCTGAGTGGGAGTTCATTGAATAATTTGATTATATGAACTTAATTATCATGAACTTAGTCTAAAATCTTTACAATATGTCTTGTAGATCAAATGGCCCACGTTGTCCTCAACTTCAACGCGTTCCTAGAGAAAACCAAGCTGAAAGATGATGGCAGCAACTATACGGACTGGGTCCGGAACCTGAGGATCATCCTCATAGCTGCCAAGAAAGATTATGTCCTAGAAGCACCGCTAGGTGAAGCACCAATCCCAGAGAACCAAGACGTTATGAACGCTTGGCAATCACGTGTTGATGATTACTCCCTCGTTTAGTGCGGCATGCTTTACAGCTTAGAACCGGGTCTCCAAAAGCGTTTTGAGAAACATGGAGCATATGAGATGTTCGAAGAGCTGAAAATGGTTTTCCAAGCTCATGCCCGGGTCGAGAGATATGAAGTCTCTGACAAGTTCTTCAGCTGTAAAATGGAGGAAAATAGTTCTATTAGTGAGCACATACTCAGAATGTCTGGGTTACACAACCGCTTGTCTCAGCTGGGAGTTAATCTCCCGGATGACGCGGTCATTGATAGAATCCTTCAGTCGCTTCCGCCGAGCTACAAGAGCTTTGTGATGAACTTCAATATGCAGGGGATGGAAAAGACCATTCCTGAGGTATATTCGATGCTGAAATCAGCGGAGGTGGAGATCAGAAAGGAACATCAAGTGTTGATGGTGAATAAAACTACTAGTTTCAAGAAAAAGGGCAAAGGGAAGAAGGGAAACTTCAAGAAGAATAGCAAGCAAGTTGCTACTCCCGGGAAGAAGCCCAAGTCTGGACCTAAGCCTGAAACTGAGTGCTTTTACTGCAAAGGGACTGGTTACTGGAAGCGGAACTACCCCAAGTATTTGGCGGATAAGAAGGATAGCAAAGTAAAAGGTATATTTTATATACATGTTATTGATGTGTACCTTACTAATGCTTGTAGTAGCGCCTGTGTATTTGATACTGGTTCTGTTGCTCATATTTGCAACTCGAAACAGGGGCTACAGATTAACCAAAGATTGGCTAAGGACGAGGTGACGATGCGCGTCGGAAACGATTCCAAGGTCGATGTGATCGCCGTCGGCACGCTACCTCTACATCTACCTTTGGGATTAGTTTTAGACCTGAATAATTGTTATTTGGTGCCAACGTTGAGCATGAACATTATATCTGGATCTTGTTTGATGCGAGACGGTTATTCATTTAAATCAGAGAATAATGGTTGTTCTATTTATATGAGTAATATCTTTTATGGTCATGCACCCTTGATGAGTGGTCTATTTTTTGAATCTTGATTGTAGTGATACACATATTCATAATATTGAAGCCAAAAGATGCAAAGTTAATAATGATAGTGCAACTTATTTGTGGCACTGCCGTTTGGGTCATATTGGTGTAAAGCGCATGAAGAAACTCCATGCTGATGGGCTTTCGGAATCACTTGATTATGAATCACTTGATGCTTGCGAACCCTGCCTCATGGGCAAGATGACTATGACTCCATTCTCCAGAACAATGGAGCGAGCAACTGACTTATTGGAAATAATACATACTGATGTATGCGGTCCGATGAGTGTTGAGGCTCGCGGCGGGTATCGTTATTTTTTGACCTTCACAGATGATTTGAGTAGATAAGGGTATATCTACTTAATGAAACATAAGTCTGAAACATTTAAAAAGTTCAAAGAATTTCAGAGTGAAGTGGAAAATCATCGTAACAAGAAAATAAAGTTTCTACGATCTAATCGCGGAGGCGAATATTTGAGTTACGAGTTTGGTCTTCATTTGAAACAATGTGGAATAGTTTCGCAACTCATGCCACCTAGAACACCACAGCGTAATGGTGTGTCCGAACGTCCTAAACGTACTTTATTAGATATGGTGCGATCTATGATGTCTCTTACCGATTTACCACTATCGTTTTGGGGTTATGCTTTAGAGACGGCTGCATTCACGTTAAATAGGGCACCATCTAAATCCGTTGAAACGACACCATATGAACTGTGGTTTGGCAAGAAACCTAAGCTGTCGTTTCTTAAAGTTTGGGGCTGCAATGCTTATGTGAAAAAGCTTCAACCTGATCAGCTCGAACCCAAATCGGAGAAGTGCATCTTCATAGAATACCCAAAACAAACTATTGGGTACACCTTCTATCGCAGATCCGAAGGTAAGACATTTGTTGCTAAGAATGGAATCCTTTCTAGAGAAGGAGTTTCTCTCAAAAGAAGTGAGTGGGAGGAAAGTAGAACTTGATAAGGTAATTGTACCTTCTCCCAAACTGAAAGTAGTTCATTCATAGAAATTAGTTCCAGTGATTCCTACACAATTAGTGAGGAAGCTAATGATGATGATCATGAAACTTCAGATCAAGTTACTACCGAACCTCATAGCGTCGACCAGAGTATGGTCCACACTAGAGTGGTACGGTAATCCTGTTCTGGAAGTCATGTTACTAGACCATGACGAACCTACGAACTATGAGAAAGCCGATGATGAGCCTAGATTCCGCAAAATGGCTTGAGGCCATGAAATCCAAGATGGATCCATGTATGAGAACAAGTGTGGACGTTGGTTGACTTTCCCGATGATCGGCAAGCCATAGGGAATAAATGGATCTTCAAGAAGAAGACTGACGCTGACGGTATGTTACTGTCTACAAAGCTCTACTTGTTGCGAAAGGTTTTCGACAAGTTCAAGGAGTTGACTACGATGAGACCATCTCACCCGTAGCGATGCTTAAGTCTGTCCGAATCTTGTTAGCAATTGCCGCATTTTATGATTATGAAATTTGGCAAATGGATGTCAAAACTGCATTCCTTAATGGATTTCTTAAAGAAGAGTTGTATATGATGCAACCAGAAGGTTTTGTCGATCCTAAAGGTGCTAGCAAAGTGTGCAAGCTCCAACGATCCATTTATGGACTGGTGCAAGCCTCTCGGAGTTGGAATATACGCTTTGATAGTGTGATCAAAGCATATGGTTTTATACAGACTTTTGGAGAAGCCTGTATTTACAAGAAAGTGAGTCGGAGCTCTGTAGCATTTCTAATATTATATGTGGATGACATATTGTTGATTGGAAATAATACAGAATTTCTGGATAGCATAAAAGGATACTTGAATAAGAATTTTTAACGAAAGACCTCGGTGAAGCTGCTTATATATTGGGCATCAAGATCATAGAGATAGATCAAGACGCTTAATTGGACTTTCACAAAGCACATACCTTGATAAAGTTTTGAAGAAGTTCAAAATGGATCAGTCAAAGAAAGGGTTCTTGCCTGTGTTACAAGGTGTGAAGTTGAGTTAGACTCAATGCCCGATCACTGCAGAAGATAGAGAGAAAATGAAAGTCATTCCCTATGCCTCAGCCATATGTTCTATCATGTTTGCAATGCTGTGTACCAGACCTGATGTGTGCCTTGCTATAGTTTAGCAGGGAGGTACCAAAGTAATCCAGGAGTGGATCACTTGAGAGCGGTCAAGAACATCCTGAAATACCTGAAAAGGACCAAGGACATGTTTCTCGTTTATGGAGGTGACAAAGAGCTTGTCGTAAATGGTTACGTCGATGCAAGCTTTGATACTGATCCGGATGACTCTAAGTCACAAACCGGATACATATTTATATTGAATGGTGGAGCTGTAAGTTGGTGCAGTTCCAAGCAGAGCGTCGTGGCGGGATCTACGTGTGAAGCGGAGTACATAGCTGCTTCGGAAGCGGCAAATGAAGGAGTCTGGATGAAGGAGTTCATATCCGATCTAGGTGTAATACCTAGTGCATCAGGTCCAATGAAAATCTTTTGTGACAATACTGGAGCAATTGCCTTGGCGAAGGAATCCAGATTTCACAAGAGAACTAAACACATCAAGAGACGCTTCAATTCCATCCGCGATCAAGTCAAGGAGGGAGACATAGAGGTTTGCAAAATACATACGGATCTGAATATTGCAGACCCGTTGACTAAGCCTCTTCCACGAGCAAAACATGATCAGCACCAAGACTCCATGGGTGTTAGAATCATTACTATGTAATCTAGATTATTGACTCTAGTGCAAGTGGGAGACTGAAGGAAATATGCCATAGAGGCAATAATAAAGTTGTTATTTATATTTCCTTATATCATGGTAAATTTTTATTATTCATGCTAGAATTGTATTAACCGGAAACTTAGTACATGTGTGAATACATAGACAAAACAGAGTGTCCCTAGTATGCCTCTACTTGACTAGCTCGTTAATCAAAGATGGTTATGTTTCCTGACCATAGACATGTGTTGTCATTTGATGAATGGGGTCACATCATTAAAGAATGATGTGATGGACAAGACCCATCCGTTAGCTTAGCATAATGATCGTTAAGTTTTATTGCTATTGCTTTCTTCATGACTTATACATATTCCTCTGACTATGAGATTATGCAACTTCCGAATACCGGAGGAACACCTTGTATGCTATCAAACGTCACAACATAACTGGGTGATTATAAAGATGCTCTACAGGTGTCCCCAAAGGTGTTTGTTGGGTTGGCATAGATCAAGATTAGGATTTGTCACTCCGAGTATCGGAGAGGTATCTCTGGGCCCTCTCGGTAATGCACATCACTATAAGCCTTGCAAGCAATGTGACTAATGAGTTAGTTACGTGATGATGCATTACTGAACGAGTAAAGAGACTAGCCGGTCACGAGATTGAACTAGGTATGATGATACCGACGATCGAATCTCGGGCAAGTAACATACGCGATTGACAAAGGGAATTGTATACGGGATTGATTGAATCCTCGACATCGGGTTCATCTGATGAGATCATCGTGGAACATGTGGAGCCAACATGGGTATCCAGATCCCGCTGTTGGTTATTGACCGGAGAGCGTCTCGGTCATGTCTGCATGTCTCCCGAACCCGTAGGGTCTACACACTTAAGGTTCGGTGACGCTAGGGTTGTAGAGATATTAGTATGCGGAAACCCGAAAGTTGTTCGGAGTCCCGGATGAGATCTCGGACGTCACGAGGAGTTCCGGAATGGTCCGGAGATGAGAATTATATATAGGAACTCCAGTTTCGGCCACCGGGAAAGTTTCGGGGTTATCGGTATTGTACCGGGACCACCGGAAGGGTCCCGGGGTCCACCGGGTGGGGCCACCTATCTCGGAGGGCCCCATGGCTGAAGTGGGAAGGGAACTAGCCCTTAGTGGGCTGGGGCACCCCCCATGGGCCTCCCCCTGCGCCTAGGGTTAGAAACCCTGGGGGTTGGGGGCGCCCCACTTGACTTGGGGGGGGGGAGTTTCCGCCCCTGGCCGCCGCCCCCCCCTTGTAGATGGGTTCCAGGGCCGCCGCCCCCCCTCCAGGGGGCCTATATATAGGGGGGAGCGAGGGAAGCAGTACCACAGCCCCTGGCGCCTCCCTCTCCCCCTGCAACACCTCTCCCTCTCGCAGAAGCTTGGCGAAGCCCTGCCGAGATCCCGCTACTTCCACCACCACGCCGTCGTGCTGCTCGATCTCCATCAACCTCTCCTTCCCCCTTGCTGGATCAAGAAGGAGGAGACGTCGCTGCTCCGTATGTGTGTTGAACGCGGAGGTGCCGTCCGTTCGGCACTCGGTCATCGGTGATTGGATCACGGCGAGTACGACTCCATCAACCCCGTTCATTGGAACGCTTCCGCTCGCGATCTACAAGGGTATGTAGATGCACTCCTTTCCCCTAGTTGCTAGTAACTCCATAGATGGATCTTGGTGATGCGTAGGAAATTTAAAATTCTGCTACGATCCCCATTTCATGTTTTACCATGAGGCGTGCCCGCTCGGCCGTTAAGCCAAAAGTGCGGTCCCCCCAGATTGCCAAACAAATCATCTCCGCAATCGGCCCGAAAACTTCGATTAAGAATGCGATACCGACAGATGTCTCGTGTTTGAATGAACTGCTTAGATCGCTTCGCCCCGCCCCACCCCACCGTAGGGTCCGTTCGCAAACAGATTATGATTCTGATTGGGCTTAAACCCGGATCAGAGGGAAATCAGGTCCCCGCCTGTCACCCATCTTGGTGACGGTTGTGGAGGAGCAAGCTAGAAGGATACCTCTCTACTATGCTGCAGAACAAGCTATGTTCGGACCTCTGAGCCTTGCGAGCCGGACACGCATCTTCGAGAAGAGACCATCTGTCCTCCGAACATAGAACCAGGCGTTTGAGCCTGAAAACTCCCAGGACACTCCGGATCCTGTGCCTGGTGACCTTGAGAATCTTCAAAGCTCCGGATCCCACAGTGGGTCAGGGTTCGGATTTAAGCCCGCCCACCCACCACAAGCAATACTCCCCAAGCAACTCCGGTCCTTCAGACATATGCGATCTAATGTATGTGTGGTAGCAACCTCACGAAACAGTCCATCACTTCTGGGCCAGATTCCTCCTTGTTAAAAACAAGATCAAAGATTGCTGCAAAGACGACGCGGTGTCAGTATTTTGCCACAACTGTAAGGACGAGGGGATCCTCAATGCCCTCAACCGACGCCGCATACGACACTTTGCAGATTTGGCACACATAGTACAGAAGTATTGCGCAATGGAAAGCACCTGAAAAGCCCAGACAGCCCGGTGGGAACCGCCTGCCTTTAAGCCACCCCCCGGACGGGTAAAAAGGATGCACCCTCACGGGGCACCTAATCATCATTCCACGGACAAGAAAATTGAGCCCTTAACGGGACACAGAACTGTCCTTGATGAATGGCTCGACAAGCCCTATCGGATACACACGATGCCGAATTCCGAACCAACACATAGCCTTCGGGCATGTTGGGTACTACGGCAGGTGGCTAAGAGCGGTGAGGCCATCCTCACCAACACTACCCCAGAGAAGTACTCTTCGGAGGATAACGATCTCAATGTATTTACGGTCTTCGAGACCTTCTCTTCAAATAATTGGCGCAAAAGGGCGCTCCGCGACCTCGCCGAAGTCAACCAAGTAGCCGCAATAAATCCTTGGAACGATATGGCGATAACTTTCAACGCTAATGACGAACCAAGGGCCCGATCAGTCCGAGCACCAGCTGCTTTGGTCCTAAACCCAATTGTGGATGGCTTTCGGCTCACTAAAGTGCTCGTGGACGGCGGCAGCGGACTGAACCTCATCTATGAGGACACGCTCGATAAAATGCAAATGGACAAGAGCCACATCGAGCAGAGCAGTACAACCTTTCGAGGCATTATCCCCAGTCGAGAAGCGTGATGTTCAGGGAAAATTAAACTCGAGGTGGTATTCGGCACGCCGGAGAACTACAGGTCCGAAGAGTTAATCTTCCACGTGGCACCTTTTAACAGCGGATATCACACTCTATTGGGGCGAGACGCATTCACACGCTTTCAAGCCATACCCCATTACGGGTACATGAAACTCAAAATGCCCGGGCCCAACAGAGTTATCACTATCACCAGTGATCCGGACATAGCACTCCGCGCCAAAAACAAAACCACATCCCTGGCCCTCGAGGCATTATCCGAGGCCCTCGCGGCCGAGGAACCCACCGCTCTGCGCTCCACAGTGGACAGAGACGATGTAATCCTCGATAATAGGCCTAAGTCTACTTCTTTCAAGCTAGGAGATGAAATAGTCAAATTTCTAGTTCACCTGATGGATCCTAATAAAACAACAGCCATTGGAGCACAGCTAGATCCGACGGTCGACACCGCTCTAAGAGCATTCCTGCGCGAGAATTGGGACATCTTTGTTTGGCATCCTTCGGATATGCCAGGAATCCCACGCGGACTGGCCAAACACAGCCTCAACATATTAAAGGGGTTCAAGCCAGTCAAGCAAACGCTGCGACGATTTTCCGAGCCCAAGCGACAAGCTATGGGGAGGAGCTAGCCAAACTACTAGAGGTCGGGTTCATCAGAGAGATCAAACACCCAGACTGGCTAGCAAACCTGGTCATGGTGCCAAAGAAGGACAAATCCTGGCGCCTCTGTGTCGATTTCAAAGACCTCAACAAGGCTTACCCTAAGGACCCCTTCCCACTACCCCGCATTGACCAAATCATTGATGCAACCGCAGGACACGATTCATTGTGCTTCCTCGACGCGTACTCCGGATACCATCAAATTAAGATGAAGGAATCTGATCAGGCTGCAACGGCATTCATCACTCCGTATGGGCCTTTCTGCTTCAACACTATGCCTTTCGGACTAAAAAACGCCGCGCCACTTACCAATGCATAATTCAAACATGCCTGGAAAAACAAATTGGCAAGATGGTGGAGGCATACGTAATGATGTAGTCATCAAAACCAAACATGTCGAATCATCGGTGGATGACTTACGCCTTACATTCGACAACCTCCGAACATATGACATATGGCTCAATCCGAAAAAATGCGTTTTCGGTGTTCCGACCGGAAAGCTGCTCGGATTCATTGTTTCCAATAGAGGAATCGAAGCAAATCCGGCCAAAATCCGAGCCCTGTCACAATTGGCAATGCCAACAGACTTAAAAAAAGTCCAAAAGATAGCGGGGTACGTGGCAGCATTGAGCCGTTTCATCTCCAGATTAGGAGAAAAGGCACTGCCACTTTATCGCCTGCTCCGACGCACCGACCACTTTGAGTGGGCGGATGCGGCAACAACCGGATTGGAAGAAATAAAAACCTTGTTAGCAAACAACCCAATCCTTGCCGCACCAAACGTCGGCGAGTCTATGTTGCTCTACATATCTGCAACTCACCAGGTGGTGAGCGCTGTGCTCGTCGTCGAACGAGAGGAAGAGGGACATAAATTCCCACTCCAAAAACTAGTGTATTATGTATCGGCGGTCCTTACACCATGCAAATCCCGATACCCACACTATCAAAAGATAGCCTATGCGGTCTTCATGGCATCTCAGAAGCTGCGGCACTACTTTCAAGAGTGCTCGATCACGGTGGCTTCCGAAGTTCCACTCAACGACATCATAAACAACCGAGACACCACCGGCCGCATTGCCAAATGGGCTATCGAACTCTTGCCATTTGAAATAACATACAAGCCACGCCGAGCTATTAAATCTCAGGTGTTGGCTGACTTCGTCGCCGAATGGACAGAAACCAAACTCCCTAAAGAGTACAACACATACTCCAACTGGGTGATGTATTTTGACGGCTCTAAGATGTTAGCCAGACTGGGGGCTGGTGTCATCCTAACATCCCCTCTAGGGGACACAGTCCGCTACGTATTGCAGATCATGTATACAGACTCCAATAACACGGCCGAATATGAAGCTCTACTACATGGACTTCGGATGGCCGTTTCTATGGGCATACAACGCCTCGAGGTGCGAGGGGATTCGGACCTCGCTATATCTCAAATCAATGGAGAATTCGATGCAAAAGATCCGAAGATGGCGGCCTACCGCAACGCCGTACTCAAAATATCGGCCCGGTTCGAGGGGGTTGAATTTCACCATGTGGCTCGAGACAGTAATCAGGCAGCGGACATCCTTGCTCGCATGGGCGCTAAACGCGACCCCGTCCCGCCTAACACCTTTGTGGAAAGGCTTTTCAAGCCATCCGTGGTATGGCAGGACGATAGTGGAAATACCAGTCCGGCGCCGATCACACCCCCGGATGCCGAACACGATTCGGATACCATCGGGGGCTCGGGCACCGAACCAATGCCTTCCGCCCACGTAATCATGGCAGTAATTGCCCCATGGACCGAACCCTTCCTGGCCTACCTTAATAGGCGGGAGCTCCCTGATGACCAGAATGAGGCCCGTCGCATAGTTCAATGTTCGAAAGCCTGCAAAGTTCATGAAGGAGAACTCTACAAGAAAAGTACTACTAGAGTCCTTCAAAGATGTATCTCCAAAGTGGAGGGACGGCAGCTCTTGGCCGAAATACACGCTAGTCTTGGCGGCCATCACGCTGCAGCTCGGGCCCTTGTAAGTAAGGCCTTCCGTACAGGTTTCTTTTGGCCCACGGCCCGAGCAGATGCACAGGACCTCGTACAGCGCTGTGTTGGATGCCAGCTTTTTGCCAATCAAAGCCATATGCCGCCCACTGCCCTACGAACAATCCCCATTACTTGGCCTTTCATGGTCTGGGGGCTGGACATGGTCGGACCTGTTAAAGGGGGAAGCCATAAGAAGAAATATTTACTGGTTATGGTGGATAAATTCACTAAGTGGATAGAGGCCAAATCAGTAAAAACGGCTGAAGCCGGACCGGTGATAGATTTTATCTCCAGCGTTGTACACCGTTATGGTGTCCCACATAGCATTATTACTGACAACGGCTCTAATTTCACAGCCGATGAGGTAAACAATTGGTGTGCTAATCTAGGTATCAAACTCGATTATGCCTCCGTATATCACCCTCAAACAAACGGTCAGGTTGAACGAGCCAGTGGCTTGATAATGAGTGGCATCAAACCCAGACTAGTGCGATCCCTAAAGGAATCGGATAAACACTGGGTCGAGGAGCTCGACTCCGTACTTTGGGGGCTGCGAACCACGCCCAACCGCACGACCGGATACACATTGTTCTTCATGGTGTACGGCGCAGAGGCTGTCTTGCCCTGTGACATTATTCATGACTCACCTCGAGTGCGCATGTATGAGGATAGAGAGGCCGAGCTCGATCGGCAGGACGACTTAGATGGCCTGCTGGAGGAGCGCCATGTCGCAAAAGCCCGTTCCGCATTCTACCAACAGCAGGCTCGAACATACCAAAGCAGAGAAGTGTGGGCGAAGACATATAATGTCAGTGAACTCGTTCTACGCCTACCAGAGAAGAAAAAGTACAAGCTCAAGCCCAAATGGGAGGGTCCCTTCATTATAGATGAATTTCTCACTGGAGGAGCCTATCGCCTTCGCAATCCATCAGATAATCGCTTAGAGCCGAACCCATGGAACGCTGCTCGGCTCTGAAGATTCTACGCCTAAGTCCGGACATACACCTTTGTGCGTCCCTTTTTTCTCCTTTTCAATTTTTCCTTTTTTTTCCTTTTTATACGATTTCTAGCATGTGTTCGAGTAAGCCGCACACTTGAGGGGTATACATCCTTAAATGTACACACCCCACCATAACTGGGGGCTTCCCTCAATAGAAGCTTATTATTATTCCGAGCATAAATCTCACCATATATATGTGTTGTTTGCTCATATACGTCTTGTCTTCGCCATTATATGCACCTCTATGACTTCAGTTTTTGCCAAGCTGGGTTGCCTGGCTCGTGTGCTTATGCCCTACGTTCCCGCTTGTTCGGCTAGGGCATAAAGGGAGCACCTCTGTGATTGTTACAACCGGGTCATCCGGACATGTACCTCAGATGGGTGAAGCCGAAAGCTAGCGTTCTTAAGGGAATAATTGGTCGGCAGACAAACGACGAACTACCTTCGTTGCAATATAAACTCTCAAAGTACAAAAACTCCTGTGATTCTTTCGCATCACGGCTTAGGCATGCATAAATAATGCATGCTGACCCAGGGAGAGGAACCCTTAACGGAACTATTCTCGCTGGAAGATGTTTCTTACATTAAAAAGTAATATAACATAACTCCCCGAATACAGTTTGTCTGTTCAAGCACTATGACCGGATTGCCTGGTTTCCGAACATACTTGGTGTTTCCCACATGTATGGTATTCGGAAAAACTCCAACCCTTGGGTTTCGGAGGGTGAAGTGGAAGGTCTGCCATGACAATCTTTTAAATTTCGGTCGGAGATAAGTTTGATGATAAAGTATATTGTTACATGGAATCAAACGCCTACTCTTTATCTATATCATCTATCAGGCTGTCTAGTTTACAGTCCTGTTGTGAAAATTTGGCGGCTGTCTTTACTTGGTCGTACACCAAGCTAACCGGAATTTCTTGTCCGTCTGGTCCCGAGGTCCGACCCGGGCCATATGATTCAGATCAAGTCCGGTATACGGTGTTTTCACCATGGCCCAGGCTTCTCGTGTACCTTCTCGACATGCTGATGCCTTCCATAGCTCAAAATGAAGACGAGCTCCCTTGAATAACTTCACGAGCTCCTCCATAATTTCTGGAGGAGAATCGGATGGCCATAAAGCCTTCGCCATGTTCCTCATTGCTTTCCGAGCTCGCTCGTGCACTTTGGATAGCTCTTGCAGCAAGTCGCCTTGAAATCTGGACACTTCTCCCTCGGGACGCCCAGTTAACAAACCTACAAGAACAATCTCGTAAACCTTTCCATGAGGGGACCGTATGAAAGTAAGGTTAAAGGACATACTGAATATGCCGCCTTTTAGCTTTCTATTCTCCTTCAAGGCATCCGACAGCTGGGCTCGTATGTCCTTTAGCTCTTCGGCTTGCTTGATGTTTGCATCATGTAGCTTGTTCTTCTCATTAATGGTCCGTGTTAATACACGTTGACTAGAGGCTTCTTGCCTTTCGACATGTTGTTTGTCCGCCCGAGCAACCTTCAGCCTCTCCTCTAACTAATCTACCGATCCTGCAGATGTAAACAAAACAATGCATATTTAAAAATCATTGTTGGCGCAGAATCATATTTTACGGACACTGTTGTGCTTACCCTCAGGTGCCTTCTGGGATTTCTTCAAATTTTCTAGTTCGGCGGTGACAACAGTTAGCTTGGTCCGACATTCTTCAAGCTCCTTGGACAGCGTGTTATTTTTCGCCGTAAGTACCTGATGATATAACGACCCTTAAATCAGTTGGGCCAACTGCTTCAAGTCTCGGGGGCTACTGGCACATGATCATTGAATCTACTCAAAGTTTTTACCTGCATATCCTTTGAAAGCTGGTGAGTGGCTCCGGCAAGTCCATCCCGAGCAGCTCGGATATATGCATTTGCAGAGCTGAGTGCGTTGAACGCCTCTTTTGTGAAACTTGGGTCGCGCATGGCCTCTTTCCGCCGCCGGTGATTCATCGCGCTCTCCGCTTCGAAATTGGTGACGGATACATTATCTGAATCCTCTTGGAGATGACAATCCGGCATTGTGCCCGTATCAACCCTAGCCCTTGTGGCAGGGTCTGAGGCCGGATTGGTCGATGCATGGCCGGCGAGGTCCCCAGATATAGTCCAGCGTATGCTCTTCCTAAAAAATGGCATAGCGTAAAACGTCACAATTCGGTCTATCCGCCGAGTGCATGTTAAAAACTATACCTCTTTGGTGAAGGCGGGGGCCCGGTAGTATCACCGTTTGCCTTTCTTTTCAAAGACTCGCCCTGCGCGGGCGTCGCCTTCTTAGAGGACGCCTCTGATACAGCTCGGCGAGACGAGCGCCTCCCCTTCGGAGCATAAGACAATGCGGTGGGTGAGGCGCAATGGGAAAACTCTTTTGGAGGAGACGTCTCCTGGGTACTTACGTGGGAGGAGGGGAGAAGGCCGGGGTAATCGGCTATAATGGCCACTTCCGTGCCGTCGTAGCTCGCCTGATAAAAAGACTCCCTCCTTAAGTTCTATAAATATATCCGGATCTTCTTCATATTTGGGATCCAGGTCTCGAACATGGTCCTCTAGCTGCGGAGCGGGGCTGTAGACCGCCTCGACGACCTTTCTCCGCTCCTATTTGATAGAGGCGAGGGTATCCCAATCTTTCGATGATATGATAACTATCGATTTGGTGGAGACGACTTTGACGATCCGACTACAAACGTGCACAACGTTGCGCCTTAGCAATCGCTAAACCAATCTCCTGAGGTTACTGACAATGCCGGAAGCACGGTCAGCCTGACCACGAAGGTCTATTCCTGCAAGCAATCGAAGAACGAGCAAGAATATGATAATGCAATCTGAATATTGTGAATATATATGAAGTATTGATAATGATGGGGATCCGTAAGCGGTCTTGGTCTGGTCCTTGGACACAAACGAAGTACACGAAGTTGCAATGGCTAACTTTTAACTAAACAAATCCCAAGGAAAAAACTAGTAGATGGATTTACTTATATAGGAGCAAGGGGTGGCGGCCAAGGAGGTGGGAGGACGTCCCAAGGCAGCCTAAAACTAATCCTAGGTCGTACAAGGCCAATGGGCCCAAGTGGAGGTGATGCAACACCTTTGGACTTGTAGTTTGACTCGGATTCTGCTGCAGCATCAGATTGTTTCGTCCATAACTCAATGCTCCAGACGAATTTGAAGGTGAATCCAACTGGGGTGCAAAGAGCACGGAATCTAGTTTCCAACAAAAAAGAATCACCCAATTCGGAGTCCGTATGAAAGAGCTATTTCCGTTTTGAGTGAGGTGTCTGTGCAGTCCGAATCTGAATCCAGAACGTGAGAGACTTGAACTCTATCTTCTCTTGGCCCAAAAGTGAAGTGAGAGGACTTTTTGAACAGCACCTAAACTTCTCTTTTTCCCTTATCTTCATATGTTGATTGTACAAATGTTCCATACACCTGCAATTAAACATGACACAAAATTTTGTGAAGTATCTTTGTCCTGGATGACATAAATAAATTATTGCATAGTTTGCATTGGAAATCACCTCACAAATATACATGTATGCAATATTTTTGGTTGTATCCAAGGTAGTCATGTCCTCATCACTATTAAAAGTAGCCGGATTAAATTCGACTAGCATAACTCTGGAAAAAAGTTGAGTGAGACCAATAATAAAAAAACTCACCCAGTCGATGGGGTTATACATGGAAAAACCTTCCCGACATTTCAAGCGAGTGAAGTCTTCCTTCTCCCCTTTGTAAAGGTCAAGTAAGATGGTGGCCAGGGCGGCAAAATTGTCTGGACCCTTGCGTAGACAACGGGATGCATCGTCCTCCCCGTTGTAATTCCACATAGGAAAACCTCTAGATTGGAGCGGTTGAACGCATCGCGTTATTGAAATCGCCATTACCTCGATTATAGACAGCCCGGAGTTGGCAAGTACTCTGATCTTGCTTGCTAACCTCGCAACCGCCGCACTGTCTTCTTCCTCGAGGCTTCGGGGACGCCAGCTGGCGCGCTTCTTTAAAGGAGCATTGGAGAATCCGGGAAGACCGCGCCGGATTGGGTCCGGAAGAATGACATCTTCAATATAAAACCATTCCGGGGGCCACTCTTCGGATGCCTTCTTCAGAGTGCCGGACAGGTATCCTGTCCCGGCTATACGCCCTACTTCGGCGCCGCCCACCTCGAATATATATCCCTTTTGGGAGCGGGGGACGAGGCCGAAAAATTTCCGCCATAGCTCGAAATGAGCCTCACAGTCTAGGAACATCTCGCAAAGAGCAACGAAGCCCGCGATATGCAGGATGGAGCCTGGCGTCAGATTGTGCAGTTGGAGGCCGTAATACTCCAGGAGACCTCTGAGGAAAGGGTGGATAGGGAATCCTACGCCTCTCAAAAGGAAGGAAATGAAGCACACCCGCTCCTCTTTAGAAGGATTGGGGAAATTCTCCGCCAGGGCTTCACCATTGAGAGAAGTTAATCCAGCCCGAACGGAGACTAGATCCGCGGGAGGAAGATATCCCTGCGTCTGAAGTTTATTTAGATGGGCGCGGGACACCGAACAACTTTCCCAGTCGCCTTTTTGAGGGCCGTGGGGACGTGAGGAAGAGCTAGGAGCGCCAGCCATGTTTGGACGATTTCCTATGGCGAGTTCTAAGGATTTCCGCGTGGTGGGGAATGGCATCTGAGATCTAAGCTCCTTAAATAGACGCCTTCCCTGCATGGTCAAGGGGTTATATGTAAAAAAACACCTAGACCGTTCGCATTCGTTTGACACGTGGAAGCCAAGGCGATGGCAGCAAAGAATCAATAGAATATGATATTTAATGAGGAGCCGAACTATCGTCAATCCGAAGTATAATGGAGAACCCACCTTGCAAAGCCGAAGACATAAAGCCGGATACTACATCGTCATTGAAGGCAAGTTCGGGGGCTATTGAGGTAGTCCTGGATTAAGGGGTCCTCGGATGGTCGGGCTATGTGACATGGGCGGGACTGATGGGCCGTGAAGATACAAGATAGAAGGCCTTCCCCCATGTCCGGATGGGACTCTCCTTTGCGTAGACGGCAAGTTTGGCGAACGGATGTGTAGTTTCCTTTCTCTGTAAACTGACTCTGTATAACCCTGGCCCCCTCCGGTGTCTATATAAACTGGAGGGTTAGTCCGTAGAGGCTAGGACAAATCATACAGGCTAGACATCTAGGGTTTAGCCATTACGATCTCGAGGTAGATCAACTCTTGTAACCCCTATACTCATCAAAGTCAATCAAGCAGGAAGTACGGTATTACCTCCATCAAGAGGGCCCGAACCTGGGTAAACATCGTGTCCCCCGTCTCCTGTTACCTTCGATCCTCAGACGCATAGTTCGGGACCCCCTACCCGAGATCAGCCGGTTTTGACACCGACAACACTCTTCCAAACCCACTTTCAATATTACAGCAAACATATTCATCATGAGGCTTAAATAAATTTTCAAGATCATAAGAAGCATTATCACCCCAATCATGATCATTGCAATAAGTAGTGTACATAGCAAAACTAGCATCCCCAAGCTTAGGGTTTTGCATATTATTAGCACAATTGACATTAATAGAATTTATTATAACATCATTGCAATCATGCTTTTCATTAAAGGAGCTATCGTGAATCACTTCATAAATTTCATCACAATTTTCAGATTCACGAATTTCAAGCAAAACTTCATAAAGATAATCTAGTGCACTCAACTCACTAGCAATTGGTTCATCATAATTGGATCTCTTAAAAAGATTAGCAAGTGGATGGGATCCATAAACTCTTTGGTTTCTGATTTTCAATGAATACACAATTATTCCAACCAAACAAGCAAACAAGCCAAGTAAGACATAAAGGCAAAGGAAAAGACGAATGAAGGAAGGGCGAATAAAAAGACAAATATTTTCAAAAATCATTTTAGAACCGAGGGAGAGGAAAACGGGAGGCAAATGGCGAATAATGTAATGCAAGAGATGAGAGTTCATGACGGGTACTTGGTAGGCTTGGTGTAGATCTCCCCGGCAACGGCGCCCGATATTCTTCCTACTACTTCTTGAGCTTGAGTTGGTTTTTCCCTTGAAGAGAAAGGGTGATGCAACAAAGTAGAGATAAGTATTTCCCTCAGTTAAGAACCAAGGTATCAATCCAGTAGGAGAAGAACGCACAAATCACCAATACCTACACAAACAATCAAACACTTGCACCAAACGCGATAAAGGGGTTGCCAATCCCTTCACGGTCACTTGCAAAGGTGAGATCTGATAAAGATAGATAAATTAAACTAAACAAAAGATAAAATATTTTTGGGTTTTTTTGGTTTATAGATCTAAAAATAAAAGATTGCAAAATAGTAGATCGGAAACTAATATGATGGAAAATAGACCAGGGGGCCATAGGTTTCACTAGAGGCTTCTCTCATGATAGCAAATAATACGGTGGGTGAACAAATTACCGTCGAGCAGTTGATAGAAAAGCGCAAAGTTATGACGATATCCAAGGCAATGATTATGTAATATAGGCATCACGTTCGTGTCAAGTAGACCGACTCCTGCCTGCATCTACTACTATTCCTCCACACATCGACCGACTCCTGCCTGCATCTAGAGTATTAAGTTCATAAAGAACAGAGTAACGCTTTAAGTAAGATGACATGATGTAGAGGAATAAACTCAAGCAATATGATGTAAACCACATCTTTTTATCCTCGATGGCAACAATACAATACGTGCCTCGCGACCCCTACTTTGTCACTGGGTGAGGACACCGCAAGATTGAACCCAAAGCTAAGCACTTCACCCATTGCAAGAAAAACCAATCTAGTTGGCCAAACCAAATCGATAATTTGAAGGAATTACAAAGATATCAAATCATGCATGTTAGAATTCAGAGAATATTCAAATAATATTCATAGATAAGATGATCATAAATCCACAACTCATCGGATCTCGACAAACACACCGCAAAAGAAGATTACATCGGATAGATCTCCAAGAACATCGAGGAGAACATGGTATTGAGAATCAAAGAGAGAGAAGAAGCCATCTAGCTACTAGCTATGGACCCGTAGGTCTGAGGTCAACTACTCACGCTTCATCGGAAGGGCAATAGAGTTCATGTAGATGCCCTCCGTGATCGAATCCCCCTCCGGCAGGATGCTGGAAAAGGCCCCAAGATGGGATCTCATGGGAACAGAAGGTTGCTGTGGTGGAAAAGTGTTTTCGTGGATGCCTCTGGTGGTTTGGGAATATATGTGAATATATAGGAGGCAGAACTAGGTCAGGGGGTCACCGATGGGTCGACAAGGTAGGGGGGCGCACCCTACCCCCTTGTCGCCGCCTCGTGGCTCTTCTGACTTGAACTCCAAGTCTCCGGGGTGTCTTCTGGTCCAAGAAAAATCACCGCGAAGGTTTTATTCCATTTGGACTCTGTTTGGTATTCCTTTTCTGCGAAGCTCAAAAACAAGGAAAAAGCAGAAACTGTCACTGGGCTCTAGGTTAATAAGTTAGTCCCAAAAATAATATAAAATAGCATATTAATGCATATAAAACACCCAAAACAGATAATATAATAGCATGGAACGATAAAAAATTATAGATACGTTGGAGACGTATCAGGAAACATTTGCACTAAAAAGAACAGAAGATTTGTCCCAGTTCGGGGTCTGGGCAGAGCGGCTGCAGAAATGGTTAATAAGATGGACCATCTGAATCGCTTCTGGCACCGTGGCCTTGCCACAGACTAACAAATCATCGGCAAAGAGCATGGAGTGAATTGGGGGGCAGTTTGGACCGAGAGAGATACCAGACAAGCGATTTTGAATCATGGACTGATGCAAACTTAAGGAAAGCTCATTAATAGCAAGAACAAAAGATATGGAGATAAAGGACATCCCTGTCTAATACATCTGTTACTACTAAAATGCGCAAAGGGTTGACCATTGATGAAGACAGAAAATTTCGGAGAAGAGATACAAGCATAGACCAAATTTATGAAATGACCATGCAACCCTTTACGAGCAAGAGCTGAGACAATAAAGTTCCATTCAAGGCGATCAAAAGCTTTAGCAAGGTCAATTTTGAGCAAGAAAGCTTCATGTTTAAAAAATTTAAGGGCAAAAGGATGAGTGATTTCTTGGGCTAGAATGATATTGTTGGATATACGTCTACCTTCAATGAACGCTTGTTGAGATGGATCGATATAGTCAGGGAGGTGAGATTTAATTCTATTAGCCAAGGTTTTGGAAATGATCTTATAGATGACATTGCAAAGGCTTATCGGTCTATAGTCAGAAGGAATTTGTGGAACTAACTTTTTAGGAATCAATGCAATGTGAGTATCACTAATGTGAGATGGCATTATACCTGTTTGGTAGAAGTTTTTCACCATAGCAGCGACATCATCACCAATCCAGCTCCAAGTGGCAATGTAGAACTCAACATTGAACCCATCAGGTCTAGGAGAGGCATTTAGCTTCATGTCCTTTAAAGTGTTTAGAATTTCCTCCTTGTTCGGGATACTGCAGGTGTAGTCTTGGCTATCAATTGGAGGGCTGGAATCTAGAAAAGGCCTGCCTACATTCACATTAGGAGAAGCAAATATATACCGAAAATAATTTACAAATGTATTTGCAATGGCCCGCGGGTTAAAATGAATATTCTCATTCTCATCTTTTATGGATACAAGGGTATTCTTCTTTCTTCTTCTGAGCAATGCATGGTGGAAAATTTTAGTATTTTTGTCTCCTTTAGAAGCAAAGTTTTTCTTTGCCCTTTGTCTGTAAAACTCAGTAAGCTTTGACATATTTTGTTCATACCTTACAATGAGAGCTGGTTCCATTTGATGGTCCTGCATGGATAATGGTTGCATTTTTTTGAAACGAGGCAAAAGACTTGCCATTTCATTGATTAAGAAGAAGTGAGAATTGCCCGGTTAATTGACGGAAAACCGGGCTAAAATCGATACAACCCAACCCATAAAATGGGCACCACCGACCAACCTAGCCAACATGCCAACATATGGCCACACCGGCGAACCACCGACAGCTCCGACTCGACGACGAGCTTCGCAAGGGGGAATATGCAAGACTTGCGCTGACCGTGCCCTCCGCAAACGACCACTGAAAGCCTGTCATCATCACTCGTTCCACGCAGCTTCGACTTCAAAGCAACCAAGCAACCACATAAAAGCACCTCGGACACGTCGAGAAGATCCGACTACTGAAGCCCGAGCAGCGACCCGAGCTCCACTCGCCACCATCATCGTTGCCAAACCGAAATTAGCGCCCCTAAAAATGGCCGCCTCAGCAAACCACGCGGCGAAGATGCCGCCATCCACCGCTCTCCAGGTTGTAGCCGGCTTCGAGATGATGCCTCCAAGGAGGAACAAGACGTGAGGTCACCTTCATCGCCCGATCCCGCGGATCTGAGGTTTCCCTCCGGAGCCAAGGCTGCGGGGAGAGGGAAGGAGCACCACACAACAGCGACGCTTCCAAGGAAGAGCACGACGCCTGCGGACGTCGCCGTCGCCGGATCCAGCAAGGCCGAAGAAAGGATTTCTCCCGGTGACGCCCTACCAACAAATCCCCGTATCGGCCGGCTGCAAACCACCACCCACCACCCACCGCAGAGCACCAAGGGAGCACCTCCCGACCACTCCCGCCCCTGTTGCTGAAGCTGGCGCCAAGCTGGCCGCGGGATCCCTCGATCCGCCACGCCCATGCACGCACCGCCCCCTGGCCGAAGCCGCCACCACCAGATCCTAGCCGCCGCCCGACAACTCTAGCCCTCCACCGTAGATGCGTGGAGTCCCCATCACCACACCAGATCTGGAATGAGCCTGGGACGAGCCCAAGGTCGCCAAGTCCAGCAACCACCGCCCGGGTCGCAGAGGAGCCACCACGAAGCACTGGACCACCTCGCTATCGCAGGGGACGGCCTCGCCGACGGACAAAGCACGTCACCTGCAAGCACGCGCCGTAGCCGACCAGGCGCCGCCGCACGTAGCCACGCCAAGCCGCCCAACCGCCGCACCCTAGCCACGCCAAGTCGCCTCAGCACCCGCCGGAGCAGCACCCAAGGTCAGCCGGCGAGCCAAGGCCAGCCATCGCGGCGAGCAGCTCCGCCGCACGCAACCACCGAGAGGGCCACACACGCGCGCGAACGAGATCCCGTCGCCGTCGGCCGCCCACGGGCTTTGCTCGGAGACGTGTGCCGGCGGCGGCGAGGCGAGGAGGAGGGGGGGCGGCGGCGGCTGCGGGTAGGGTTTCTGCTCGAGCCGCCCTGGGAGCGACCTGTGGGGGATGAGCAACGGTTGCATTTGAATACGGAATCAATAACGCCCGAACGTCAGATTTTTAGACGCCCAGCCCGAACGCTGTTTCTACCGTACGATTTTCTGACACGAATCACGGAACAAGCCACCAGCCACGTCACTTTTTTTCTCGTTCGGAAAGAACACGCGTCGTCGTGAATGCCCTGGCTTCTCTTATCCTTTCCCCCTTTTCCCCAACGAGTCTCTCAGTCTATCCACTCCCTCCTCCACTCTGCCGCTCACTTTTCTCCCCTCCATCTCGAGCTCGTGCGGGGCTGCCCCGGTGGCGTATTCAGAGACCACGGCGGAGGAGCTCGTGCAGGTCGTCGCGCCGGCGACGTACTCGGAAGCCGCGGCGGACTGGCGGAGGAGCTGCTCCTGGAGCTCGAGCGTGGCGCTCCCAAGCGCTCGTGCTCGGGCGGCTCCGGCGAGGGCCGTGCTGGAGGTCATGGCGGCTGGGGCGGCTAGGGTCGCGGAGCCGAGGAAGCCGGAGGCGACATCGTCGGGCTGGCATGGGGCGACCACGCCGCCACGTTCCTCATGCTGGAGACGATGGCAACCACACCGCCGTGTTCCTCATGCTGCTGGTCGCCAATGCAACGGTACTTGCAACTCCGTCCCTACATCACACACCTACTGACTGAATTTTCTGCAGATGTTCAGTTTTGTTGTTGTCCTATTGAACTAGCTTTGTTTAAGTTGCCATCATGTAGTTGAACTATAGTTTGGACGCAACCGCCCCCGCGTCGTCCGGACGGACGGCACGGGCGGCTCCCGATCCAGTTTCTTCGGGACCTCCCCACCTCTCTCGCTTCCCTCGCCGCCGCCGGACGACGCTGCCGGGCAAAGCCTGTGTGGCTGACGGCGGCGGCGGGGCTCCGGGCGATGGCTTCTACGCAAGGCGCTGAACGGCGCGCGAGGTGAACAACAACTCAGCAGCGATCTTCATGCAACGTCCGAAGGCTAGAGCGATCTGCGCATGGACATGCAGCGGCAGGCGATCTGTGCACAGGGACATGCATAGGTCAATGGCTAGAGCGATCTGGGATTCTGAACTGGGCAGCATGGTGATGCCTTGGCAATGGCCTGGGTGGAGATGACCATCCATTCTCCTCCAGCAGCCTGCGGTCAAGATCATGCAGGTTCGGACCGAAGCTTCCTCCGGCTGTCCAGTACGTTGAGCATGGCAGCGTTGGTGATAAGGGTCATCTTCCCAAGCGACCCAAGACGCTCGCCGCTGTTGCCGCCGGCAGATCACAAGGCCGAAGGAGGTTGGTGGTGGCGCCTTGGGACTTACATCGGTTGACCGATGCTTGTCACTTGGCCGCAGGTGGTTCGTCCGATCGATGCGAGGGGCAATTTTCGTCCTGACCATGGCGGCACCGTCCGGCCACTCGAGCCGCAGATTGCAGTGGCCATTCAAGGGTCTTCATGAGAGTTTTTTCTTAGGATCCACTGGTTGTTGCCAGCAGCTCGCACTGGCGAGGTTGTGTGATGTAACCGGAAGGCTCCATTGGGAGTTTCGGTGGCTCTCAATCTGGCCAGTTTGCATTCAGCGGTGAGATAAATTCTATGGACGACGGCTTGACGCAGAGGAGATGGGTTGTGCAGCGGCAAGCCATGCCGGCATGTAAAGACTGTGCCTCACTTTTAGCTGCTGGGATCGCGGAAAGTGGTGGCGACAACATGATGACTTTGATTTGGTGGTGCTTCTTGAGTACCCGGTCTCGAGTTCCGAGGTGAAAACCCTAGGTCTGACCTGAATTGGTTATACCTGGCGATGGCGATGTTTTTGCGTCGTTACCTTGATGAAGGCATTGCTCGGATGTGCTCGGACTTGTTCTTCAGGGTGAAAACCTAGAGTCTGACCTTTGTTGGTCGGGTCCAGTGACGGCGACGTTTAAGCGTCGTTTCCTTCCTGAAGGCGTTGCTGTTGAAGAAACTTTCTCGTTGCGCTTGTTCTGTCAAGAGATGGTTGGTGCGGATATGGTCGTTGATGTAGTTTATCAACCGTTGTTTTGATCGTTTCAGAGTGTTTTTTCTTTTTCTTTTCCCTCGCTTAGGCATAGCTTGAGTCTTGTATGACTTTGCTCTTTGCTGGCGTTTTTTTTCCTCTTTTGTGTGTGTTGGTGTTGGCTGTGTGCATCCTGGTTATGCAGAGGCCGGGTGTGTGCTCAATGTGTTTGTATCCCCTTGATGCTTCATTTTGAGTTAATAAAATCCACCCTTTGTCGAAAAAAAATCATGTAGTTGATGGAGGAGAGACCATTGCAAACTACATGATGCTTGATGCAGAAATTTTAGTTTAAGTTGCCATTGCAAATTTTATTTTATGTTGTCATGGCAAATTTATTGTAAATAGCATGGCAAATTTAATTTAAATACGATGGCAAATTTTATATTTCTAGAACATAGAAAATTTTACTATGTAGCATCTTTATACTTGTGAAGCCATGCCAATTTTTAATTTATTTCGATGGCAGAAGTACTACATTTTCTATAACACATGGCAACTTTTGTAAAATTGGTGGTCTGATCACATAGCAAATTTGAGAGGGAATTATGTTGTGTAGATTTTTCCATGGCAAATTTGCCATTCTTTTGTAGGGAATAAACATATTTACTTGTTTTTTTGTTATTTGTTGTCATTTTCTCAAAAGTTGCCATGTCTCATGATTTTCCATCTCTCAAAATTTGCCATGGCAAAATTCTTTAAATTAAGATGTTCAAAAACATGGTAAGCTTGCCATGGCAAGTTAAGATGTTAAAAACATGGCAAACTTGCCATGAGTAATTTCTCAAAATTTGACATGTCTCAACATTTTTCCATCTCTCAAAAATTGCCATGGCAATTTTCTTTAATTATGATGTTCAGAAACATGGCAAACTTGCCATGGCAAGTTAAGATGTTAAAAACATGGCAAACTTGCCATGACAAATTTCTCAAAACTTGCCATGTCTCAACATTTTTCCATCTATCAAAATTTGCCATGGCAATTTTCTTTAATTAAGATGTTCAAAAAATGGCAAACTTGCCATGGCAAGTTAAGATGTTAAAAAACATGGCAAACTTGCCATGTCACAACATTTTCCATCTCTCAAAAAATTTCCATGGCAATTTTCTTTAATTAATATGTTCAAAAACATGGAAACTTGCCATGGCGACTTAAGATGTTAAAAAACATTTTTCACCGCATTGTTGCCATGATGGCAAGTTTCGTATTGTAAACCTCTTCTTTTGTTTTCCATCTTGTATCTCTATGTGTGTAAACTTCACGGCAACTTTTTCATAGTGTAAACTTCGTAGTGATGGCATTTTTTGTAGTGTAAAGAAGCAGATTGCCATCCCCCTCCTGTTTCATATACTCATGGCATTGTACCTTTAACAGGGTTGGCAATTTTCTCAAATCCCACACAGCATCTACATCAATCCCTTTTGATACATTAGCTTCCTGTCATGAAAAGTTTCAAAAAACAGATAAGGAAGTGTCGTCAGTAGCAACAATTAGATGGTAAGAACAATAGGGGAAGGCAAGAATTCACAATTCATCAAACTACCACACATTTTTTTCTTGTTCTTGCCATCCAAACAGATCTGAGCATGGCAAGATCAGCACAAATCTCATGGCAGATCTGAGGATGGCAGGATCAGCACAAAACTCATGGCAAGAGCTGAAAAAACAAAATTCATGGCAAGAACAGGTTCTTTTTTCATGCTGCTAAGTTGCCATGCGTGGTACTTTCAGTGTAGGGTTCACAGCTTCTGTAAGGTCCCTCAGATCTTGCCTTGGCAACAATGGCTAGATTAGAGAGGGGGGAAATAGGAGGAGGGGGAGGAGGTGGTGTGGGGCACGCAAAAATTCACCTGATTTCACTTCAAGTAGCTTAGTTTCTGTAGGGTTCCTCCGATCTTGCCATGGCAAATTCCATGAATAAGGGTATGGAGGGGAAGGGGAACTATGGTGGGGACCGGGGGTGGAGGTGGGAGACGCAGGGCGTTTTTGGATCGGGGGTCGAGGGGAGAAGCCGTGTGGACCAAGAGGGGGGTTTCGCCACGTGGTAGTTCGGGGGTTAAGGAATCATGTCCGAACAATTTTGTTCGGCTCGAGGGAGTCCCACTCCGAACAGGGTCGTTCGGACCGGCGCCCTGTGGTACCGAACGTGCGCGCGTTATCGGGTCCTGTTGTAGACGTTTCTTCTTTTTGCACAGCAGAAAAATTCCTGTTTGTAGTAGAGGTCCAAGCATTCTTAGGAAAAGATTGAAATCGTTCTCTTTCCACACTATTCTAGATGACTGTAAAACCATTATTACTTAATCAATGAATTGATTTTCCCCTGCAATTTTTTTTATCAAACTTGAAATTTCGGGCTGTTCGTTTGCCCCTCTTCCCAACGGCTGAAGGTCAGCGAGATAACATTATATACCGAAATAAAAAGAAGAAACTAATGAAAACTCTAATTTACAGCCGGCCGTCGCACTGTCACTGGAACGTCAGCATCACCAAGAAAGCCAGGAAAGCTGCAGCGCCAACGCCTGAGCAGCAGAGGTCAACGATGCCCTCCCGCCTCTCCCTCCGTTCCTTCCTTTCCCGCTTCCCCTTGGCGAACTCCTCGTAGAGCTGCCTCGATGCTTCCTCCGCTCCACGGCGTTGCCTCGCGCTCGCCATGGCCGCGATCACCGCGGCCAGCCCGTCCTGCCCGCTCACGCCGCCACCCTCGGCGTCCGCCGCGCACAGGCTTATTTCCCTGATATGCCCGTGCCGTTCGTCGCACATAACCGCCGCTTCCAACGCGATGCCGCCGCCGAGCACCACAGTGAACCGCGCCACGGAGTCCCCGGTCACCCACCTCCGTTCGATGGACACGGGACGCCGGCTGGAGACGTTCACGGCGGTGCCGGTTGCCGGGTCGATCAGTATCCAGCTCAGCCTCAGATCGCCTGGCGTTACCGGCGACGGCGACGTGAAGCCCTCCTGGACGAGCGCGTCGACGCGGAACGGTGACCCCAGGAACCACGCCGACGAGGCGTCCGTCTCGACGACGCGCGACATGATGCAAACGTCGTTGTGGTGCAGGTCAACGGCCGAGACGAGCCGCGCCGGGAGGGAGCTCGACACCGCGGGTGACGCGGCCGGGAACGGGAACGCGTCAGCGTAGAGCGCCCGGTAGCCGCCGTCGCCGCCGCAGCTGACGACTTGGCGTAGCGACGGCCACATCTGGAGGCAGAGCGCGCGCCACGCGTCGGGGTCGTTGGCGAGCTCCCGGAATCCCGCGCTCGCGCACCCAGCTGCCGCCAGGGACGCACCGTCGAGACAGCGGAGCACGATGCCCAGGACGTCCGCGGGGAGGTCGTCCATGACGGTCTCAATGCCGCCGTCGTGGTCGCACGCCGGCGAACAACCCCCCGTGGTCTCCTCAACGCGAGTTCCCGCCATGCCGCGGGGTTGATCGATCGCAGAGGTTGGCACGCAACACCACACGCACGCGGAACCGCGGTGCAACTTTTGGTTGTCGCGCCGCGATCGACCGGCGAAACTCAAAAACTTGTGTAGGTTGTGATGTGAGGCTCCAGCAAGCTACTGACGCTTCTTAAGATAAGATCCCGTGCAGGATGCTGCTTTTGGGGGTTTGATTGGGTTTGAAGCTAATAATAACTTGGTTATATATATTTGTCTGGAGGGTGAGTGATCACGGTCTGAAAGCGAGGCGACCGCCGAGTCGGCTCGTTCGTTTCTGGAGAACGGAGACGCCACGGTGACGCTCCCGCTTCAATGCGTTCGTGTGTGCACCTACATTTCACTGACATGCGGGGCCAGGCCGTGCAGAACGCACGCATGGATGCTTTGACCGGCGCGGCAGCGAATGGGATTACATTAGTTGGAGGGTAGCTTTCTTATACGTACTGATTTGTTCTCGTGCTCGCAATTTTTTTTTTTTTTGCGGGGGCGTCCTCGCAAATTTCAATCGTATTATTTCACGTTCTCGTGTTCAGAGAAACGACGGTTGCATTTGCAGGAGTGGTACGTTAAACTACGTTTATGGTGATGGCCAACAACACATGGTCCCATTTTTCTCCCACACTAATGCTCGTACCTAAACGCTCTGATTTCTTCAAACATGGGCGTGTCTCCCTGTGCTCAACACACGGTTTGTCGCTGGTATTTGACATGGGAGGCTATCTTTTTGAGAATGTTTGACATGTGCGGTTTTTTATTTTACACGTGTGTTATTTCAGATTTTGAGGGAGCTAACCGCAGGTGTCTTTGTACCTGCGGCTAATGCTCCATCCGATGACAAAGACAGAGCAACTCCAAAAATAGTTACCGTAACCCGAAAAACAAACTGCCGTTTACAAAAAGCATGGGAAAAAAGACCTCCAACAACTTCTGTTATTTTTATGGGATCCCGTTTAAGGGAAGATAGCTTCCTGTAAAAATTGGCGGGCTTAAGTCTCATGATAGGAGCGCCGCGCTCAGCCCATTTAAGGATGTCACGGTGGGCAAACGCTTCCGCTTCGAAGCCTTCTGGCGCAAGGCAGAGGGATTCTTCAAGACCGTCGAGGCGGCCTGGCACTCGGTGCCTGGAACGGGCAACCCATTCGTGGCCCTAGACAACAAACTAAGGGCAACCGCCAAGGCTTTGCAAAGGTGGAGTGACCGCTGGATTGGCAATGTGAAGCTACAAACCTTGATCGCCCTCCAGGTCATTGCGAGGCTCGCTCAAGCCATGGACAACCGGGAGCTCTCGGTGAAGGAGCATGGTCTGCGCAAAGCCCTTAAGCAGAAGCTGTTAGGGCTCGCGTCGCTACATCGCATGATTGCCCGCCTTCGATCGCGGATGTTACAACTCAAGGAAGGCGAAGCAAACACGGCGTACTTCCACCAGCGGCGGCGTAATGCCATCCTGTCCTTGTAGGCTGATGGGCGCGTGCTCACGGCTCAGGAAGAGATCGATGAGGAAGTTAACAGCTACTACTCGAGGTTGTTTGGGCCGGCCCCGGAACGGCCGTATGCACTGAACATGGATGACCCGGGCTTGCCCACGCGCGGAACATCTTGAGGCCACCTTCTCTTACGAGGAGGTTGAGAACACTGTGAAGGGGATGCCACTGGACAAGGCGCCGGGGCCAGATGGATCCACGGGCAGATTCTATGCTTCGTGCTGGCACATAATAAAGGACGACCTCATGCAAGGACGACCTCATGCGGGCAATGGAACACTTCTTTCGAGGTGACATGTGCGGCTTGCCAGCAATCAACAAAGCCCTCGTCACGCTCCTGCCTAAAGTGGTTGGAGCGGCCAAACTCAAAGACTACCGGCATGTTAGCCTCATCCATGGTGCAATCAAGATATTCGAGAAGGTCCTAGCATCATCGCTTGCGGTAGAATTACCGTAGCTCGTGGGGAACCACCAGAGTGCTTTTGGTGGGAGATCTCTTCATGATAACTTCATGCTCGTACAGCGCACGTCATGCTGCTTGCATGCGCTGCGGAAACCCACGGCCCTAGTGAAACTTGACATCTCCAAGGCGTTCGACACCATCCAGTGGCCGTTACTTTTGGAGATCCTGGAACAAATTGGTTTTGGGGCATGGTGGAGAGCTTGGATCTGTGGTATCCTATCCACATCAACCACCAAGATTGCGGTCAATGGAGTGCCCGGGGAGACAATCTTCAATTTCTACGACCTTCGGCATGGGGATCCAATTTCTCCAATGTTATTCATCTTGTGCATGGAGCCGCTGCACAAGCTATTCCTCAAGGCAACGGCTGCCGGCATCCTCACACCCCTTGCGCGCTCGGGCCTCAAGCAACGGGTTTCGATGTTTGCTCATGATGTCATCATCTTCCTCAAGCCGCTGAGGACGAATCTGGTCGCATGCGACTCCATCATGCTCATCTTTGGACAGGCATCCGGGCTTCAAGTCAACATGGCGAAGAGCGCCGCACTACCGATCCGTTGTTCCCAGGAGGAGTTCGCCCTAGTGTGTGACACACTTGGCTGCTCACTGTGGCGCAATTCCAAGGGCTCGTGGACCAACTCGCGACGCGGTTACCCCATTGGAGGGCGGTGACCCTCCCGAAGAGCAGCCAGGCCTTACTGGTACAATCTGTCCTCTCCGCAATTCCGATCCACTCGATGCTTGCCCTGGACCTCCCCCCGAAGACCATGATCACCATGATCAAGATATGTCGTGGCTTCCTATGGGCTGGCAAGGCAGACGCCGGCGGTGGCGCGTGCGCTGTGGCCTGAGAGAGGGTGTGCACACCCAAGTGGGCCGGTGGCCTTGGTATATTGGACATGAGGTGGATGAATGTGGCCCTCCAGACCAAGTGGCTTTGGCTGCAACGGGCTGATCAGAATAGGCCTTGGTCTGAGTTTTCCTTCTCCGTACAGATGGAATCGAGGCAATTATTTCAGGCGGCCACTCGAGCGGTCGTGAGTGATGGGCGAGGCACACTATTCTGGGAAGATAGATGGCTTAATGGATACCAGTTGTAGGAGCTCGCGCTGTGAGCCTATGAGCGCGCCCCGGCGTGAGTGCGGAGCCTTAGGATGGTATATGAGGCCATCACCGAGGGGAGATGGGCCAGTGATATCGGGCCATCGCTGAACACGGAGGAAGCCTCGGAGTACTTGCACATCTGGCCCACGGTCACGACAGTTCAACTGGACGTCCAACACGTGGACCGCATCGCCTGGTCCTGGGAGAAGGACGACGCCTTGTTGGTCGTGGTCGAGCCAGCCTATGCGGCTAAGTTTGCAACTCGGGAGGTGTCACCCACCGCGGCATTCACATGGCGCTCCCTGACCCCGCTCCAGTGCCGCTTCTTCGCATGGCTTGCGATCATGAATCACTACTAGACGTCGGGCCGATTAGCATGGAGAGGACTACCGCACAAGGACTCTTGCCCTTTCTATGATCAGTAGAGGAGACGATTACCCACCTGCTCATTGAGTGTGTTTTGGCGAGGGAAGTGTGGGCCAAGGTTCACAGCCATGGGTGTTCCGCACGACGCTCCGTGTGTAGGAGAGCCCCTGCCTGATTGTTGTGCCCGGCAGGATACCCACGGGTGACAGGCGAGGACGATGCGGACCTTGTGCCTTCTCGTCATGTGGGAGCTATGGAAGCACCGGAATGCCATCGTCTTCGACGAAGCAACGGCCAGCCTCCAGCAGGTTCTGCACCGGATTGCGAGCGAGGGCAAGGTGTGGAGGCAGGCGGGACTGCTACGAGGAGAGCTGGATACGTTCTTCGTGGAGGCACTAGAGTGGGCTCGTCGTGAGTAGTCCGGTTAGGCCATAGGAGGTGGATGCTGGCGTAGCACCGTGTAATCTCTCATGTAACAAAACCGCAGAGGGTTCTTCCCCTTTTTCTTCTATAATATATGATACACACACTCATACGTATTCGAGAAAAAAATTAGGAGAAGATTCTGAATGTCAATTGGTTTGTTCTTGCGCATTGCTCGTGCCATGGAAGTTCATTGCTTGTTCTTTACACAAAGAAGAAATGCAGCTGGTCAACAAGGTCACAGTAGTTTGAAAAAGATTTATGCCGTCGTTTGAGTTCTTGCATATGGTTGTCCAGCCGATTCTATTGACTGGATTGGAATGGCAAATAGTACTTTAATGATCTGTTTGAAAAACATTGTGAGGTCCATCATTGAGATATTCGAAGAAGAATATCTTCGAGCTCCAAATGATGAGGGCATTGTAGACTTTCTTAGATGGGTGAATCGAAAGGCTTTCCCTTCATGCTTGGAAGCATTGAATCCATGCATTGGATGTGGAACCCTTGTCCTACAACATTGTATGGACAATTCAAAGGATAAGGTAAAGATGTAACTATAATTCTTGAAGTTGGGGCAACACATGACCTCTCGATTTGGCATTCATATTTTGGTTTCACGGGATCTAACAACGATCTGAATGTTTTGCACAGATAGCATTTTTTTGCAAGGCTTTCTGTTCGAGAGGCGCCTCCAGTGAATTTAGAAATCGATGGGCGTCAATGACATGGGCTACTATCTTGCTGATGACATATATAATGCATGGTTAACTTTTATCAAGACAATACCAAACCCTCAAAGTAACAAGCATATTCACTTTGCTAGGACAAGAACCATGTAGAAAGGATGTCGAACGGTCAATTGGGGTTCTCCAAGCTCGTTTCGCCATTAATTATGGTCATGCACACTTCTGGGATCAAAAGGACTTGTGGCGCATCATGACTGTGTGCGTTATATTGAATAACATGATCATAGAGGACGAGAGGGAACAACTGCCTAACTATCGCTATGAGAATGAGGGGAACAAAGTTTATATACCAGCAGTTCAGCCACAAAGGGATGAACGACGATTGCATGATTTCTTGAGATACGTCAACTGATCGAAAACCACACCGGCTATGAACAGCTCCATGATGATGTAATTAAGCATTTGTGGTTCTTCAACGTCAATAAAATGTATAGATGTTCTATTCGAAATGATTTAGACCATCCAAGGTGTTTAAATTTGAATTCGGACCAATTTTCATATATTGTGGATTTGAAATTATTATCAAGTATGAATGTTCGATATAACATGGTTTGAATTTTGATGATGATATTACACGTATGTACGTGTGATTTGTACGGTTCTTTAAGGGAAAAATAGAAAAAAATAGATTTTACGGGGAAGAAGTTTACGAGAACCGAGAAAAGTAGGTCTCAGACAACTTCCCTTAAATTTTACGGTCATCCCGTAAAACTACTTTTACAGTAAGTTTTTTAGTGGAGCTATTGGAGTTGCTACAAGTACTAGTGCAGTAATTGCCAACAATTTGATCGAGCGCATCATTGTTCTTCCCCACTCTTATGCTCCCGCACGCTGAAAATTTCCCCTTTTTCCCAACAAAGGGTAATACATTAATATTAATAGGATACTAATTATATTTGGCATCCGCAACGACACAATATAAAGACCAAGTCAAAATATCGACAATGCATATAGCCAAAAAGACTAAAAAATAAAATAAAATAAAGAGAGCCGATGGGGCCAACAACTAGCAGCACATAAGCAACAATACCATCCACCATCCTTGACAGCACTTGAACTACTAGAAATGGTTCTCCAAAGCAACTCACCGCAGGATGGAAACTGTCAAGGGACATTTATTCAATCCTAAAAACGGTACAATTGGGAGTATGTGGAATTTGTAGTCAAGGAGACGTCACGTCAGGAGGGGGTCTTGGACATAGATCACACAAACACACGATGTACCTAGGTTCAGGCCCCGATGTGGGTAAAACCGTAAAAGCCCTACTTTTTGCCTTACGCTTTTCCTGTATGTAACTAGAGAGTGCAGAGATTACAATGTTCAGGGGATGATCTCGATGAGATAGAGTATCTTGGTGAGATGAGATGGCGGATATTTGGGTGATAAGCGTCGATTCCTTTCTAGGTGGTCTAGACTACAATGGAGCGGGAGAAGGCCCCCCTCTATAATGCCCCCAGTGCCCCTTATGTAGCACAACATATTGAAGGCTCTAATGACGATGCCTAGGCATGCAGGCTCTGGAGTCTAGCCCTTACATCGGTTCACAAAGGGTATAGGGATCCTTCTTCCTTATTTGTAGAGTCCTTCCTTCTTTCATTATGTCATATGACGGTTGACGATACACTATATCGGGGTGGCCCATCGGCCGGGAAGCCCGCCACTAGGCTGGCCTCAGGGCCCAGAAGTCCTAGTTACAGACTAGGCCCTTCTGTCACCATAAGGCTCGGCTTCTAGATAAGGCATGATCTTGGCGTGCAAGCCAAGACCCTATCGAGGCTTGGTCAGTTCGAGAACCTGTAAACCCTAGCTCTCATCCCATTTATAAGGCGAGGCTCGGGGTAGATCGAGAGCATCTATTCGATAGCTCATACCTCGGTAGAAATAACCACATCCAATCTCTACCCTCGTCACATGAGGCATTTCCACCATTAATCAAAAGCAAAGCAAGAGTAGGGTATTATCTCAACCACGAGGCCCAAACTTGGTTAAAACCCCATGTGTGGTCCCCTCTAGTACTTCTAGTCATGTTATACACCATACTGAGGGCAATAATGTTTTTTGTACCGTTTCAGCACACCAGTAAAGGGTTGCGTTGGTCCAAGACTGACTCCAGATAGGATCTATAGTGAACTTTATCTTCAACTCTCACACGTTCATCACGAATTGGCCAGGACGGCTCCACATCAACCCGTTATTTTCCCTTGTTTGATCCCTCTTCTTCCGCATGCTCGAGTTCACCATCGGCCGCTCCGACGACCTTCAACTCTGCGTTCCATCGCTTCCTCGAGCAACAGGTGCGGCTTCCATGGAACCCACGCTAGCAGCAACCAGTGTGTCCTACAACCAAAAAACCATGATCCTCCACTAGCAACCCTTGCGATAGAGGCTGGGAGAAGAACAATGAGGTGGGGACGTTGTACAAACATCTCGCGAGAAACCACCGACCTGCCCATACGTCCCATCTGATTGCCTTGCTATGCACCAATTGCCCACTCATCGATGATCATAAGACAGAGGATTGCATTTGGGATGGCTATGTGCCGGATGACGGCGATGGCATGCAAGTGCACATGGTTTACTTATAGCCTTTTCTAAGTAAGAGTATCGATCCCACGAGGAGCACAAGAATTGGACTTTGTCCCTTATAGAGACTTATGAAAATGTGCCTCCAAGTTAGTTGTAGACGCAAAGAAAATGGAGGAGGAAGGTTGTAATGGTTTCGAGTAGATTGTGAACAAAAGTAAATAACGCAAAAGAATTAAAAGAGCACAACAGAGAGAATAAAGTGTTGAAACCGACATAGTTTAAAGTGTTCCCGGGGAGTTCGGAATCCCCACTGGTATGTGTCTAACGTGACATATGCTACCTAATACGTCTCCAACGTATCTATAGTTTTTATTGTTCCATGCTATTATATTATCCATCTTGGATGTTTTATATGCATTAATATGCTATTTTATATCTTTTTGGGGATTAACCTATTAACCTAGTGCCCAGTGTCAGTTGTTGTTTTTTTCCTTGTTTTTGTCTTTTACAGAAAATCAATATAAAACAGAACGAAACTTTTTGATGATTTTTCTTGGACCAGAAGACAACCACGAAGCTTCGGGAGGAGGCCCGAGGAGCCACAAGAGGGCCACAAGCCCTAGGGGCGCACCCCGGGAGGGTGCCTCCAAGGCTTGTGGGGCCCTCGTAGCTCCCCTAACCCTAATCTCATCTCTACAAATACCCAAATATTCCACGTACACCAGAGGTCACACCAAAAATACTTTTTTGCAGCCGCAAGCTTCTGTTCTCGTGAGATCCCATCTTGGGGCCTTTTCTGGCACTCGCCAGAGGGGGATTCGATCACGGAGGGCCTCTACACCATCCTTGTTGCCCTTCCGATGAAGCGTGAGCAGTTTACCATGGACCTAAGGGTCCATAGCTAGTAGCTAGATGTCTTCTTCTCTCTCTTTGATCTTCAATACAATGCTCTCCTCGATGTTCTTGGAGATCTATTTGATGTAATCTTCTTTTGCGCTGCGTTTGTTGAGATCCGATAAATTGTGGATTTTATGATTAGATTATCTATGAATATTATTTGAGTCTTCTCTGAACTCTTATGCATGATTAAGATAGCTTTGTATTTCTCTCTGATCTATTGATTTGGTTTGGCCATCTAGTTTGATCTATCTTACCATGGGAGAGTGCTTTGTGATGGGTTCAATCTTGCGGCGCCCTCACCCAGTGACAGTAGGGGTAGAGAGGCATGTATTGTATTGTCGCCATTAAGGATAAAAAGATGGGGTTTTTACCATATTGTTTGGATCTATCCCTCTACATCATGTCATCTTGCTTAAGGCGTTACTCCGTTCTTGTTAACTTAATACACGAGATGCATGCTGGATAGCGGTCGATGTGTGGAGTAATAGTAGTAGATGCAGAATCGTTTCGGTCTATTTGTCACGGACGTGATGCCTATATTCATGCTCATTGCCTTAGATATTGTCATAACTATGCGCTTTTCTATCAATTGTTCAACAGTAATTTGTTCACCCACCGTATGCTTTCTTCAAGAGACAGGCCTTGATGTCTACTACACAACTTTATTCTTGTAGACACGTGTTGGGCCTCCAAGCGCAGAGTTTTGTAGGATAGTAGCAATTTTCCCTCAAGTGGATGACCTAAGGTCTATCAATCCGTGGGAGGCGTAGGATGAAGATGGTCTCTCTCGAACAACCCTGCAACCAAATAATAAAAAGTCTCTTGTGTCCCCAACACACCAAATACAATGGTAATTTGTATAGGTGCACTAGTTCGGCGAAGAGATGGTGATACAAGTGTAATATGGATAGTAGATATTGATTTTTGTAATAAGAACAATAAAAAACAGCAAGGTAGCAATTGATAAAACGGAGCACAAACAGTATTGTAATGCTTGAAAATGAGGCCTAGGGTCCGTACTTTTGCTAGTGCAATCTCTCAACAATGCTAATATAATTGGATCATATAACCATCCCTCAACGTGCGATGAAGAATTACTCCAAAGTTCCTATCTAGCGGAGAACATAAGAATAAATTGTTTGTAGGGTACGAAACCACCTTAAAGCTATTCTTTCCGATCGATCTATCCAAGAGTTCGTACTAAAATAACACCAAAGCAAATTCAGATTCGTAATACTCAATCCAACACAAAGAACTTCAAGGAGTGCCCCAAGATTTCTATCGGAGAAACAAAGACAAGAACGTGCATCGACCCCTACGCGTAGATTACCCCAATGTCACCTCGGGAATCCGCGAGTTGAGTGCCAAAACATATATCAAGTGAATCAAAACAATACCCCATTGTCACCACAAGTATTCATTTGCAAGACATATATCAAGTGCTCTCAAATCCATAAAAGTATTCAATCCGATAAAACAAAATCTCAAAGGGAAAACTCGTTTCATCACAAGATAGAGAGGGGAAAACACCATATGATCTGACTATATTAACGAAGCCCGCGATACATCAAGATCGTGACATCTCAAGAACACGAGAGAGAAAGAGATTAAACACATAGCTACTGGTACAAACCCTCAACTCCGAGGGTGGACTACTCCCTTCTCATCGTGGTGGCCGCCGGGATGATGAAGATGGCCACCGGAAATGATTCCCCCCTCCGGCAGGGTGCCGGAACGGGGTCGAGATTGGTTTTCGGTGGCTACAGAGGGTTGCGGTGGCGGAACTTCTGATCTAGGTTAACCCTGAGGGTTTTTGGAATATTTGGGAATTTATAGGGTAAAGAGGGGGTGCGGGAGGCCACCGAGGTGGGCACAACCCACCTGGGCACGCTTGGGCCCCCAGGCGCGCCCTGGTGGGTTGTGCCCCCCTTGGGCACCCCCAGGTGCTGCTCTGGCCCATTGGGAGTCTTCTGGTCCATCAAAAATCCACAAAAAATTTCGCGGTGTTTGGACTCCGTTTGATATTGATTTCCTGCGATGTAAAAAACAAGCAAAAAGTAGCAACTGGCACTGGGTCAATAGGTTAGTCCCAAAAAATGATAGAAAGTTGCTATAAAATGATTGTAAAACATCCAAGAATGATAATAAAATAGCATGAATAATTCATAAATTATAGATACGTTGGAGACGTATCAGCATCCCCAAGCTTAATTCCTACTCGTCCTCGAGTAGGTAAATGATAAAAGAAATAATTTATAAAGTGTGAATGCTAGCAAAGTGCATAAGTTTGATCAATGATAATTCCAATCACTTTTCCTAGCATCATGACAACAACTCTTTTTTATAAAATTTCTCATGTTTAAAGTAGCAACCAATTCACATGTTAAGGTTCAAATAATGAATTCTCTTGAAACTCAACAACCTATGTTCTCAGTCACCAAGCAATTGCAATTCAACTTATTCAACAGAGTTTAAGTAAGAGTTCCACATACTCAATGATCATATAGTCTTCTATGATTGCTAACACTCACCGCATACACATGAGTAAAACGTTTTAACCAGACACATAGAAAGATAGGGGCTTATAATTTCGTCTCCCAACGTATTCACCTCAAGGGTGATGTCAACAATAATAACTCATGCTACCCATATCCAACTGGATATATGTGCCTAGATCTTTCCTCACCACACGATGATTGCCAAAAGAAAAAAATAAAAAGGAATAGAGAGAAAAACTTTGACTCTTGCATAAAAGTAAATACATAAAAGTAAAGGATAGGCCCTTCGCAGAGGGAAGCAGAGGTTGCCATGCGCTTATTTGTTTGTATGCTCAACCCCTTAGTGCAAAAGAACGTCACATTATATTGCCCCTTATGATAGCAACCTTTATTATGCAGTCTGTCGCTTTTATTCTTTGCCATCACAAGTTCGTACAACAATTTTGTCTTACACTAAATGATCTAACACTTTTGGAAGCAATTTTTATTGCCTTATTGCACCGATGACAACTTACTTGAATGATCTTATTCAATCCCTAGGTAGGTATGGTGGACTCTTGAAAATAAGATTTGGGTTTAAGGGTTTTTGGATGCATAAGTAGTATCTCTACTTGGTGTGGAACTTTTGGCTAGCAAAGATGGCGGGCAAGCACCACATGTTGAAGGATCTATGACAATATAATTTCTATGTGAATATGAACAAACATAAACCATTACGTTGTCTTCCTTGTCCAACATCAACAATTTTGGCATATAATATTTTGATGGGGGCTCACAATCACAGAAGATTTCCAAGATAGTGTAAGATAGTGTATTTGCATGTGAAAGTTCTCTTCCTTGTACTAATTATTCGTGAATTGCTTGTATGACCAATATTGTGATTGTCAAGCTTCAAAAGCTTTCACTTTCTAAACCCAATGCGAAGCTACCACTAGGCATGATATAATTTCAACCTCATGATATTCAATTCATTCAACAATCTACTCATAGGATATAAGTGAGGCACAAGAGTAAATGACAAGCTACTCCAAAAAGATATAAGTGAAGATCAAGCAAGTAGTTAAGTAAATAGGTAGTTATTTGAGGAATCTCTCTTATTCAAAAACTTTCAGATCTAAGTATTTTATTAAAACAGCAAGCAAAAGTAAAAATAAAATGACATTCTAAGAATAGCACAACTCATGTGGAGAAGCAAAAACTTAGGCTCAATCGATACTAACCGATAATTGTTGAAGAAAAAAGGTGGGATGCCTACCGGGGCATCCCCAAGCTTAGATGCTTGAGACTTCTTGAAATATTATCTTGGGATGCCTTGGGCATCCCCAAGCATAGGGTTTTGTCACTCCTTATTCTCCTCATATCGATTTCTCACTCAAAATTTGGTACTGCCAAAGACAAGATTCATAATTTTTCCACACAATGCCTACTGTAGCATATCATTTCCACAATTTATATTGAGCAATATAAGCCATAGAAACTAGAAAACAAGCAAACTATGCATTGAAGACAGAATCTGTCAAAAACAGGACATCCTGTAGTGATATGGATAACTACCATACTTATGATACTCCAAAAATTCTGCAAAAAATAAGAAAACCTGGGTAATTTGTATATCTATCACCTGTAAAAAATTCAGACCAAAACCACGTTCTAGTGAATTTTCCAAATTTCCGGACTGAGCGCAAAAGTATTCAATCCGATAAAACAATGTCACCTTGGGAATCCGCGAGTTGAGTGCCAAAACATATATCAAGTGAATCAAAATAATATCCCATTTTCACCATGAGTATTCATTTGCAAGACATATATATCAAGTTCTCTCAAATCCATAAAAGTATTCAATCTGATAAAACGAAATCTCAAAGGGAAAACTCAATTCATCACATGATTGAGAGGGGAAAACACCATATGATCCGACTATATTAACAAAGCCCGTGATACATCAAGATCGTGACATCTCAAGAACACGAGAGAGAGATTAGACACACAGCTACTGGTACAAACCCTCAGCCCCGAGGGCAGACTACTCCCTCCTCATCGTGGTGGCAGCCGGGATGATGAAGATGGCCACCGGAGATGATTCCCCCTCCGGCAGGGTGCCGAAACGGGGTCTAGTTTGGTTTTCGGTGGCTACAGAGGGTTGCGGCGGTGGAACTTCTGATCTAGGTTAACCCCGAGGGTTTTCGGAATATTTGGAAATTTATAGGGTAAAGAGGGGGTGCGGGAGGCCACCGAGGTGGGCACAAAAAGTTTCATGGTGTTTGGACTCCGTTTGATATTGATTTCCTACGATGTAAAAAACTAGCAAAAAACTGCAACTGGCACTGGGCACTGGGTCAATAGGTTAGTCCCAAAAATGATATAAAGTTGCTATAAAATGATTATAAAACATCCAAGAATGATAATAAAACAGCATGAATACTTCATAAATTATAGATACGTTGGAGACCTATCAAGCCTCTAGTGAAACCCATGGCCCCCGTGTCTATTTTTACCATATTATTTTTCAGATCTATAAAACCAAAAACCCAAAAATACCTTGCTGCAATTTATTTAATTTTACCTTTTTACTTATCTTTTATACCAATCTCTATCAGATCTCACTCTTGCTAGTGACCGTGAAGGGGTTGACAACCCCTTTTTCGCTTTGTGTGCAAGTGTTTGTTAGTTTGTGCAGGTGCATCTATTGGGGACTTGCTTGTGCCTCCTACTGGATTGATACCTTGGTTCTTAACTGAGGGAAATACCTATCTCTACTTTGCTGCATCACCCTTTCCTCTTCAATGGAAAAATCAACGCCAGGTCAAGAAGTAGCACTACTTCATAGTTCTAAGATGGATACTTAAGTCACTCTTAATATTTGTGATTGGGCGGATCTGGATATAGAATATGTTCTACTTGAGGTAGATTTCGTACCACGCACACCACGATACCATAGTTTCCCCGCTCCAATTATCACCAGATAATTAAGGGTTTCCCCGTGCTCGCAACCTTACCATGGGATCTCCGTTACTCCTTAATCAATTTCAAAAGTGTGGTAGAGAGGCTTTACTATTAACCTTGAATTACCTCAATACCATAACCTTTACAACGACACTAATATGCTTTGTGGCCTTGCGGCGGAAATGCTGAGTGGGACCCCTTCACAACATTCATGAAGGCTA
This sequence comes from Triticum aestivum, assembly GCF_018294505.1. Lineage (NCBI taxonomy): Eukaryota > Viridiplantae > Streptophyta > Magnoliopsida > Poales > Poaceae > Triticum > Triticum aestivum. The sequence continues at coordinate 217,318,275 of NC_057808.1, forward strand.
CTAATTAAACCAAACATTCAACAAAGAATCTCATATCCTTATTAACATTTCAGCTCCTATACATACCAAGGGTTCAGTGTTACAACGAGACAAGAAACCAAAAACTAAGGGAACTAATCAGGGGAGACAAGAAACATCATACGAATAGTGGTGGTAAACATGAATGGAATAATCAGGTAATACACGTAGGGATCCACAAGGTTTCGGTATTACAACAAGATGGAGATGGATGGCGGTGAAGAAGAATCATGTCGATGTCCCCTTGTACGAGGTGATGGTGATGGCAACCTCCTCCTTGTCGATCACCTCCGGAGGCTAGGCTTCTCTATTCTGGATGAGTTTCTGGGGTCTCTCGGTGTTTGATCCCCGATTTGATAACACGGGGTAAAGTAGTTGATGAGAAGGCGACGACAACGCCTGGTACGAGCGAAGGTATGAGTGCGCGCCCTCATATCATGCACCATCAATCATCTTGGATGCCTCCTGTTGACTTCGTCCTTCTTCCAAATGCTTTATTCTCTTTTGTTAACTAGATGACCTGTTGCGCCGATGGCGCAAGGGGCGAGAGCAAGACAAGTATTGAAAGAGTGAACACAAATATATTTAGGGACAGATTGGAACACATGGATTATTCATGATACATAGTGTTCTAAGAAGCTTACGATGGAATATTTACAATGCTATTAGGAAGGAAGGTAGATAGGCAGAGATACATCTTATAGGCATTATGAAGTGATGGACATTAGCCAGTGTGATTGGTGGATGTTTCATCGGCGCTGAAGACTTGTTCAGGCAATTGTTCATAGTGGCTGCGGTTGAATGTTTTCATTGTTCATCGCAGAAATTCCTTCGACATCATCATCCAGGCTCCAATAGTACTTGTTTGTCTGCTGGAGATCATAATCTGATTGTGTGGCTGTATCACTGAGACGATCGACAACATATCTTACTTGCGACAAAATATGATTCGGGTCTTTGGATGTTGATCCGGCTGTGAAGTTGCTATCTATTCTACAGTAAAGTTCCTTTGCTGCCATGTGATCTCCACCGAGGCTATGGCACCGGCTGTTGCTAATATAGTATATTAGGCTGTGTTTTTCTTTCTGCTGATGCTCAAGAGATTCATACTTTGTTGGAGCAATTGCATCTTGTCGTAGTTTATGTCCTGCAACACTTTACTGTGGATGCTTTTCATGTACTTGAGAGCTTCATTTGTTAGTTGGTCTTCATCTTCTTCTAGTTTGTTGGATACATGGATTGATATTGATTGTCCTGGAAGATTTGTTGTCCAGTTGATGCTTGGAGGGATAGAAGTGAATAGTTGCGTCAAGACCAATTGCTCCTGCCTTCTGTGTTGAGTACACTGCATTTGGGAGGCCTAGCTGCTACATCATAGCATCGAAAAGCACTTTTGTTGGGATTCTGATTTTTCCGTCATGGTAGGCCGATGACAAAGAAGAAGACAGTATGAGTAATCATATATGCATCACGTGAGAAGATAATAAAATGATTCAGAACAGCAGGGGTCTGGTTTTGTTGTTAGTGATGCTGTTCATTACTAAGAATTGTTTTTGTCTTTCATGGAGCGGCATTAACACAATCAAATTATGGAAGTGGACATTATGGTAACCATGTTTCTGGCTGATTGTGATGACACAGGTGGCATTCAAAGTGGAATGAAATCGTTTAGATGATGCAAATAGTACATTGACCTTTCTTTGTCTAAGAAGCTAAAAAATTTGTTATCTTGACCGACGTAGGGCCTGACGCCGAGGCACCGGATCTTGGTGTCCGTATGGTGTTTGTCCACCAGCGAGAGACAGGACTGCTGCAGGTTTGTGTTCAACTCTATTAGGAAGATGAGCTCTAATTTGTCTCTTGGATCCCTCATTGATTTTGTGCTCATGTGTATGGGTCTATCAACCACGCCTATCATCTGTGGTTCTAAAGTTTGACCCAGTAAGGTCATACGAGAGGTGGAGCAAGTGGATCAATGGTGTTTGACCCAGTAACATTGGTCGGCCCTGTAAAGGGTGGTTGTATTTTTTTTTGCTTTAAGCCTATTTGTCGCTCTGTAAACGGTGGTTGGATTTTTTTTTGCTTTAAGCCTATTTGTCGTCGTATCTGTGCATTAAAATGAAATTAAAAAGAAACTTTTTTAGTATGATGTGCTTGTAATTGATGTCTACTACGCAACCTTCTTCTTGTAGACTCGTGTTGGGCCTCTAAGAGCAGAGTTTTGTAGGACAGTAGCAAATTTTCCTCAAGTGGATGACCTAAGGTTTATCAATCCGTGGGAGGCGTAGGATGAAGATGGTCTCTCTCGAACAACCCTGTAACCAAATAACAAAGAGTCTCTTATGTCCCCAACACACCCAATACAATGGTAAATTGTATAGGTGCACTAGTTCGGTGAAGAGATGGTGATACAAGTGTAACATGGATAGTAGATATAGGTTTTTGTAATATTAAAATATAAAAATAGCAAGGTAACTAGTGGTAAAAGCGAGCAAAAATGATATTGCAATGCTTGAAAACAAGGCCTAGGGTTCATATTTTCACCAGTGCAAGTTCTCTCAACAATGATAACATAATTAGATCATATTGCAATCCCTCAACGTGTGACAAAAGTCACTCCAAAGTTCCTATCACGGAGAACATAAGATGAAATTGCTTGTAGGGTACTAAACCACCTCAAAGTTATTATTTCCGATCAATCCATTGGGTTATTCCTATAAGTGTCACAAACAACCCTAGAGTTCGTAGTAAAGTAACACAATATGACACACATCAATAACCCTAATGTCACCTAGATACTCCAATGTCACCACAGTATCCGTGGGTCAATTATACGATATGCATCAAACAACTTCAGGTTCATAATATTCAATCCAACACAAAGAACCTCAAAGACTGCCCCAAGATTCCTACAGGAGAAGCAAGGACGAAAACGTGCATCAACCCCTATGCATAGATTACCCCAATGTCACCGCGGGAATCCGCGAGTTGAGTGCCAAAACATACATCAAGTGAATCAATAGAATACCCCATTGTCACCACGGGTATCCCACGCAAGACATACATCAAGTGTTCTCACATCCATAATAGTATTCAATCCGATAATAGTGAAACCTCAAAGGTAAAACTCAATTCATCACAAGAAAGTAGAGGGGGAGAAACACCATATGATCCAACTATAATAACAAATCTCGCAGTACATCAAGATTGTGCCATATCAAGAACTCGAGACTGAGAGAGAGAGAGAGAGATCAAGCACATAGCTACTGGTACATACCCTCAGCCCCGAGGGTGAACTACTCCCTCCTTGTCATGGAGACTGTCAGGATGATGAAGATGGCCACCGGTGATAGTTTCCCCCTCCGACAGGGTGCCGAAACGGGCTCCCGATTGGTTTTTCGTGGCTACAGAGGCTTGCGGCGGCGGAACTCCCGATCTAGGTTTATTTCTGAAGGTTTTGGGATTTATAGGAGGTGTTGGCGTCAGGGAAGGGTCAAGGGGGGCCACGAGGCGATGACAAGGCAGGGGGCGCCCCCCCACCCTCGTGGTTTCCTCGGGACTCCTCTCTGATATCTTTTACTTCCAGTATGTTTTATATTTTGAAAAATATTCTCCGTAAATTTTCAGCTCGTTCCGAGAACTTTTATTTCTGCACAAAAAAACGACACCATGGTAGTTCTGCTGAAAACAACGTCAGTCCGGGTTAGTTCTAATCAAATCATACCAAAATCATATAGAATTGTTATAAACATGGCATGCATACTTCATAAATTATAGATACGTTGGAGACGCAAGCTTAATTCCTGCTCGTCCTCAAGTAGGTAAATGATAAAAGAAATAATTTATGAAGTGTGAATACTAGCAAGTGCGCAAGTTTGATCAATGATAATTTCTATCACTTTTTCTAGCATCATTATATATCATAACAGTAGCTCATCTCATAAAACTTCTCATGACAAGTAGCAAGCTATTCACATGTTAAAGCATAGATCATAAACTTTCTTGAAAACTAACAAACTAGGTTCTCAGTCATCAAACAATTGCAATTCATCTTATTTTCAGGAAGGGTCTATGTAAGAGCTTTGATTTAGCAAATCCCACATGCTCAACTATCATATAGTCTTCCATGATTGCTACCACTCAAAGCATATTTTCAGAACAAATAGCATCCATTGAACACAGAGAAAGATAGGGGCTTAATGTTTTGTTACACCCGGATAATTAAGCTACAGTAATTCCCTGCTAATGATGCCATGTCATCATGATTACTGTTCTTAAACTAGTGTTGGTTTGAATCCGGTTCAAATTCAAATTTAAAATAAAGTCAAAAACAAAAGTTTTCAAATGTCAAAACAAAAATGTGCAAACCGTGGCAAATAATTCATAAGTAACATTGGTGAAGAAACCAAATTCTTATAAAATGTTTAAGTGCTCAAAATTAATTAAAACCATGGCAAAACAATTAATTAAATGCCCTTTTAATCAATAGAATTATGCAAACTAAATTATTTAGCTACTACACTTTTTTGTGGCAGTGGGCTAGGTGATAAATCTAATTTAGGAGTTTACTTTGTATTTTTTTGAACTAAAATAAATTGGGAATTAAAAGAAAATAGAAAAGATTAAATGAAAAAGAAAATACAAAGAGAAAGAAAGGAAACCCCCTGGGCTGGCCCAACTCCCCCCGCGGTCGGCCACCCCACCCCCTGTTGACCAGTCAAATGTTGACTGGTCAACTGGGACCCCCTGGCCCACCTGTCAGCCACTGAGTGCACTCTTGTGTACACTGTGCTAGGTGCAGCTAGCGTATTAGCATTTATTTTCAAATTAATATTAATTTCAGAATATTATTAAAACTTTGAAAAATCACATAAATTAAACCGTAACCCGGATGAAAAAGTTTTATACATGAAAGTTCCTCATAATTTCGAGATGAATCCGACTACACAACCCGTTCGTCTGCCACACGTCCCTAGCATAGCGAGCATGCAACCGTCCCCCTCTATCCGAAAATGCCAAACTTCGAGGAAACATTCCCGGATGTTATCCCCCTTCACCGGTATCGTGTAGCACTGCGTTAGAACACCCCTAGCACCGCTTATTGTCATGTCATGCATCTGTGTGCTTTGTATTTACTGTTTCTTCCCCCTCTTCTCTCCGGTAGACTCCGAGACTGATGCTGCCCGTGTGCTCGACTACGTCGACAACGACCCTTCTTCCCTTTCAGCGGAGCTTCCAGGCAAGCCCCCCCTTTGATCATCCCGATATCACCCATTCCATTCTCTCATGCTTGCATTAGATTTTTCTACTGTAATTGATTGCTCCTATTCTGATGCATAGCCTATTTTTGTACCTGCTATTGTTACCTACCTGTTTACCCTAAACTGCTTAGTATAGGTTGGTTAGTGATCCATCAGTGACCCCCACCTTGTCCTTGTTGCCCCTGCTTCATCATCGATGACTCGATCAACGTGATCGATGACCAGAGCCCGACACCTTACATCAACATCAAGAGAAATTCTATCCACGCTCCTAGCCAATTCATCAATCTTAGGCAATTTTTCTTCAAGCAAAACATTGAAATTCTTTTGGGAAATCATAAATTCTTTAACACTAGTCTCAAAATCAGAGGGCATCTTATTAATATTTACATAAGAGTTGTTGTAGGAATTGCCATAATTATTAGAGGAATTACTAGGATACGGCCTAGGATTAAAGTTTCCTCTATAAGCGTTGTTACCAAAATTGTTCCTACCATCAAAGTTCACATCCATAGATTCATTATTATTCTCAATCAAGGTAGACAAAGGCATATCATTAGGGTCGGAAGAAACACTCTTATTAGCAAATAATTTCATAAGTTCATAAATCTTTCCACTCAAGACATTAATTTCTTCAATAGCATGAACCTTCTTACTAGTAGATCTTTCGGTGTGCCATTGAGAATAATTAACCATAATATTATCTAGGAGTTTGGTAGCTTATCCTAACGTGATTTCCATAAAAGTGCCTCCCGCGGCCGAATCTAAAAGATTTCTAGAAGCAAAATTCAATCCGGCATAAAAATTTTGTATAATCATCCACAAATTCAAACCATGAGTAGGGCTATTACATATCATTAATTTCATCCTCTCCCAAGCTTGTGCAACATGTTCATGATCAAGTTGCTTAAAATTCATAATATCGTTTCTAAGAGAGATGATTTTAGCGGGAGGAAAATACTTAGAGATAAAAGCATCTTTGCACTTATTCCAAGAATCAATACTATTTTTAGGCAAAGATGAAAACCAAGTTTTAGCAAGATCTCTAAGCGAAAAAGGAAATAGCTTCAATTTAACAATATCATTGTCCACATCTTTCTTCTTTTGCATATCACACAAATCAACAAAGCTAGTTAGATGGGTAGCGGCATCTTCACTAGCAAGGCCGGCGAATTGATCTTTCATGACAAGATTCAGCAAAGCAGCATTAATTTCACAAGATTCAGCATCGGTAAGAGGAGCAATCGGAGTGCTAAGAAAATCATTGTTGTTGGTATTGGTAAAGTCACACAATTTAGTATTGTCTTGAGCCATCGTGACAAACAAGCAATCCAACACACAAGCAAACAAGAGGCAAGCGAAAAAGAAGCGAACGGAAAAAGTGGGCGAATAAAACGGCAAGGGTGAAGTGGGGGAGAGGAAAACGAGAGGCAAATGGAAAATAATGTAATGCGAGGGATAATAGTTTGTGATGGGTACTTGGTATGTCTTCACTTGTGCGTAGACTCCCCGGCAACGGCGCCAGAAATCCTTCTTGCTACCTCTTGAGCACTGCGTTGGTTTTCCCTTGAAGAGGAAAGGGTGATGCAGTAAAGTAGCGTAAGTATTTCCCTCAGTTTTTGAGAACCAAGGTATCGATCCAGTAGGAGACTACGCTCGAGTCCCACGCACCTACACAAACAAATAAGAACCTCGCAAACAACGCGATAAAGGGGTTGTCAATCCCTTCACGGTCACTTACGAGAGTGAGATCTAATAGAGAAGATAAGATAATATTTTTGGTATTTTTGTGGTAAAGAGTAAAAGTAAAGAAAGCAAAATAAACGGTAGTAGAAATAGCTAGTTGTTGGAAGATTAATATGATGGAAAATAGACCTGAGGGCCATAGGTTTCACTAGTGGCTTCTCTCAAGATAGCATAAGTATTACGGTGAGTAAACGAATTACTATGGAGCAATTGATAGAATTGAGCATAGTTATGAGAATATCTAGGTATGATCATGTATATAGGCATCACGTTCGTGACAAGTAGACCGAATCCTGCCTACATCTACTACTATTACTCCACACATCGACCGCTATCTAGCATGCATCTAGAGTATTAAGTTCATAAGGACAGAGTAACACTTTAAGCAAGATGACATGATGTAGAGGGATAAACTCATGCAATATGATATAAACCCCGATGACAAGCCAAGCAATTATTTCATACTTTTGGTGTTCTCAAACTTTTTCAATCTTCACGCAATACATGAGCGTGAGCCATGGATATAGCACTATAGGTGGAATAGAATGGTGGTTGTGGAGAAGACAAAAAGGAGAAGATAGTCTCAAATCAACTAGGCGTATCAACAGGCTATGGAGATGCCCATTAATAGATATTAATGTGAGTGAGTAGGGATTGCCATGCAACGGATGCACTAGAGCTATAAGTGTATGAAAGCTCAACAATGAAAACTAAGTGGGTGTGCATCCAACTTGCTTGCTCACGAAGACCTAGGGCAATTTGAGGAAGCCCGTCATTGGAATATACAAGCCAAGTTCTATAATGAAAAATTCCCACTAGTATATGAAAGTGACAAAACAAGAGACTCTCTATCATAAAGATCATGGTGCTACTTTGAGGCACAAGTGTGGAAAAAGGATAGTAGCATTGTCCCTTCTCTCTTTTCTCTCATTTTTTTGTTGGGCCTTTTCTCTTTTTTTTTATGGCCTCTTTTTTTATGTAGTCCAGAGTATCATCCCGACTTGTGGGGGAATCATAGTCTCCATCATCCTTTCCTCACTTGGGACAATGCTCTAATAATGATGATCATCACACTTTTATTTACTTACAACTCAAGTATTACAACTCGATACTTAGAACAAAATATGACTCTATATGAATGCCTCTGGCGGTGTACCGGGATATACAATGAATCAAGAGTGACATGTATGAAGATAATGAACGGTGGCTTTGCCACAAATATGATGTCAACTACATGATCATGCAAAGCAATATGACAATGATGGAACGTGTCATAGTAAACGGAATGATGGTAAGTTGCGTGGCAATATATCTTGGAATGGCTATGGAAATGCCATGATAGGTAGGTATGGTGGCTGTTTTGAGGAAGGTATATGGTGGGTGTATGATACCGACAAAAAATGTGCGGTATTAGAGAGGCTAGCAATGGTGGAAGGGTAAGAGTGCGTATAATCCATGGACTCAACATTAGTCATACAGAACTCATATACTTGTTGCAAAAATCTATTAGTTATCAAAACAAAGTATTATGCGCATGCTCCTAGGGGGATAGATTGGTAGGAAAAGACCATCGCTCGTCTCCGACCGCCACTCATAAGGAAGACAATCAATAAATAAATCATGCTCCGACTTCATCACATAACGGTTCACCATACGTGCATGTTACGGGAATCACAAACTTTAACACAAGTATTTCTCAAATTCATGACCACTCAACTAGCATGACTCTAATGTCACCATCTTTATATCTCAAAACAATTATCAAGTATCAAACTTCTCTTAGTATTCAACGCACTTATAGGAAAGTTTTTTACTAATCTTGGATGCCTATCATATTAGGACTAATTTCACAATTAAAGCAAATTACCATGCTGTTTCGTAGGACTCTCAAAATGATATAAGTGAAGCATGAGAGAACAATAGTTTCTATAAAACAAGCCACCGCCATGCTCTAAAAGATATAAGTGAAGCACTAGAGCAAAAACTATATAGCTCAAAAGATATAAGTGCAACACATAGAGTATTCTAATAAATTCCGAATCATGTGTGTCTCTCTCAAAAGTGTGTTTAGCGAGGAAGATTGTGGTAAACTAAAAATAAAAGACTCAAATCATACAAGACGCTCCAAATTAAACACTTATCATGTGGTGAATAAAAATATAGCTCCAAGTAAAGTTACCGATGGACGAAGATGAAAGAGGGAATGCCTTCCGGGGCATCCCCAAGCTTTGTCTTTTTTATGTCCTTAGATTTACCTTGGGGTGCCTTGGGCATCCCCAAGCTTAGGCTCTTGCCACTATTTGTTCCATAATCCATCAAATCTTTACCCAAAACTTGAAAACTTCACAACACAAAACTTAACAGAAAATCTTGTGAGCTCCGTTAGCAAAAGAAAACAAAACACCACTTCAAGGTACTGTATTGAACTCATTATTTAATTATATTGGTGTTAAACTTACTGTATTCCAACTTCTCTATGGTTTATAAATTATTTTACTAGCCATAGATTCATCAAAATAAGCAAACAACACACGAAAAACAGAATCTGTCAAAAACAGAACAGTATGTAGTAATCTGTAACTAACGCAAACTTCTGGAACTCCAAAACTTCTACCAAAATAGGACGACCTAGATAATTTGTTTATTGATCTACTGAAATTGGAATCAGTATTTTATCACGTTCTGGTGATTTTTAACAATTGTTTTCGTGAACAGAAAATTCTGGAATTTTCAGCAAGATCAAATAACTATCATCCAAGAAGATCCTATAGGTCTAACTTGGCACAAACACTAATTAAAACATAAAAACACATCTAAAAATAGGCTAGATCAAAGATTTATTCCTAAACAGGAGCAAAAAGCAAAAAAATTAAAAATAAATTGGGTTGCCTCCCAACAAGCGTTATCGTTTAACGCCCTTAGCTAGGCATAAAAACAAGGATAGATCTAGGTATTGCCATCTTTGGTAGGCAATCCATAGGTGGCTCTCATAATATATTCATAAGGTAATTTTATTTTCTTCCTAGGAAAGTGTCCATACCTTTCCTTAACGGAAATTGGAATCTAATATTTCCTTCCTTCATATCAATAATTGCACCAATCGTTCTAAGTAAAGGTCTACCAAGAATAATAGGACATGAAGGATTGCAATCTATATCAAGAACAATGAAATCTATGGGCACATAATTCCTATTAGCAACAATAAGAACATCATTAATTCTTCCCATAGGTTTCTTGATAGCGGAATCCGCAAGATGCAAGTTTAAAGAACAATCATCAAATTCACGGAAACCTAGCAAATCACACCAAGTTTTTGGGATCGTGGAAACACTAGCACCCAAATCACACAAAGCATAGAATTCATGATCTTTAATTTTAATTTTTATTGTAGGTTCCCACTCATCATAAAGTTTTCTAGGGATAGAAACTTCCAACTCAAGTTTTTCTTCATAAGATTGCATCAAAGCATCAACACTATGTTTAGTAAAAGCTTTATTTTGACTATAAGCATGAGGAGAATTTAGCACGGATTGCAACAAGGAAATACAATCTATCAAAGAGCAATTACCATAATTAAATTCCTTGAAATCCAAAATAGTGGGTTCATTGATATCTAAAGTTTTGACCTTTCAATCCCACTTTTACCAAATTTTGCATCAAGATCTAAAAACTCCGAATTTTTGGGACGCCTTCTAACTAAAGTTGACTCATATCCAGTCCCATCATTATCAAGAGTCATATTGCAAAACAAAGATTTAATAGGGGACACATCAATAACTTTTAGATCTTCATCTTTATTCTCATGAAAACTAGAAGAACACGCTTTCACAAAGCAATCTTTCTTAGCACGCATCCTAGCGGTTCTTTCTTTGCACTCATCAATGGAAATTCTCATGGCTTTGAGAGACTCATTGATATCATGCTTAGGTGGAGTAGATCTAAGTTTCAAAGAATCAATATCAAGAGAAATTCTATCCACGTTCCTAGCCAATTCATCAATCTTAGGCAATTTTTCTTCAAGCAAAACATTGAAATTCTTTTGGGAAATCATAAATTCTTTAACACTAGTATCAAAATCAGAGGGCATATTATTAAAATTTCCATAAGAGTTGTTGTAGGAATTACCATAATTATTAGAAGAATTACTAGGATACGGCCTAGGATTAAAGTTTCCTCTATAAGCATTGTTACCAAAATTGTTCCTACCAACAAAGTTCACATCCATAGATTCATTATTATTCTCAATCAAGGTAGACAAAGGCATATCATTAGGGTTGTAAGAAACACTCTTATTAGCAAATAATTTCATAAGTTCATCCATCTTTCCACTCAAGACATTAATTTCTTCAATAGCATGAACCTTCTTACTAGTAGATCTTTCGGTGTGCCATTGCGAATAATTAACCATAATATTATATAGGAGTTTGGTAGCTTCTCCTAACGTGATTTCCATAAAAGTGCCTCCCGCGGCCGAATCTAAAAGATTTCTAGAAGCAAAATTCAACCCGGCATAAAATTTTTGTATAATCATCCACAAATTCAAACCATGAGTAGGGCAATTACATATCATTAATTTCATCCTCTCCCAAGCTTGTGCAACATGTTCATGATCAAGTTGCTTAAAATTCATAATATCGTTTCTAAGAGAGATGATTTTGGCGGGAGGAAAATACTTAGAGATAAAAGCATCTTTGCACTTATTCCAAGAATCGATACTATTTTTAGGCAAAGATGAAAACCAAGTTTTAGCACGATCTCTAAGCAAAAAAGGAAATAGCTTCAATTTAACAATATCAGTGTCCACATCTTTCTTATTTTGCATATCACACAAATCAAAAAAGCTATTTAGATGGGTAGCGGCATCTTCACTAGCAAGGCCGGCGAATTGATCTTTCATGACAAGATTCAGCAAGGCAGCATTAATTTCACAAGATTCAGCATCGGTAAGAGGAGCAATCGGAGTGCTAAGAAAATCATTGTTGTTGGTATTGGTAAAGTCACACAATTTAGTATTGTCTTGAGCCATCGTGACAAACAAGCAATCCAACACACAAGCAAACAAGAGGCAAGCGAAAAAGAAGCGAACGGAAAAAGAGGGCGAATAAAACGGCAAGGGTGAAGTGGGGGAGAGGAAAACGAGAGGCAAATGGAAAATAATGTAATGCAGGGGATAAGAGTTTGTGATGGATACTTGGTATGTCTTCACTTGTGTGTAGACTCCCCAGCAACGGCGTCAGAAATCCTTCTTGCTACCTCTTGAGCACTGCGTTGGTTTTCCCTTGAAGAGGAAAGGGTGATGCAGTAAAGTAGCGTAAGTATTTCCCTCAGTTTTTGAGAACCAAGGTATCAATCCAGTAGGAGACTACCACTACAAGAAATATGTCAACTTGCGACCATCACTATTGGTCACTTAAAGGTCATTGTTTTTCATTTGCGACCTTTTTGTGACCAAAACCAGAAGGTCAAAAGCTGGCAGTCGTAAACTGAAATTAACGACCTTGTTTGTGATATGTAAAAGGTCGTTGGTTCTTCGACCAAATTTGTGGTCACTAGCAGCCTCCCCAGGCCACATAGGATCCAACGTGGCAAGCTGACGTGGATAAGAATCAGCCCGGTCCAATTCGGTGTTTATATGGGCCGAGCCCATTAATACAGCCTTTTTACTGTATATTTTTCTGTTAATTTTCTCTGGCTACATGGGCCTGGCCCAACAATTTGGCCCTTTTATTTTCTAGGATATGGCCTTTTGAGGTCCATTTCATTTTAATTTCCAGCTTTTTTGTCATCTCCAGTTTTTAGATGGGTCCCAATTGTCAGATTTTTTCCTGGCAGTGGATCCACATCGCTTTTTAAGCATTATATATCAAACAGAAAGAAGAGAAGAATATGAAAATCTTCAAATAACAACCAAAATAGGTTTATTACAATATATTATGTACATAACAAAACATGTGAAACTCCATACACTCGTTCACATCACAACAACCAGTTTAACCATCAAATATTGCATGCCCAGGAACTTCAAACTTCACGTAGATAACCATACAATATTCCACACAATCACAAACATTGTGATCAGACAAATAAAACGCTCTGCCAGTGTAAAGCTATCTACTCTTGGATACCACAGAACATGCTCTTCAACATAGGAAGAAGTCATCAACGGAGTTCTACCAACAACACAAGCTCCATTCACCTACAAGAACAGAATGGAATATCAAGTACTTGGATCGTTCAAGCAGATTACAACCAACATATATATGTAGAAGTACATCAGGAAATATGATGGAGCAAATCGGACAACAAATACAGTAAGTAAACAACCCAACCGATGAGTGATGACGACAAGCAAAGAGTATAAACCCAGGTTTGGACATAAATAGTGTCAACTCAAGCAGAACATAATAAGGCAGTAAACACGTGGGCATTTTCTCTTTGAACCTCTTCAGATCAAATCATCTACATAGCTTCAATTTTCTTTGTGCTTTCCAGCAAAGAGCAAAACTAAGGAGAGCAAGTAGAGCAAAGCATAGTTGATGGTGGAGTAGTGAATTACTTTGATGGCATACTTGATGCTGATGGCGCAAAAAACATTTAGAGCTAGAATGAGAACTAATAGACTATAAGCATACAAAAGAAAATATAATTTCAGCGAAATCAAAACCGGTGATGAAAACTAAATAATAGTGCAGCAGATTAGCTCTTAGCATGGAGGAATATCACCAAATTAAACAAGATGGTTGTTCAAGTTTTTAGACAAGTATTCATGATTACAGTTTGTTATCGTCGTCCAAATTCGTGAACATGTATAAAAATAATTAATACATCTGAATGTGCTACCACTGAAGCAAACATGAGGCCATGAAGCATCAGGCCAGCCATGATTTACATATCTACCAATGAACAAACATGATACATGCATCAAGCATTAGGCCACGAAGCATCTGTCCCATTTGTTCAACAAGATGAGTACATACCTGACTCCAGGTCGATGCGGTGGATGGGGCTGTACTTGGACATCTGGTCCAGGGACGAGCCTACTAATCCAAACCGAACAGACAAATTCATTAGGAGGGGATTGTAGAGAGAAGGAAGAAATGAAGTAAACATACATACATGTCTATACATAAGCAGCAGAAGCAAGTAATATAAATACATCCTCTTTCTTCCTCTGCAACACTAACTAGAGCAACATCAATCATTGTACACAAGGAGCAGCAGCAACAAGCCGATAAAGAAAGCTCAAGATTTGTGTCTTTTGCAAGTTTTAGCACACTAGTACATGCGTTAAAATGGAAGCGCCGCTGCTGGGTCGCAACAGCCAACAAACTATAGGGTTACCGTCAAGTTAGCATTACAGAAAGCGAAAAGGAAAGTGGAAAAGACATGGCAGCCTATAGTTATGCGGAGAACATCGTCAAGTAGCCAACAGGATGAGCACTGTACAGTTTAATAACACAGTGTATTAATCTGAATACACGTGAACAAAACTAGCAGTGTTATTAATACACTGCTAAATGAGCATTCAAGATGCTTATTATACACGTGAACAAAACTAGGCCAAAACATAGTAAAAAAACTGCTAAATGGACACTAGCAGCAAAATGAGCATTGTGTAGCAAAAAAAAGCAAGCAGGAGTTAATGGCCTAGGAACTACTAGTAGCACAGTGAAACGAGGTGAGTATGGTAGATCTAGGCGGCTGGATACATATGAACTAGTATAGGCATGCAACAGCATCTCTTCTCTGAATCTCATGTCCCCACCCCCACGGTGACCGATTTACTAGCTGTTGTTTGCAAGCAGCAAATCACCAGATGGTCTTGTCACCATTCGTCTGGCCATCAGGCTACAGCAGGGAACAATGAGGTGTTTAGTTGGATGCAGATCATAATTTTAGAACACATCAAAACTGACCATGGAAAGCATGATAATGGCCTAAGTAGATCTGAGATTTCACACAAAAGTGGCAACTAAACTAGTGCAGAAGTGTATTCATTTCTTCTGAAAATTACAATCCTAGGACTCCAATTGCATATCAGATCTAAAATACAAAACGAAATGACTAAACATCACAGGTCGGAGGCTTAAATTAGGGACTACGAACAGTTCATGTTCCTGACCAATTCAGAAGGGTCGCGTGGATCGAACACTAATTGCCGCATCCTCGCGTGAAAACAACTAGACCTACACGGAAAGGTAATCGAGTAATCCCATCACAGCTCAAATCGCACATCAATTACAGCCTAAATATTCCAAACCAGAGAAGATCCACGACGAGAAACCTTCTCCAACCAATCAACACATCCGAGCAACCCTATACGAGTCGACATGAGAAGGGGCGAGAGGCGGGAGATGGGGTATGACGAACCTGAATGCCGTGCTCGAGGCAGTAAAGTTCCCAGCACGCGTTGCCGACCTGGATGCCGGCCTGCCCATGGTGGTGAGTACTCACGAGGAGGGTGCGGGCGGCGAACTCGGCGCCGATGGTGGACTTGGACTTGAGGTAGAACGCACTGCGAGTGAAGCGGGAGAGGACGTTGGACCTGCCGACGCCGGACGCCGGAGTCGTTGTCCACCCGGTGCGCCATGTGTTTCCGTCGCCGCCAGCCGACGCGGATCCTGCACCAACCACGCGGCCGAGATCCAGTCGAGGCGGAGATTAGTCGTTAGGTGAGGAGACGGAGGAGGACTGCGGGATCGAGCGAGGCGCGAGGTGAGCACAGGAGTGTGCTGCGCGCCGCCGGAATCGTCCGACCTAGATCTTGATGGCGGCGACAGAGAGGGACTTGGTGAGTGGATCTGGCCGTCGGCTCTCTCTCCCTCTCTCATTCTTGGGTGAGGGGAGAGGATGGGGAGAGGGCGGCCGTGGTTGGCGCCGGCGGTCGAGTGGAGTGGAGGCCGATCGGGGTTGGGGAGAGGATGGAGGCAAGCAGCGGCGGCTGGATCTGTAGGGGATCGAGAGAGAGCGAGGAGGAGGTGGGATCTGGGGGGTCGAGGGGAGGGGGAGAGAGTGGGTCAGCGGTTGGGTGGTGAGTTAGGGTTTTTTTCTCGGGAGAAGCTCCACCGTTGGATGGGTGCGCCATGGATGGCTTAGATTGAGTCCAATTTGGTGATCCGCATGAAGGCGGTTCCTCGCATCTCATTGGTCCATCCAATCCACTCTGATTTTTCTAAACATAACAAAGGCATAGTTTGTCAAAATGATCTCATATTTTGCATAAGTGTGCATATTGGACTGACAAACAATATTGCCAAATAGAGCTTTCATTTTCTTTGCACAAAAAATTCATTTTTCTAATTTTTGAGTGTCCAAAATGAGTTTTTTTGTGAAGGACCTAGAAAATATTTGTTGCAAATTTGGACCAAATCATTTTTATAAAATAATAGGCCATATATAATGCACAATTGACCAAATGGTTGGGTGTCAAAAGTTTCGAGCCACCTCTCGTGAAAAAGACAAATTTTCGCCGATTCAGCAAGAAGCGGGTCAAATTTGAACTGCACCTGCCTCATAGTTTTCTATTTATTTTTTCCAAAAATCATTTATAGGTACATAAGTATCTATTTAATCATAGAAACACAAAAAAAATTCCAATATTCAACCACTAGCTAGGAACGGTCATGCCCGCCGTTTTGACCGCATTTTGAAACGGGCATAAAAATTCAAAAAAAAAACAAAAATTGGAAAACCTTTGCATTGTGTCATTATATGTGACCAAGTTACCAGGAAAAATAATAAACTTGTAATACGGTAAGTATTTTGAAAAAGTGTTCTCACAAACGAGCTATCATGTGTGAAGATGCATGGCATTCAAGCCAAATGATCAATCTTATGGCCACATTCATGGCATAGTTTGTTCAAATGATCTCATATTGTGCACAAGGGTGCATCTTGGGATGGCAAACAATGTTGCCTAAGGAAGTTTTCATTTTGTTTGCACAAAAAAAAATCATTTTTCTAAGTTTTGAGTGTCCAAAATGAGTTTTTTTTGTGAAGGACCTAGCAAATATTTGTTGCAAATTTGGACCAAATCATTTTTATAAAATAATAGGCCATATATAATGCACAATTGACCAAATGGTTGGGTGTCAAAAGTTTCGAGCCACCTCTCGTGAAAAAGACAAATTTCCGCCGATTCAGCAGGAAGCGGGTCAAATTTGAACTGCACCTACCTCATAGTTTGCTATTTATTTTTTCCAAAAATCATTTCTAGGTACATAAGTATCTATTTAATCAGAGAAACACAAATTTTTTTCCAAGATTCAACCAGTAGCTAGGAACGGTTTTGCCCGCCGTTTTGACCGCATTTTGAAACGGGCATAAAAAATTCAAAAAAAATCAAAAAATTGGAAAACCTTCGCACTGCGTCATTATATGTGACCAAGTTACCAGGAAAAATAATAAACTTGTAATACAGTAATTATTTTGAAAAAGTGTTCTCAGAAACGAGCTATCATGTGTGAAGATGCATGGCTTTCAAGCCAAATGATCAATCTTATGGCCACATTCATGGCATAGTTTGTTCAAATGATCTCATATTGTGCACAAGGATGCATCTTGGGATGGCAAACAATGTTGCCTAAGGAAGTTTTCATTTTCTTTGCACAAAAAATTCATTTTTCTAAATTTTTAGTGTCCAAAATGAGTTTTTTTGTGAAGGACCTAGCAAATATTTGTTGCAAATTTGGACCAAATCATTTTATAAAATAATAGGCCATATATAATGCAGAATTGACCAAATGGTTGGGTCTTAAAAGTTTCGATCCACCTCTCGTGAAAAAGACAAATTTCCGCCGATTCAGCAGGAAGCGGGTCAAATTTGAACTGCACCTGCCTCATAGTTTGTTATTTATTTTTTCCAAAAATCATTTCTAGGTACATAAGTATCTATTTAATCAGAGAAACACAAAAAAATTTCCAAGATTCAACCACTAGCTAGGAACGGTCATGCCCGCCGTTTTGACCGCATTTTGAAACGGGCATAAAAAATTCAAAAAAATCAAAAAATTGGAAAACCTCCGCATTGTGTCATTATATGTGACCAAGTTACCAGGAAAAATAATAAACTTGTAATACAGTAATTATTTTGAAAAAGTGTTCTAAAAAACGAGCTATCATTTGTGAAGATGCATGGCTTTCAAGCCAAATGATCAATCTTATGGCCACATTCATGGCATAGTTTGTTCAAATGATCTCATATTGTGCACAAGGCGCATGTTGGGATGGCAAACAATGTTGCCTAAGGAAGTTTTCATTTTTTTTGGACAAAAAATTCATTTTCTATTTTTCGAGTGCCCAAAATGAGTTTTATTGTGAAGGACCTACCATATATTTGTTGCAATATTGGACCAAATCATTTTTATAAAATATTATGCCATATATAATGCACAATTGACAAAATGGTTGGGTGTCAAAACTTTTGATACACCTCTCGTGAAAAAGATAAATTTCCGCCAATTCAGCAGGAAGCGAGTCAGATTTGAACTGCACCTGCCTCATAGTTTGCTATTATATTTTTCCAAAAAACATTTCCAGATACATAAGTATATATTTAATCAGAAATACATGGTTTGGTGGCGATACGTTGAGGTTTGGATGGTGGCCCAGGGCCCCAACTCCAAAGCGCGTAGACTCGCATGCCCGCCGCGTGGTCACCGCGTGCCCGTGGACTTGCCATGCGTTATGGGAAGCCTAGGCATGTCTAGTAGGTTCGGCACTCCCTAGGTAGATGCTTGGAAGAAAATAACAACAGAAGAATCTCACGAGGTGACCGAACAATGCTCAAACATGAATTAGCACCCAAGTGTTTGATTAGTGGTACGGGAAATGCACATGGCCAATGGGCTTGAGTTTTGGCCGAGGATGATCATCTACTAAGGACACTATCTTGGAAAATTTGCAGCTCAAATGGAGGAGCCGAGGTGTCACTTGCTTTGCAACGTACCACACTGGATAGAAATATGAATGTTGAAGCCACACTCACATGTATTGTTAGATGGGGCTCAAATTTTGTGGAGAGCTATGATTTGGGGATATAGAACATGTGGCAAAAATTCAGCTTATTAGGATATGCCTAGCTAATACTTCCTTCACAACAGCTCGAGTTGAACAAAAACTTTGGAAATTTGCCAAGGAAGATTTACCAGGCAAATGGAGTTGAATATTGTCATGAGGCAATGATTTGGATAGTAAAGAATGCCCTTTTTTGGGGAATTTTGGGAATGACAGAAATATAGGTTGCTTCACAACCTAGGGAAAAAATTGACACATGGACTTGACACATAGGCAAAACTGATGAGGTGGCGCCTAGTCATAGCAATCCACCACAACTTACAAGGTTATGACCATCTATATTGGTCGTGATCATCTAGAAATAAGGCAGCGGATCAGTGCTATCTGCTTTATGACCATTTCGTGAAAGGAAATTATGACCTTTATGGCCAAAATGGTCGATATAGTTGAGGGTTTGGAGCCCCCCGAGCAGCTTTTGACCAATTGGTCTCAAATGGTCGTAGATCTATGACCAATTCTTCCAGGGTCACTGACAGAAGGTCACTAGTTGACATATTTCTTGTAGTGATACGCTCGAGTCCCACGCACCTACACAAACAAATAAGAACCTCGCAACCAACGCGATAAAGGGGTTGTCAATCCCTTCATGGTTACTTACGAGAGTGAGATCTGATAGAGAAGATAAGATAATATTTTTGGTATTTTTATGGTAAAGAGTAAAAGTAAATAAAGCAAAATAAACAGTAGTAGAAATAGCTAGTAGTTGGAAGATTAATATGATGGAAAATAGACCCGGGGGCCATAGGTTGCACTAGTGGCTTCTCTCAAGATAGCATAAGTATTATGGTGGGTAAACGAATTACTGTCAAGCAATTGATAGAATTGAGCATAGTATGAGAATATCTAGGTATGATCATGTATATAGGCATCACGTCTGTGACAAGTAGACCGACTCCTGCCTGCATCTACTACTATTACTCCACACATCGACCGCTATCCAGCATGCATCTAGAGTATTAAGTTCATAAGAACAAAGTAACGCTTTAAGCAAGATGACATGATGTAGAGGGATAAACTCATGCAATATGATATAAACCCCATCTTTTTATCCTCGATGGCAACAATACAATACGTGTCGTTTCCCCTGCTGTCACTGGGATCGAGCACCGCAAGATTGAACCCAAAGCTAAGCACTTCTCTCATTGCAAGAAAGATCAATCTAGTAGGCCAAACCAAACTGATAATTCAAAGAGACTTGCAAAGATAACCAATCAAACATAAAAGCATTCAGAGGAGATTCAAATATTGTTCATAGATAATCTTGATCATAAACCCACAATTCATCGGATCTCGACAAACACACCGCAAAAGAAGAGTTACATCAAATAGATCTCCAAGAGAATCGAGGAGAACTTTGTATTGAGATCCAAAGAGAGAGAAGAAGCCATCTAGTTAATAACTATGGACCCAAAGGTCTGAGGTAAACTACTCACACATCATCGGAGAGGCTATGGTGTTGATGTAGAAGCCCTCCGTGATCAATGCCCCCTCCGGCGGAGCGTCGGAAAAGGCCCCAAGATGGGATCTCACAGGTACAGAAGGTTGCAGCGGTGGAAATAGGGTTTTGGCTCCTCTTCTGATGGTTAGGGGGTACGTAGGTATATATAGGAGGAAGAAGTAGGTCGGTGGAGCTACGAGGGGCCCACGAGGGTGGAGGGCGTGCCCAGGGGGTAGGCGCGCCCCCTGCCTCGTGGCCTCCTCATTCGTTTCTTGACGTCCACTCCAAGTCCTCTGGATCACGTTTGTTCAGAAAATCACGTTCCCGAAGGTTTCATTCCGTTTGGACTCCGTTTGATATTCCTTTCCTTCGAAACACTGAAATAGGCAAAAAAACGCAATTTGGGCTGGGCCTCCGGTTAATAGGTTAGTCCCAAAATAATATAAAAGTGTATAATAAAGCCCATTAAACATCCAAAACAGAATATATAATAGCATGGAACAATAAAAATTATAGATACGTTGGAGACGTATCAGCTGTTTAGCGGTATCACCCAGGAGGGGGTGATAGCTCCGGACTTGTCCCGACAGTCGTCACTTCTTTTAATAATGCACTAACAGGTTTGGGTATTTGTTCTGAGTTGGCCTCTGGCCTTTATGCACTAACCACCATGCGTGAATAGTTATGGGCCTCGGCGTCGCAGTATCAGTCGAAGCTTTGTCAGACGTCCAGTTCAGCATTGCGGCACGGCTGGGCCGGCACCCGGAAGGTGGTGCCTGGTCTGCTCTGATCGCAACGACCCGGAGTGCAACGGGCGATGGGCCCAGACCTTGGAGTGCTTTGGATGTAGACCGGCGGGAACCTCTCTGCTGAGGCTAGGTAGGGCTACGACGTGTTGATCTTCCGAGGCCGGGCATGACACAGGAAAGTGTGTCCGGCCAGAGTGATCGAGCGTGTTGGAAAACGTGGTGCACCCGTGAAGGGAAGATTATCTATTAATAGCCGTGTCCATGGTAACGGACGTTCAAACTTGTATCCTGATCTATTACAACTAGAAATGGATACTTGAGATATGTGGCCCCGGGATTGCTTTCTCGCAGGGAGTCGAGGAAGGATCTCTGGTCATTAATACTACAACATGCTTGTTAACTATAAACTGCTATTCTGTACTCTTCTACATGCTCCAAGATGCTTGGAGCTGCTTGGAGATGCTAGTCTTTGATAGGCTAGGCCTTCCCCTCTATTCTGGCATTCTGCAGTTCAGTCCACAGATACAACCCTTCCATTTGATACCAATGCATACTTAGTATAGATCTGATGCTTACGAGTACTTTGGATGAGTACTCACAGTTTCTTTGCTACCCCTTCCCCCCTTCTTTCTTCTTTCTAGTTGTGGCAACGAGATGGTGGATCCCAGGAGCCATATGCCACCGTCGACGTCTACTACTACCGATGGTGCTTGCTACTACGCAGAGACCGCCGACGACCAGGAGTAGTTAGGAGGTCCTAGGCAGGAGACCTTGCCTCTTCGATCGTTGTTGCTTTTTTGCTTGCCTTCTTAAGGCAGTCTTGTTTAAATTATGTCTGTACTCAGATCTTGTTGCTTCCGCTGACTCTTGTGTATCAAGCTATGTATTCGAGCCCTCATGGCCCCTGCCTTGTAATATAAAGCTTGTATTATTTTAATTTGTGTCTAGAGTTGTGTTGTGATATCTTCCCGTGAGTCCCTGATCTTGACCGTACACATTTGCGTGTATGATTAGTGTACGGTCGAATCGCGGGCATCACATGTTTTGCCTCCCAACTTATTTATCATATAGATAATTGTCAACAATAGTAATTCATGATCAAATATATTTGAATGGACATATATGCTTAGATCTTTCCCCATCACATGATGCTTGCCAACTAAAGAGTAGGTTGGAATGAGAAGGAATACTACTGACTCTTGCATAGAAGTAAAAGATAGGGCCTTCGCAGAGGGAAGCAGGGATTTGCAGAGGTGCTAGAGCTCAAAGATTAAAACAGAGATGAAAATAATTTTGAGAGGTATGCTTTCATTCTCAACATAACAACCAAGAGTTCTCACTGTCTTCCATGCTAGACACATTATAGGCGGTTCCCAAACAGAATGGTAAAGTTTTTACTCCCCCACCACCAACAAGCACATTCCATGGCTAGTCCGAAACAATGGGTACCGTCCAACTATCAACAATCCTGGGGGAGCTTTGTTTGCAATTATAATTTGATTTGATTTGAGCATGGAACTGGGTATCCCGGTTACCAGCCATTTTCTCGTGAATGATGAGCGGAGTCTACTCATCGTGAGAATAACTCACCTAGCATGGAAGATACTGACAGCCCCTAGTCGCTACATGAGCGGTTCGGGCATACAAAACAGATTATTATTTGAAGGTTTACAGTTTGGCACATGCAAATTTACTTGGAACGGCAAGTAAATACCGCAATAAGGTAGATATGATGGACACTCATGGAAGACACTTGGTTCAAGGGTTTTTGGATGCACAAGTAGTACTCTACTTAGTACAGAAATTTTGGCTAGCAAAAGATTCTAAAAATCAAGCGCCACATGTTGGAGGATCTATAACAATATAACTTCTATACATATGTACCCAAACATAACTCATTAAGTTGTCTTCCTTGTCCAACTTCAGCTAATTTGATCAAGTTTGAAAATAATTAATGGGGCTCACAATCATAGAAGAAGTCCAAGATAGTATATTTATATGTGAAATCTCTCTTCCTTCAATATTCTTTCATGAATTGTTCAAGTGACCAATACTATGTTTGCTAACTTTCAATAAATTTACCACCTCTACTTCTTATATGTGAAGTCATTACTCCCCACGGTATAAGCATATGAAACATATATAAATTCAGATTTATGATATTCAATTCATTCAACCATTTACTCATGGGATATAAGTGAAGCACGAGAGTAAATGACAAACTACTCCAAAAAGATATAAGTGAAGATCAATGAGTAGTCAAATAATTATTTAGCTATGTGAGGACTCTCTCTCATTTAAGTATTTCAGATCTTAAAATTTTATTCAAAGAGCAAGCAAATCCGAATAAAATAAAATGACGCTCCAAGCAAAACACATATCATGTGGTGAATAAAAATATAGCTCCAAGTAAGGTTACCGATGAACGAAGACGAAAAAGGGGATGCCATCCGGGGCATCCCCAAGCTTAGATGTTTGGTTGTCCTTGAATATTACCTTGGGGTGCCTTGGGCATCCCCAAGCTTAGGTTCTTACCACTCCTTATTCCATAGTCCATCGAAACTTCACCCAAAACTTGAAAACTTCACAACACAAAACTCAACGGAAAACTCGTAAGCTCCGTTAGTATACAAAGCAAATCACCACTTAGGTACTGTTATGAACTCATTCTAATTTTATACTGGTGTTATTTCTACTGTATTCCAACTTATCCGTGGTTCATACCCTCCGATACTACCCATAGATTCATCAAAATAAGCAAACAACACAATGAAAACAGAATTTGTCAAAAACAGAACAGTCTGTAGTATTCTAGTAACTATCAATATTTCTGTAACTCCGAATATTCTGAAAAATTACGACAACCTGGGAAATTTGTATATCAATCTTGTGTAAAAACTTCAGAATTTTTCAACGCTCCAGCGATTTTTAACATTCTGTGACTGTGCACA
This sequence comes from Triticum aestivum, assembly GCF_018294505.1. Taxonomy (NCBI): domain Eukaryota; kingdom Viridiplantae; phylum Streptophyta; class Magnoliopsida; order Poales; family Poaceae; genus Triticum; species Triticum aestivum. The sequence continues at coordinate 217,342,513 of NC_057808.1, forward strand.
AAGGTTTCTGTTTTTGCACAGAATCAAGTCAACTATCATCCACACTATCCCAAAGGCTTTACTTGGCACTTTATTGAAACAAAAGCTATAAAACATGGTTAATACAGTATTTTAATCATGTGAACATGCAAAAACAGTAGGGGTAAATATTGGGTTGTCTCCCAACAAGCGCTTTTCTTTAATCACTACTGCAGGATGCTGCTAACACAACACTACGATCGGAGACCCTTTGATGAAACTGTGTGTGATGCATTAATCACAAACGGGGATGTAAAAAACCCGTCAAAAAAGGTGCAAAACATTTGCGATGGCGAAGCCATCAAACATGGTTCAGATTTTAGTTATGTGTGAGATTCAGGGCACACGGTTAACCCGTTTGAACTGTTTGCGATGAGGTAGAACAACAGAAACGGGAAGCCATATCAATGTGTGTGCAATATACGGCATACAGTTCGCTCCGATGAACCATTTGCTATTAGGGAGTGCAACATAAACAGTTAGCCAGATCAAGGTGTGTGTGATATAGGGCATACGGTTCACTCGGACGAACTGTTTCCGATTAGTGAACGCAACAGAAACGGTTCAACTTAACAAGATGTGTGTGATACATGGCAAACAACCGACTCGGATGAACTGTTTGCGATGAGAAATTACAACACAGACGGTTAATACGGTTAGTTCCTGTGTGATTCTGTGTGTACAAAAAACTTTGAAAAATGCAAACTAGTTGCTTGCGGTGGCTAGGAGTATCGCACACGATGCGTCTGCGAGTACTCGTGTGCAATGATTACTAAGTTACACATGCATTTCCTTATGTTAACACTTGTGTGATAAATAACACATGGCACCGGATACGGTATTCGGGTTTTGTGTGTGCTCCACTTAGTCTTCCCGCGCTCCAGCGAATGCTTCCCGCGCTCCACATGGGTGAATTCTAAAATCCACGCCTATTCCCTCACCGGTTTCCTGCCACCAGCTAACGGCTTGCTGCATATAACCCAGGCAGCAACGCACCGCCGCGACACTCTGCGAAGATCTAGTCCTCACCCATCTACCATTAGTTATTCCAAGCATGCCAGGCAACAACCAAAGCTTTGACGTCGACGCCTACCTGCGTTACATCTTCGGCGAGGATAACGAGCAAGAGCAGGTCGGGGAGTAAGAGCTTTATCGGCCGGTGCAGGCACCATGGCCCATCGGCAGGGATATCGGTGTCACAATCCTTGGGAGCACAATCGACATATTGTAGAGGAGGTGTGATGAGCAGTTTGCCATCCATCGTGCAAAAGATCCAAAGCTGCTCGGTGGCATGATCGACGACCCACCCGAAGAACCGCCGTCACCAGTGCTCATCGAGAGCCTGATGCCCCGCAAGGAATGGGCAGAGGACCTCTGCGATTCAGTCAAGACAAAGGCAGCCCGCGGCTTCATCATTGCCCGCGGCGGCCGTGTCAACCTCGATCCCGATGATGTGGTGGCCAGGCTCGAGCGCATCCTTGGCGGGGTTGACGTCCCCGACGAAGTAGAACATCGCCAACGTGATATCTCGAGGATGCAGGTGATCGATGGAATTTGCTACCAGGCCAGAGACATGGAAATGGAGCGGTTCCGTGGTGTTGTCATGCACGCGATTGCACGTTGTCAAGCTCTTCTGGAAGAGGCCCAGCAGCCCCAAGAGCCTCCCAGCGCCAGCAGCTCCGTAGGCGGAGGCGGGTCGGGACACTTGGAGTGAACGGCCGCAAGGGTGCTATGCTGATCATGGAGTCCTAGAAGACCATCGTCGGAAGGCTGCCAGCTCAACCTTTTAGCTTATATTTTATTATAATTGTATGCATATGTAGGTCGTGAGTGTTCCGGGCCTTGCCGCATTCGGCATTTTAAATTATCCTAAATATGTAAGACAATTATTAAGAATTATTAACTGTTGCCATTGTAACTTTGCCTCAATGGCGAGCAGAGCACACGCAGGGGACGCCGGAGTGGAGCGCGCCACGGCCGCCTCAACGGCGAGCAACCACGTGGTCAAATTTCTGCCATCAATAAATTTTGACCTTGTTTCTCGTCACATTGCTGATTACAACGCAATAAGTAATTGCAAATCTGTTCACACCTATCAAACTAATATGTGTTCACACTTAGCACCGGGCTATAAAAACTACCCACTCAAAAATTACTTCACAGTTCCTCTCCTCATGACCCACAAAACTGGTATTTTCTGTCAAGTTGTTCCGCCATGACCGGTAGGAGGAGTTTATGGTGGACATATAACCAGGCAGCAAAGACCAAGGCCGCGGAAGCACTAGAGAGGTCCCGCCGCGAAGCCACAGCCGCAGCAAAGATGTCCCGGCGCGCCGCGGAGCCCTCGAACGTGCTCTCACGAGCACGCGAGGGCTCTCACAAGCGCATTCGCGGCGTCCGCCATCGCGACGAGCCGGCGTTCCTGAAGTCCTTCGCCGGCGACGTCGACATTCTCACTGGCGTCACTATGCAGCAGGAGCTGGTCGACGGCTTGATGAAGCTGCTCAAGATCAGCAATGCCTCGGTTGACATGGCGACCGGCCTCGTCGAGCAACTCATGGGTGACAATGCGAAGCTCCTCAAGTTGGTCGCCGAGAAGGAGGAGGAGGCCGCCGGCTGGAAGATGTTGCATGAGCAGAGCAGTGCCTCGGAGATGACGCTGAAAGCAGTCGTCGAGGAACTGATGGGTGGCTTGAGGAAGCTCCAGATCGAGCGCGAGCAGGAGCTGGAGGAATCCGTGGCTGCTTTCAAGCAAAGTCGTGAGGAATTGAAGAAGGAGCTGGAGGATTTCGCCACCCGGTGATCCATCGACGAGTAGAGACAATAGCGACCCAGATCATTGTCTGCAATTTCCTTCTTCTCTTGCCCCCGTGTCTTCTGGGCTTTCCCGCATGTGGCATTTTAAATTATCCGGAATATGTAAGACAATTATTATCTGCGCCATTGTAAATTTGTCGTCGTATTATCCGTTGCCATTTTATTTGTGGTCGTATTATCCGTTGCCCTATGTGGCAATTTAAATTAGGGCGGAATACGAGTTGAAAACACGAAAAAAGAAAATGCTGCCATGGGATCACAAGCAAACACCCTCCGTCCAGGTGCTTTAATTAACCCATTAATGGAGAAGTTGAGAGCGAGGCTGGCGGCGGCTGGCGCATGGAGGTCAAAGAGCTCGCTTCCCGATGAGCATGGGCGGCCTTGCTGCTCGCACGTGCCCCGTCGAGCCTGCGAGGTGGACAGGATGCACGCGTCCCGTCGAGCCTGCGCGGCGGACTGCTCACACGCGTCCCGTCGATCCTGCACGGCAGACTTCTCGCGCTCGTCCCGTCTAATCAAACAGCTGCACACACGCCACCGAGTATGGTTAAATTTCGACACGGTTAATATAATACAACCGTTTGCGATATTAACGTGTCAGCTTTCTGTTTCAAAAAGGACTTCGTTGGCTACTAATGTGTGCGCCTCTTCTCAAACTGGACATTTTTTACCACGGCATATATGTGCCATGTCATGAAACCATGCCAAGTTTTATGTTTTTGGGTGACTTTTTGATTTACTGCGATTTAAAAACCAAGATTCTCAATGTTTCAGGACGACGACAAGTTTGTCATTCATTCCCATTCCTTAAATGAGACCTAAACATGCACCCAATGACACATGTACGATTTCTCGCCCATTTTGCTTCACTGGAGCATGTGGTTGTAGTTCAAATTTGAATTATGAACTACATTAAATGCATAGAAAACTTAGTAATTAGTAATATATATACAATGGCCAAACGAACCCTGAACAGTTTCAAATTTCAGCCCCACACTCTTGTTATTCTATGTTGCCTGTAGAAAACAAAGTTCAAGGCGAGAAGAGGCAACGATTATCGTTTCGCCCACAAGAGGGGCATGTTTCCCTACCGGAACCATGAGGGTTGCGACAGGCTCTGGTTTGTAAAAGGCTTGTAATATAGCTTCGCCCAAATTGGACAATTATATGTACCATGTAGTGACACCATGCCAAGTTTCATGATTTCCTGGTGAGTTTGGATTTACATAGATTTAAAAACCGAGATTCGCAATGTTTGTGGCGAAGCCAGGACGGCGAGACGGTTGAATTCGTTCCCATTCATTCCATGGGACCTAAACATGCACCCCAAGGAAACATGTATGTTTTTTTCTAGCCATTTTGGTGCACTGGAGCATGTATTCGTAGTTCAGATTTGAATTATGGACATTAAATGCCTAGAAAACACAATTAATGAATAAAAAAGGTCAAACAAACCCTGAATAATTTCAAAGTTGAGCGCGAATCTCTAGTTGTTCCGTGTCGCGTGTAGAAGAAAATACGAGGCTAGACGAGGGAGTGATTATCATTTGGCCCACAAGGGGACACTTTTGCCTATTGAAACCACGATGGTTCTTGCGACAGGCTCTGGTTTGTAAGAGGTTTGTAATAAAGCTTGGCCCAAATTGGCAATGTTTTTACCATGACATATATGTGCCATGACATGACACCATGCCACCTTTGATGACTTTCTGGTAAGTTTAGGATTTATGGGGACTTAAAAACCGAGATTCGAAATGTTTGAGGACGAGCCAGGACATCGGTACGGTTGAATTCATTCCCATTCCTGTCATGAGACCTAAACATGCACCCAAGGACACATGTACAATTTTTCTAGACATTTTGGTGAACTGGAGCATGTATTTGTAGTTCAGATTTGAATTATGGACATTAAATGCCTAGGAAACTCAATTAGTGTATAAAAAGGCCAAACGAACCCTGAATAAGTTTAAATTTCAGCACGGATATCATATCGTTCCATGTTGCCCGTGGAAGAAAATACAAGGCGAAAACAGGCAGTGATTACGTTTCGCCCACAAGGGGAACACGTTTCCCTATCGAAACCACGAGGCTTCTTTGAGAGAAGCTCCGGTTTTTTAAGTGGTTTGTAATAAAGCTTGGCCCAAATTGGACAATGTTTTTACCACGACATATATGTGCCATGATGTGACACCATGCCACCTTTGATGACTTTCTGGTGACTTAAAAACCGAGATTCAAAATGTTTGAGGACGAGCCATGACACCGGTACGGTTGTAATTCATTCCCATTCCTGGTATGGGACCTAAACATGCACCCAAAGACACATGTATAATTTTTCTAGCCATTTTGGTGAGCTGGAGCATGTATTTGTAGTTCGGATTTGAATTATGGACATTAAATGCCTAGGAAACTCAATTAGTGTATAAAAATGCCAAACGAACCCTGAATAAGTTTAAATTTCAAGCACAGATATTCTGTCGTTCCATCTTGCCCGTAGAAGAAAATACAAGGCGAAAAGAGGCAGTGATTACGTTTCGCCCACAAGGGGGACACGTTTCCCTATCGGAACCACGAGGCTTCTTTGAGATAACTACGGTTTGTAAGAGGCTTGTAATAAAACCCGCGCCACAATGGACGAAAAAAATTCCTCGACATATAAGTGCCATGTCATGACACCATGGCAGGTTTCACGATTTTCGGCTTAGTTTTGGATTTACGGGGATTGAAAACCGAGATTCTTCTCACGAAATGTTTTCAAATAGCACATGGTTCACTCATGAAAGCCGATATTCAATGAAAACTTCATGGAAACGATATTTTAAAGTTTCATAAAAATCTGAAAAAATGTGGGATGTTAAGAAGGTGATGTTTTATTGCGACACAAAATTTCAAGTTGAAAAACATTACGAGATGTGAGCTATGAAAAAGACAAATTCAGCCCTGAATAGTGACATTACTATTTAGCACTATTCAACGCTGATTTTGTCTTTTTCATAGCTCACATCTCGTAATGTGTTTCAACTTGATATTTTGTGTGGCAATAAAACATTATCCTCTTAACATCCCGCATTTTTTTCAATTTTTTTTGAAACTTCAAAACATCTTTTTCTCATGGTTTTCACCGGTTTCCACCGAATGTTGGTTTCCGTATGATATTCCCCCCGCTGCGCGCGCGATCTAAGTCTTGCGTTCTGACTGGCCAGAACCCAAACCCCACGGATCATACGTGTGCACCGTTGGATGCTCCCAGATCAAATGGCAACCCTGAGCCCTTTCGACAACACATGCAGTACATGGGTAAGCACTGTGCGCATGTGTCGTGTAGCTCACGCTTCCTTCTCTACTAGGCTTTCATTCAAAACAGGCTACCGTTTCTCGCCACTGCTCTCATCGGTTTCCCGCCTCTTCTCCCATATATGCATGATGTGGATGTTCGTTAAATTCTTATAGTTCATCTCATCCAAAATCAATTAGTTTTGTAAAAAAAATCTATTTTAAGATTCATGGAATTGTGCATTGTAAAGGTAAAAAAAGTGACAATTCATTTAGAAAAAAAAATTGGGCAATTAAGATACGGAAGATTCTAGAGAACAAAGGGAAAGTGCTTGTGTTTTGAGGTTTGTGCATTATGCTTAAGTTCAACCATGGAGTCTTCTAGATTGTACATGTGGCAGAATCTGGTGGAATGTAGATGATATCCAACAGCCAGTAGTGCTCGGATTTGCCGTCTCTGTACCGTCGGATTGGCTTCATCCAACGACCAACTTTCAAAGTTATTCACACACTATATAGGTGTATAGATGTATAGATATATATAGATGTGTCCCATGCTAGAGAAAATAAAGTTGGGGAACTGACATCGTACGTATTGAACCAGGCTTGGAGTCGGGTACGGTGTTGTAACATCCCAAAATTCTAAATTTTGGAATGTTATAATAAACAGATAGATTGGATTGATTGTTTGATTGATTGAGTGAAATTGAGTGGAATTCGAAACTTTTTGAAAGTTAAATGAGAGGGAATAAAAGGACTTTCCCAAACTTTCATTTTGCTTTTATGATCTCCATGGATTCAAATTCTTTTCATCACAAAACCCTAGAGAGAAGATGACATGACTTCTTCCATTTATTTAAATGACAAGGGGTGTTGAAAATATTTGAATTTCATTTGAAAATATTTCCCATTTCTGAAACTTTATGTAACTCAATGATTTTCACGAGAGAAGATAAAATGACTTCTTCAAAACATATGAAATATGAGTTGGGAGTTTCAAAGGTCAAATTCAAAGTCCTTTTGGAAATTATTTTTAATTTGGAGTTATTTAAGTCTTATTCAAATTATTTTTCTCCAAAATAAAAATATACAGAAAATAGGGTAACATGATTCCCTACATCATAAAATTGGAGAAAAATAAATTTGAAATCATTTTGGTATTTTTAAAATGATTTTTATTGGATTTTATTAAGGCAGAAGCACTGTTTGATTTATTAAATTTGTGTGGATTTTATTTGACTTTACAAAAATGTTCATGTTGTAGAAAATCTTTTTCTGAAAATTTTGATATATTATATGCCTATATAATATTTTATTTTATTTTCATTTTCTTTTCTTTTCCCTCTGTTAAAAAACAAACTTCGCCGACTGGGCCGGCCCAGCACCCAGCGAGGCCGCGGCCCAGCTCGCCCGTCGTCCCCGACCGGGACTCCCCGAGTCTGAGCCGCCGCCGCCCCGGCCTTCTCCTACCCCTTCCCCAAGCCGCGCCTCCCTCCCCACCTATAAAGGGCGCCGCCCCGGGCCCCTCTCCTCTCTGCCGACGCGCCGCCGCCCGCTCCCGCATCTCGCCGCCGCCGCCGCTGCACCGCGCCGCCCGCCGCCACCCGCGCCGCTTGCTGCCGTCGCCTGCGCCGCTCCCCGCCGCCCGCGAGCCGCACTTTGCCGCCGAAGCCGCCCGCGCCTGGCCTCGCCCCGCGCCGCGCAGCCCCGCCGCCGCGGAAAACCACCGGAGTTGACCGGTCCGCCGTTGCCAGATCCGATCCGCCCGAACCGGTACAAACTGCCCCGGTCCGTTTTTTTTTGTTTTCTCGGGTTTTCTGTAAAACCTGTTTTTTTATATAATCCAGTTAATTTGCGAACGTTCACTGGTTAGGTCTACACAGCGAACGATCTTCGTTCGTTAGCGTTCTGTAACGAACGTTCGTTCTTTAGGTTTTTCTTTTATTTTTATTTTTATTTTTCTGGCAGGGACCTATCCGTAGTGTTACTTTTATAGATTAGTCCCTGTTTTTCAAACAACCACATCTTTTTACTCGTTTGTCCAAATCCAACGAAACCAACGTCCACGTCTTCGTTATGATCCCCTCTACCCAGTAAATCCAACTCAAGCATGCTTTTGAAAGTTTAAAATTTGAATTAGACCAGATTTGAATTCAAACTTCTTTTGTTCATAACTTAAGTTCCGTAACTCCGACTTAGTTGATTCTTTTTGCAAATCGAAGCACTTGACCTAAACTTTCTGATAAGGCCAAATTCATATGATTTTGGCACTGTTAGAAATTGTTTTATGTCGCAAGAGTTATTTGCTTGGTTTTGAAGTTTTCCGAATTTTGTTTCCTCGTTCTTCCCGATCTTTTGAGTGATTGCTTATGTGTGGTTACTATTGCTTGCTCTCGATAGATTGACCGGAGTGTGACGAGTAGATCTATCTAGAGTATTGAGTGCGAATCATCTTCATCAACATTGCAGGCAAGTTCACACTTTGATCATACCCCTTTCATACCCAGTATTTATGCATTAGATTCAACCCTCAAACATTGCATGAGTAGGATTGATAACATGTGGGTATTGGGAAGTAGTTGATGAGGTAGGAACCTATTGCCCAGTTTATTATCAAACCTTTGGGAGTTACTTCTACGTTTGCTTATATTGCTATGCTATGCTCGTAGACGTGGATTGGGTTTGAGTGAATTTTCCATGACAGATGTGAGATTGTTAATTAATGGTTCAACTTAAGGTGGCTACTTAAATAAACATCTGGGTGGATTGAGGCACCTGGAGAACCCAGTGTTGCCTGTATTTTTGGATATCCCAGAGTACCTGTGTGATCATCCCATGGACCGCCACCTAGACTCAAAGGGATCATAAGATTATTCATGCTAGAAACTTCCGTGTGCAGCCACAAGCTATTATGGGCTCTAGCATAGTTGATTAAGTTGTGTGAGCTCTTGAAGAGGTAGACTAGCAGATGTAGGGGATGTAGGTGGTACTGTCTACCCAGAGTAGAGAGTTTACGCTTCTGAAAGACTGTGTCTCGGTCATCCGTTTCTCAAACATCATGCAGTGCGAGAATCAAGCGGAGGCGATCGAGTCTTGTGGGGAAAAGTGCACAAACCTCTGCAGAGTGTACAAACTAATCATGATTAGCCGTGTCCCCGGTTATGGACATCTTGAGTATCTAGTTCTTGGATTATCCCGTTGATCTCATCATGTTACTTTAATTAATTTTGTTGGGTTAATGATGATACTTAATTGGGATTGAGTTGGAGGTACCTTCTCAATGTTTCACAACCACCATGATAGTTAAATAAAATTTATTCCTTTGAAGTAGGGAAAAATTGGCTTTTCGCAAAAACATTATAACTATAGAGCTTTTCCACCAGCCATATATGCATGTAGTGATAGCCTTTGTTCATCATTTCTCTATGGTGTGAATTTGCCAGTACATTCAATGTACTGACCCGTTTTCGGGCTGCAACGTTTCATGTTGCAGGATATCTTACGACGAGTAAGTGATACGTTAGGGTTACGATTTCTACACTCAACTTTGCCGTTGGTGTTGATGGGAATCCACAACCTTGTTACTTCCGCTTTTTGGATTGAGGTAATAGTATTTACGTTATTTTATACATGTGATTTACCTCTGTTATAAATCCTCGAGTACTATGTGTGTCAGCATACCGATCCAGGGATGACACTTAAGCACAGAGACTTGATCCATTCGGGTCGGGTCGCTAGAGGTGTTCGGTTTGTAATGTAGTTGGTGGCCCATCGAAGTTGTGCATTTGGGATTTAAACACATCATACACCATCGTACCCATACAAATTTTCGGGTCGCATGCAGTGTATACGGGGTCTTCTGATTGACCATGTCTCCCTTGGGCGGGTTTTTGTGACGACACGCATATCTGTGGGCACCCTGAGTGTATATATATCATCCCTTTGACCGATAATGAGGGGTATGTGTTGGCCATGAATGGATCCTCCTAGTTCGTGTTAGGTCTGGTCACCAGCAAATGTCGGTCAACCAAAGCTCGAGCTCATGCATTGTCAGGATTCCCTCCCAGATGCTCGGATTGCTGGGTTCGAACTACATCAAACCCTACATATCTCGTCCTTAACTACCTTGCCTTCATGGTTGTTGTCTGTATCGAGAGGTAGGCACCACATCTAAATTGTACATTATTCTATATTGCAAACACACATCACCCCTTCCCAACGTACATCATTTTGGGCCGCATGCTAGAGGTGCTGGTTTTGTGGTCCCTCTCGTGTGATTTTTATGATGGTTCAATCTATTGGCCCAAGCAGTTTATCGACAACAACAACTGTCATTTGACCAAACGATAGATTCATTGGTCCGTCTTATGGTAGGTCATGGCGACATGCATGTATGACCAAAGTATCGATCATTACGTGCATCCGCCCCACTGACACGAAGTGGGAGGTGGTGGGCCAAGCATCCTAGCTAGGTACGACATTATGTCATTATATATATCCTAGCTAGGTGGTTGTTAGGGTGCTTTCGGATTTGCGAGGCAGGTGCCACCAAAGTTATGCATTGTGTATTTAAAGTTTTAAACATCCCCAATATTCGTACATATATTTTGCCACTTCCAGGTGGTTCTTGACTTCTGGCCCCTCTCATCGATCTTCAACGACGCGCCCAACCGTGCGCCCGCGCGGTCAAAGTTGTGCATTGGAATTTTGAACATCATAGACCACCCTTTTCATTCATATATATTTGGGCCACATGCTGGTGTGGCTGTCTTTTGACCCTCTCTAACGTTATTTTTTGCTGCAAAGACTCTGATGACCCTCAATGGACACGGGGTATAATATCTTAACCGTGTGCGATACAAGTGCGATGTGAATCACCACGCCTGCGCAAGCGGGAGCAAATTAAGGTGGAGGTACTAGCTCAACCGTGTGCGATGCAAGTGCGCTGAAATCACCACGACCGCGCAAGCGCGAGCAAATTAAGGTGGAGGTACTGGCTCAATCGTGTGCGATTCAAGCGCGCTGAAATCACCACAACCGCGCAAGCGCGAGCAAAGGCTGGAGGTATTGGCTTAACCATGTGCGATGCAAGTGCGCTGTAAAACCACCACCTGTGCAAGCTAAAGGCGCGTAAGTTTATTTGGAAATTAGGATGAACCGTGTGCGATAGACCAGCTAGCTAGAAATATAAAAAATGAACTACCCGCCTTGAGCGTTGCAAAAATCAGTGGATCCGCGCCATTTTTCCTTATTATCATACACGCTTATTGTTATTGGACCGTGCGCGATCTTGGGCACTCCCGCCCCGCATCAATTCCTTTACCCAAATTTTAGTAGCCACCATACTTCAACCGTCGCCCACACTCCTCCAGCACCGACCTTATAGTAAAATTGCAGTAGCTGAGGCATTTGAACCGTCGCCCTCCCTCGTCCACCACCATCTCCACCCACCATTACTAAAATTTTCAGTAGCCGCGGCGTATCCTCAAACACAAACCCCCCATCCACAGTCCCCCACCCACCCCTCCCCCCTCAAACCCTAGCTCACAGCGGGCGTCGGCGCCGCTGCCAACCCCTGTCGGTCTGCCCATTCCTCCTAGCTTAGATAATAATTTCAGGTTACCCAGCGATTCCCATATCGTCGCCCCACTCCCCCTGAGTTTTTAGACAAGGCATGTGGTGTTCGTCCCCACCAGATCCACATCCCGTGCTCCAGAATGTCGCAGCCTAAGCTCGACCGCGTATCCCGGGGAGCCCGATGAGCGTTCGGCCGAGAAGAGCTTTATCATGGCCTCTCCGCGGACGTTGGCGAGGTGGCCGCCGTTCGCCCCGGCCTGTTCATCCCGGAGCAACACGTCTGTGCGGAAGCCGGCGAAGACGTTGACTACATTGCCATGCCGAAGGCTTCATGTCAGCGGGCTAGCATATTACTGTATCTCGGGAAAGCTGGCTACGACATCAAGCTCGTACACACTGACGGATTCACGCGGACAATGTCATAGGTTAAGTGGTCCATCCCCAACCCCTCTGGTTCAACCGCCGTCAAACTCTTCGACGGCCGTGCCGCTGATCTCCTCCGCCAAGCGGTCAAGGATTTGCGAGCTTTATATGCCATCGAGCCCATTTTGTCATTTCTGAAGGACACGTTCTACGGTGGCAGCTTGGGATCCTCAATTGCCAAGTCAGATCTCATCGACCACGAACACGACCATGAGGAGGGCACCCACGAAGGTTCTTCCAAGGTGAAATAGCCCATCTGTGACATCAGAGAGCGCACCATGGGTCTGTGCTCTTCTAGCTAGAAGGATCCCGTCCATGAAATGTGAGGCAACATTCTATTAGCAAATCTTACCTTTTCTAGCTTGCCAACCCGTACCCTTTATTGTAGTAGCATTTACCATGCGGTGCTTTAACTGTGACGTGTTTAATTATTTCAGTTATGCAAAAATGTATTGTTCAATAGATCTATGTGATGTTTAAGTATGAATTGTCCACTTCAGTTTCACGAATGGCTATATTTGGTTGTTTATAGTGAGTAGATGCCTTGTTTATCTATATTTGGTTGTTAGGTTGGTTGGAGTGAGCATTTCTTTCAGTTATCGAGCAGATGCCTTGTTTATCTGTATTTGATTCTTAGTTTGGTTGCAATGAGCATTTGTCCAGTTATCAAGCAGATGCCTTGTTTATCTGTATTTGGTTGTTAGGTTGCTTTTTTTAGCATTTGTCCAATTATCAAGCAGATGCCTTGTTTATCTGTATTTGGTTGTTAGGTTGCTTTTTTATCATTTGTCCAGTTATCAAGCAGATGCCTTGTTTATCTTTATCTGCTTGTTAGGTTGGTTGAAGTGAGCATTTGTCCAGTTTTCAAGCATATGCCCTGTTTATCTGTATTTGCTTGTTAGGTTGGTTGCAGTGAGACTCTGTCCAGTTTTCAATGGCTATATTTGGTTGTTATACTGGTCATTTATGCCTTGTTTATTTCAGTCCTTCACAATGTGTTGTTCATTATGTGCAAGTCAGAACTGTGCCGCTCGACTACATTAATACCAGTTTGAACGGCCATATTTGGTTCCAGTTATTCCTGGTGTAGTTAACACATGCCCTTTATTTCAGTTCTACACATTTATCCAGTGTGACATTTAAGCGTTACCTACGTTCTATCCACTTTCAACAATACCAGTTTGAATTGCAATATTTGATGGCTGCTGAGCCTGCTGTCGGTAACATTGCCTTCCATTTTATATCTTCTTTAACAGCATGCTGAAACCAACACATTCAAGCTATCATTTGGAGATGATGTTGTTTACCTGTGCTATATTTGTTTGATGTTAAGATTGCTGTAATTATCATGCCTATCCACTACTTATGCAGGACAACAATGGGACTGCCCACCATTTTCCGCCGAGGTTAGCTTCATCCCTCGGCTTGTACTCCCCCCGTCGTTCCATAACGTAGTGCATATAGATCCAGGCCTGGACACTAGTTAGCTTCTAATGTTGACTTGTTGCTTGTAGGTACATATGCCCTTGGCAAGGATCCAAGCATCGACCCTTTTTGCGTATGGGGCAATGAGATATTGATGAACAAGCATCAAGTGAGGAAACTGATAAGGATTATTAGCAAAAAGATATGAATGGTGGCAAGCAAATTATTTGTTTATGCTCTATCCAACACAACAGTGATATGTAGGATGGTAACTACAAACTCTGCAGCCTTCTCTTTTTACTGCCCATAATGAGTTGTTAGACAACAATGTCTGAATCTTTTTCGTTCCCAGTGGTTCCCGAAGTAGTTCACTCAAGATTACCTCGCAAAGTACATGATTGGTGGACACGCAATGAAGGTTAAAGTATTTCATCCAGACTACAATGAGCATCGAGAAGTCCTAATGAAGACAGTGAAGGATGGACGGGCAGCCATCACAAGGGGTTGGCCTAGAGTCGTGCGCGCATTACGCATAGAGGAGGGCACAATATGGGCATTCCGTTTCACCTTCTCCATCAACCAGAATGTCTTTCACCTCTCTCTTTACAGTCTTTAGTACAACTTTGGTTCATCATTCTTTACTTGGTGCTTCTATAGTTCTTCAGTATATGTACCTGTGCATCGAATTATGGATTCATGGTTGAACCTATATTTGTAATAAACACGGTTGGATATGAAATAAGTGATTGCCTACTTTCAAATTCAAAACATGTGATTTCAAAATTAGGGATTACACTACACATAGTTTGCGAAAGCAAAACGTCTGCGATATACGTGGAGATCAGAAACATTTCTAGGGTCCACTACGTGTGCGATCAATCTCCACTGCACACACGACTTTCTCTTGCAAACTGTTTGCATTAGGCCACCTTGCGCAAACGTTTACCACATAAAAACTATATGTGATGGATAGCCTTTACCGCACAGTTCTTCTACGCACCGTGTGTGATGCATTCAATAACGCAAACGATAAAATTATTATTATCGTGTGCAATGGCAACGCTATCACAAATGATTTAACAGGAAAAATTGAGTGTGATGTACCTGTGAATGGAAACGTCTTCCTTGGAGCGACTGTGTGGGATGTACATACGAACGAAAATGTTTGGCGGGGACTGACTGTGTGGGATGTACTTGCGACCGGAAACAATTTTGCCTGTATAATTGTATTTTTTAGCTCTACTGTACGTATTTCCGTATTTGAGCGCTCGTCGGTCGCACACGACCTCATTTTGCCGAGCGTGTGTGTGCCAGGAGGGCATATCCCCGACGGTTTCTGGGTCGTGTGGGAAGGACCCCCTATCTCCCACACTCACTTGGCGACGGTTCCAAATGCCGTCGGGGAAAGGGGTTAAAAACCGTTTCTATAGCACCGACGCGTACCAGTGAATGCCTTTCTAGCTAGGCATGATGATTTCAATGATGCTCGCATAAAAGTAAAGAATTGAAATGCAAAGAGAGCATCATGAAACATATGTGGCAAGCACATTTAAGTCTAACCCACTTCCTATGCATAGGGATTTTGTGAGCAAACAACTTATGGAACAAGAATCAATTAGCATAGGAAGGCAAAACAAGAATGACTTCAAAACTTTCAACACACATAGAGAGAGGAAACTTGATATTATTGAGATATGTAAAAGCATATTTTCCTCTCATAATAATTTTCAGTGGCATCATGAATGAATTCAACAATATAACCATCACATAAAGCATTACTTTCATGCTCCATAAGCATATAAATTTTACTACTCTCCACATAAGCAAAACTCTTCTCATTCAGAATAGTGGGAGTATCATAAGAAAATCGAATACTATAAATTGTTTCCACACTAAAATAATAATGTTCAGAAAAAGGATAATCATAATTATGACAAGCTCTATAAATATAATCATCACTAATTTTTATAACATAAGTGTCATCACAATAATCATCATAAGTAGCAACTTTGTTCTCATCATAATCAATTGAAACCTCTTCCAAGATAGCGAAATCATTACTAAATAAAGTCACGACCTCTCCAAATCCACTTTTATCATTATAATAAGATTCAACACCCTCCAAAATAGTGGGATAATTATTATCTAAAGTTGACACTCTTCCAAACCCACTTTCATAAATATTGCAATCATCATAAATAGGAGGCATGCTATCATCATAATTAATTTGCGCATCAAAACTTGGGGGACCAAAAATATCATCTTCATTAAACATAGCATCTCCAAGCTTGGGACAAACATTAATTGCAGCAAACAAACTCTCAAACATGTCATTCTCATCAAACATAGCATCCCCAAGCTTGTGGCTTGGCATATCATCAGCATACTCACTCTCATCATTAATAGTATGAATAGTACCAATAGTATAGCAATTATTATCATCACGATTTTCTAAGTTGGTGCCAAAAAGATTCTCAAGATTATAACAAGTATCATTACTTTCCCAATCATAATCATCATAATGAGTAATAGGCATAACAATAATAGGAGCAACATCATTTGGGAGGGATACTTTTTAACCTTTGCTTCTCCGTCTTCTTCGCATCATGTGTGGGTTTAATCACCTTTTTGGAGCTCCTTATTGATGAGATTGGTTGAATAACAAGCTCCTCCTCGTTACCTGATTCATCATAAGAAAAGATAGGAGGATATTGGGAAACCTCTTCCCTTTCATTAGTATTCTCTTCATCTTCTATTTGTTTTCTTGACTTTAAGTAATTGGAAATATAAGGATTCTCAATGCAGTTTACCGCACAATACATATAAATCTCCTCTAGATCAAAATCAAGAAATCTCTTAAGGTTATATTCTGGAATACCCTTAGTTATACATTTCATTTCTTCATATCCCAGAAGCAAACTAAATTCATTATGATGCGCAACGAAAATCAAGTCATCGCAGTTTTTGGACACGATTCAATCATGAAACAATTTGCATTGGAGATTTAAATGACCACGTTCATTGCAAAGTTCACAAGGATGGTGAGAAAAATTAAATTTTTCAGCACAAACATCTAGCCTCTCTTGCAACCATTTAGTTTTTAAATACTTATGCCTCTTGCAAAATCTAACTTCCCTTTTTGGTATGTAACTGCAAACTCTATGCACTCCACAAAAATTGACATGCTTATAAGAAACATTTTTATCATAACTAGTGCAATCATCATTAGTACCATGGATATTCAAAGAATTCATACTAACAACATTGCAATCATGCTCATCATTCAGATATTTAGTGCCAAACATTTTATTGACTTCTTCTAGCACTTGAGCACAATTTTCCTTTCCATCCTTTTCATGAAAGACATTAAAAAGATGAAGCATATGAGGCAATCTCGATTCCATTTTTTGTAGTTTTATTTTATAGACTAAACTAGTGATAAAACAAGAAATTCAAAGATTCAATTGAAAGATCTAAAGATATACCTTCAAGCACTCACCTCCCCGGCAACGGCGCCAGAAAAGAGCTTGATGTCTACTATGGAACCTTCTTCTTGTAGACTCGTGTTGGGCCTCCAACCGCAGAGTTTTGTAGGACAGTAGCAAATTCCCCTCAAGTGGATGACCTAAGGTTTATCAATCCGTGGGAGGCGTAGGATGAAGATAGTGTCTCTCAAACAACCCTGCAACCAAATAACAAAGAGTCTCTTGTGTCCCCAACACATCCAATACAATGGTAAATTGTATAGGTGCACTAGTTTGGCGAAGAGATGGTGATACAAGTGTAATATGGATAATAGATATAGGTTTTTGTAATCTGAAAATATAAAAACAGCAAGGTAACTAGTGGTAAAAGTGAGCAAAAAACATATTGCAATGCTTGCAAATAAGGCTAGGGTTCATACTTTCACTAGTGCAAGTTCTCTCAACAATGATAACATAATTAGATCATATGGCAATCCCTAAATGTGCGACAAAAGTCACTCCAAAGTTCCTATCGCAGAGAACATAAGATGAAATTGCTTGTAGGGTACGAAACCACCTCAGAGTTATTCTTTATGATCAATCCATTGGGCTATTCCTATAAGTGTCACAAACAACACTAGAGTTCGTAGTAAAATAATACCATATGACACACATCAATCAACCCTAATGTCACCTAGATACTCCAGTGTCACCACAAGTATCTGTAACATCCCAAAATTCTAAATTTTGGAATGTTATAATAAATAGATAGATTTGATTGTTTGTTTGATTGTGGTGTGATTGATTGAGTGAAATTCGATACTTTTTGAAAGTTAAATGAGAGGGAATAAAAGGTCTTTCCCAAACTTTCATCTTTGCTTGCTGATCTCCGTGAATTAAAATTCTTTTCAAATACAAAACCCTAGAGAGAAGATGACATGACTTCTTCCATTTTAAATAAATGAAAGGGTATTTGAAAATATTTGAATTTCATTTGGAAATATTTCAGTTCATAAACTTCATGCAACTCAATGATTTTCATGAGAGAAGATAAAATGACTTCTTCAAAACACATGAAATATGAGTTGGAAGTTTAAAAGGATCAAATTAAAATCCTTTTGAAAACTATTTTCAATTTGGAGTTATTTGGGTTTTATTCAAATTACTTTTCTCCAAAAATAAAATATATGGAAATTAGGGTAACATGATTCCCTACAACAGAAAATTGGACAGAAATAAATTTGAAATCATTTTGGTATTTTTAAAATGATTTTTATTGGATTTTATTAGAGCAGTAGCACTCCTTGCATTATTTGAATTATTGAGGATTTTATTTGATGTTAGAATAATGTTCAGCTTGTAGGAAATCTTTTTCTGAAAATTTTGATATATAATATGCCTATGTGTTATTTTTAGTTTTTTCGCTTTTATTTATTTTTGCTTTCCGCAAAATGTTTTTTTAATTCTCTTTCGACCGTACCGGGCCGGCCCAGCTAAACCAGCCAAGCGACAGCCCAGCCGGCCCAACCGCCCGTCTCCTCCGCGCGTCCGTCTCTAGCCGGGAGTCCGCCACCGCCACGGCTCGCCGGCGCCGTCTCCCTGCCGGACTTCTCCTCCCTTGACCCCCTCCTCCACGCCACGCGCCTTCCCCGACCCCCTATAAAGCCGCCGCCCCTCTCTCTCCTCCTCCGCGCATCACGCCGCAGCCGCCGCCACACTCGCCGGATCTCGCTGCCGCCGGCGAGATCCGCTCGCCGCTCCCGCGTCGTTCCGACGCCGAAGTCGAGCGCCGCCACCACCTTCGGATCCGCCTCGCCGAGCCGCTTCACCCCGTGGCTCCGCCCGATGCCGCCGGCCACCGGAGCCGCCGCCCAGGCCGAGACCGAAGCCGCCGCCGTCGTCCTCCCCGACTCCGGCGATCGGCGCGGTAACCGCCGCCTCCCGTCCGTTGGATCTGGATCCAACGATCCAGATCGCGTCTTTTGTTTTCCAAAACGTTTTTTTGTGAGCGTTCACTAGTTCGATCTATACAACAAGCATATTCATTAGATTAGGTTCTGAAACGAACATTCATTGTTTAGTATTTTTTTCATTTTCTTTTTAATTTCGGCCAGGGACCTATTTGTAGTATTTCTTTTATAGTTTAGCCCCTGGACTACAAACAATCACATCTTTTTGTTCGTTCATCCAAATCCAACGAAACCAGTGCCCACTTCTTCGTTACGATCCCCTCTTTCCAGATAATCAACTTAAACTTGTTTTTGAAAGTTTTAAAATTTGAATTCAAACAGATTTGTATTTGAACTTCTTTTGATCGTAACTTGAGTTTTATAACTCCGATTTAGTTGATTCGTTTGGAAATCGAAGCTCTTGACCTAAACTTTCTGATAAGGCCAAATTTACATAATTTTGGTACTGTTAGAAATTGTTTTATGTTGCAAGAGTTATTTGCTTGGTTTTGAAGTTTTCTTAATTGTTTTCTTTGTTCTTTCCGATCTTTTAAGTGATTGCTTATGTGTGGTTACTATTGTTTGCTTACGATAGATTGATCGGAGTGTGACGAGTAGAACTATCAAGAGTTATGAGTGCGAATCATCTTCATCAACATTGCAGGCAAGTTCACACTTTGATCATACCTCTTTTCATACCCAGTTTTATTGCATTAGATCAATCCTCAAACAATTGCATGATTAGGATCTGATTAAATTGTGGGTTGGGAAGTAGCTGATGAGGTAGAACCTATTGCCCTGTTTATTACCAAACCCTTGGGAGTTACTTCTACGTTTGCTTATATTGCTATGCTATGCTAGTAGACGTGGATTGGGTGAGTGTATCCATGACAGATGTGAGATTGTTAATTAATGGTTCAATTTAAGGTGGCTACTTAAACACACATCTGGGTGGATTGAGGCACCTGGGTATTCCAGCGATTGCCTGTCTTTTATGGACCGCCACCCAGGCTCAAAGGGATCATGAGATTATTCATGCTAGAAACTTCCGTGTGCAGCCACAAGCTATTATGGGCTCTAGCATAGTTGATTAAGTTGTGTGAACTCTTACAGTGGTAGATTAGCAGATGTAGGGGTTGTAGGTGGTACTGTCTACCCGATCGTAAGGTGCAAACGCTTCTAAAAGACTATGTCTCGGTCATCCATTTCTCAAAAATCATGTAGTGCGAGAATCCCAACGGAGGAGATCGAGTCTTGTGGGGAAAAGTGCGCAAACCTCTGCAGAGTGTACAATCTAATCATGGTTAGCCGTGTCCATGGTTATGGACATCTTGAGTATCTGGTTCTTGGATTATCATGTTGATCTCATCATGTTACTTAATTTAATTTGATTAGGTATAATCACGTTTCTTAATTGGGATTGAGTTGGGTGAACCTTCTCAATGTTTAACAACCACCATGATAGTTAAATAAAATTTATTCCTTTGTAGTAGGGAAAAATTGGCTTTTCGCAAAACTGTAACCATAGAGCTTTCCACCAGCCATATATGCATGTAGTGATAGCATTTATCCTGTTCATTACTCTCCTGTGTTATCTTGCCAGTACATTCAATGTACTGACCCGTTTCGGGCTGCAACGTCTCATGTTGCAGGATTCTTACGACGAGTAAGTGATAAGTTAGGGTTACGGTTTCAACACTCAACTTTGTCGTTGGTGTTGATGGGACCCCACAACCTTGTTACTTCCGCTATTTGGATTGAGGTAACAGTATTTACGTTACTTTATACATGTGATTTAGCTCTGTTATAAATCCTCGAGTACTGTGTGTGTCAGCATACCGATCCAGGGATGACACTTAAGCACAGAGACTTGACCGTCTGAGGTCGGGTTGCTACAGTATCCGTGGGTCAATTATACGATATGCATCAAACAACTTCAGATTCATAATAGTCAATCCAACACAAAGAACCTCAAAGAGTGCCCCAAGATTCCTACCTAAGAAACAAGAAAAAAACATGCATCAACCCCTATGCATAGATTACCCCAATGTCACCTCGGGAATCCGCGAGTTGAGTGCCAAAACATACATCAAGTGAATCAATAGAATACCCCATTGTCACCATGGGTATCCCACGCAAGACATACATCAAGTGCTCTCATATCCATAATAGTATTCAATCCGATAATAGTGAAACGTCAAAGGTAAAACTCAATTCATCACAAGAAGGTAGAGGGGGAGAAACACCATATAATCCAACTATATTAACAAAGCTCGTGGTACATCAAGATCGTGCCATATCAAGAACACGAGAGAGAGAGAGAGAGGTCAAGCACATAGATACTGGTACATACCCTCAGCCCCGAGGGTGAACTACTCCCTCATCGTCATGGAGACCGCCGGGATGATGGAGATGGCCACCGGTGATGGTTTCCCCCTCCGGCAGGGTGCCGGTACAGGCTCCCGATTGGTTTTTCGTGGCTACAGGGGCTTGTGGCGGCGGAACTCCCGATCTAGGTTTATTTCTGGAGGTTTTGGGATTTATAGGAGGTGTTGGCATCGGGGACAAGTCAAGGGGGCCCACGAGGCGATGACAAGGCAGGGGCGCCCCCCACCCTTGTGGTTGCCTCGGGACTCCTCTCCGATATCTTTTCGTTCCAGTATTTTTTATATTTTCCAAAAATATTCTCCGTAAATTTTTAGCTCATTCTGAGAACTTTTATTTCTGCACAAAAAAGACACCACAGTAGTTCTGCTGAAACAGCTTCAGTCCGGGTTAGTTCTAATCAAATCATACCAAAATCATATAGAATTGTTATAAACATGGCATGAATACTTCATAAATTATAGATACGTTGGAGACGTATTAGTAATGCAAGTTCTGTGTTACAGGCTTTGTAACCTATCTTAAAATGTGTGTATTTTGTATTAGGTCTATCTCATTATATGCATTATATCGGATTTATTATAATAAAAGAACTGCAATAGACAAGCAAACACAGTCAACCTGTAGCCCACAAGTATTATCTTAAAAGATAGTGTCGCGGATAATGTATTCCCTGTCAGCTTAAGTGATCCTCTTTCGTGGATATTTAGGTGCTGACCAAATATGGTTTAGAAAGAGAAATAAGTAGCAAAAAAGATAGTTGTAAGTAATACTTTTTCTCTTTGTGTAGACTTACCTTTTTGCTGATGATACTACGGTTGCTAGTGTGTGAAACTGTGTGTTTCTTTCCGTCTTTGGATCTGCCAACACTAACATAGATAATGTCAGATTCTGAACCCGCATCATCTCTTCTTCTTTGGTAGTCCCTTGCTGCAAGAAAACAACAAGGCTGGAATAGTGGGCAACCAGTGGCCATTTTTAATGCCACGCGCAAGCTGCAGACACGAGAATAATCAGAGAGATTAATAAATAAACATGCTGAATTTAGCAGAAAATGTACAAACATAAGAAGACATATTTTGTAAGTACTTTTGTTTCTGTAATTGGCTTATTGTTCTTGTGAAGTTCTTCACTGTGTTTATCTAAACAGGCAGTTTTGATGGGGCATGAAAACATTGTAGATCCAATTAGGTATCCACGGGATTTTGTACGCTATGATATTTAAAGAAACTATCTATATAACTCTAGATAAAAATATATTTGATCACCATTAATTTTCTCAGTTCTTAGGACAAAATATCACAAGAGAGGTGATTATCTAACCTTTTCATTAAGAAGAAAATAGAATTAACAGGAGACAAAGTGTAGTATGGACCTGAGCAGCATTAGAGGCACCAGAGGACCTCTAATTCCTAACCATGCATTCCAAATAACTATATAAATGATACCCTAGCTTTTTACAGTTTGTCGATCAGATTAAGTCTATAACAAAGCAAACAATAGATACATGAGGCCAGTGTTGCTTGCGGAGATGTAAATGGAAGATAACCAAAACTTAACATTTACCTGTTTTTAACTGGATGGCCGCTGCTTATAGTTTTTTCAAAGGGGTTGATGACCTTCTCCTGTGTAAGTCAAAAATCAAGCAATCAATAGCCCATAAAAAATTTGTAGCCTACCACAATCACATGGTCAGCAACTGAAAACCTATAAATTACCATCTAGACCCTTAGCTTTTCCAACACAGATTTACTATGTAAGAAATATAGATATGAAAATGATCTAAAAATAGACTCGAACAAAATTTAGCAAAGAACTCACTTTAGAGTATCTAGTAATTACTAATGAAGTATATCAAAATGATAAAGAGATATAATCAATTAATCTCTGGTAGATGAGAAGCTGGTGTACATACCAACCTAAGTAAAGCAAACCTTGAAATCCAAATGTCGTAATAAATCTAGTGGTTCATAACTAAAAGTAGCAATGGGCATATAGCATGCTCCTAGACGTCCCATAATGATTTTAGCAGCCTTGTGCACATCTAAAATTTTAATGCACAGTGGCTTTGGCTAATTGAATTGCACCTAGCAACATTTGTTAAGCAACTTGACACAGACCTATGTCACCAAACTGCAACATGAGTCTACCACAAGTTGAAGTTGCTGAAGAATAAACTCCAAATCCACTCCTAATTCAGGAGTGAATTATCCATTCAAATTGTAGGAGTGTGTTGTGTTGGTTAGAAACATCTAGTGGCATAAGGCATGCTTAATTTAACACAGCAAAAAACATGACACATTTAATTCAATCACAAACTTGACCAAAACATTCAGAATCATGTATAACGATAGGGTAAAATTAGTAGATGGAGAACCCTATGCACGAGATCATCCATTCAACTGATGGCAAAATCTAAAAACAAAATGTGCACATCCTATTGAGCATTTCATCAAACACCAACTGTGAATCTACTAAATGGGCAACTTACTTATTGTTACATATTTTTTAAAATTTATTGTTAGATCAAAATTCCCTTTATCAAACTGGCCGGACCCCCTTCCTTGGACCTTGCGCAAGCAGGAGGTACATGCAATGGGATGCCCTTTATCAAACTGGCCACCTGCGGCCTTCTAATTTTGGCATATGCAATGTTCTAGATAGTAGTAGCTTTCAATACTCGCTGAACATGACAGCCTTCTGTTATTTGATTTCACTTTTATTATTTGAATGGCTGCTTGATTCCTTTGCATCCTTTAGTAAAGTGATAGAACTAATGAAACACATGTTAGCTCGATCCAGCTCCGATAAGAATAAGGTAGTGGACTTCACAGATAATTGGAGCTTGAAGCTAAATGTGTGAAAAAGGTCCCGGACAAATGAAACTGAACAGGACGCAAGAGAATGGCCATACCTCTGTTTCACAAGGATCCATATCTCAAAGCTCAACAAAACTCTTGTGTGGCAGCTCAGCTCTATTGTGACCTGCAAAAATGTTCTCAGTACTTGTTGTAGAGATCCATAAGCAGCAAAATCCACATACACTCCCTATAAAGAAATCTTTGCAAGACACCTCTTTCTGTATGAAATGCACATCGGCAAAGATGTCACATATTATGCACATTTTCAAACATACATCCCCATGCTTCCATGAAGAAATCAAACATTTGAGTGGGGGAAATGGAAGAAAGGTAGGCTTTCATGGGACGAGAATAGATTGGCTTGAGGAGAAGTTCACTTGTAATTTAGACCTATGAATACCTTTTTTCTGTTCCATCTTCTTGCACTGCATACGAATTCTTCAGTTCCAATTTGAACTATCCTATGAACACCTTTTTATCTATGTTGCATCTGCAAGAAAATATATGATAATAAAGTCAAACGATAGATTGTCGTCACAAAAGAAAATAAGACTAATCTCAGAAACTCATATGTGCAATATAAAATACCAATCAATTAGATCTTTGACCTTGTTGAATAATTGTGCCTAGTCTTTTTTTCCGCATAGTAGTTAAAGAGACATGATTATCATTGATATGCATCACTACAAAAAAAAGACACATCCGTGACATTTTGGGCCGAACGAATTTTTTTTGCTGTCATACTTATGACACTTCTATGACGATAATTGTGACAAAACCCGGTGTCATCATAGATGTGGTGGGGTCCTACTTCTATGACAAAAAATCATGACAGAAAATGGGCTTTTCGTCCTGGGCGGGCCGGAGACGCAGCTGCATGCCATTCTTTGGGCCGTGCATGACGTAAAAAACTATGGTGGAAGCGAGGAAAATATCGAGGAGTTCCCGGTTACGGTGGGTGGTCGGGGGCCGAGCGATGCGCGTTTCTATCGTATGTACGTGCATGTGTGTGAGGTGTTGGGCTCTAACTGAACCCGAGAGATTGCACTGCAGGCTACGCGTTACTGAACCCGAGTGATTGATCGATCCCTTGTTGTTAACTGAACCCGAGTGATTCCTTCGCTAGTGCTGCTAACTGAAGCCGATCGAACACTGTTGCCTCCTTCCCTGGATGAATAGTGAGTGTTGTTGAGGGGGTTTGGATGAACAGTTCCCGGTGGGGGGTTGGATGAACAGGACCCTGTGGTAGTAGAGGCCGTTGCCGCTGGATGAACAGTACCCCGATCGCTCGAGCCGGTGGATGAACAGGACCCTGTGGAGGGCTGGATGAACATGACCCCGTGGAGGGCTGGATGAACAGGACCCCATGGAGGGCTGGTTGAACAGTAGCCGGTGGAGGGCTGGTTGAACAGTAGCCGGTGGAGGGCTGGGTGAACAGTAGCCCGTGGAGGGGTGGTTGAACAGGACCCTGTGGAGAGGGCTGGTTGAACAGTAGCCAGTGGAGGAGCGGTGGAGGCTGGATGAACAGGAACCCGTGGATGAACAATCGCAGGTGGAGGCTGGAGGAGGTCGACGGTGGATGAACAGTAACCGGTGGAGGCTGGAGGAGGTCGATAGTGGAGATGAACAGTATTCCATGGAGTCCCGTTTTGCGGTACGCCAAACCCCTCCCGATGAACAGGACCCCCGTTTCGACCGTAGCGCTCCAACACAAGTCCGTTTCCTCCGTTTTGCGGTACGCCACACCCCTCCCGATCAACAGGACCTTGTTTCCATCGTAGGAGGTCTCCGTTTTGTGGTACGCCAGACCCCTCCCGATGAACAGGATCCCGTTTCGACCATGGCCGGTCGAACACAAAGCCGTTTCCTCCGTTCTGCGGTAGGCCAGGCCTCGTTTCCATCGGCTGTTCCGTCCAAGCCGGTTGGCTCCCGATGAACAGCACACGTTCCGTTGCCTCCCGATGAACACGATGCATTCCATTGCCTCCCCATGAACACTATGACGACGCAGTTTCTCCGTTCCGACCCAGTGCTACCTCTTGAGCACTGTGTTGGTTTTCCCTTGAAGAGGAAAGGGTGATGCAGTAAAGTAGCGTAAGTATTTCCCTTAGTTTTTGAGAACCAAGGTATCAATCCAGTAGGAGACCACGCTCAAGTCCCTCGCACCTACACAAACAAATAAAAACCTCGCAAGCAACGCAATAAAGGTGTTGTCAATCCCTTCACGGTCACTTAGGAAAGTGAGATCTGATAGATATGATAAGATAATATTTTTGGTATTTTTATAATAAAGATGCAAAGTAAAATAAAAGGCAATAAAAGTAGCTAAGTGTTGGAAGATTAATATGATGGAAAATAGACCCGGGGGCCATAGCTTTCACTAGTGGCTTCTCTCAAGATAGCATAAGTATTACGGTGGGTGAACAAATTACTGTCGAGCAATTGATAGAATTGAACATAGTTATCAGAATATCTAGGTATGATCATGTATATAGGCATCACGTCCGCGACAAGTAGACCGAAACGATTCTGCATCTACTACTATTACTCCACACATCGACCGCTATCCAGCATGCATCTAGAGTATTAAGTTCATAAGAACAGAGTAATGCTTTAAGTAAGATGACATGATGTAGAGGGATAAACTCATGCAATATGATATAAACCCCATCTTGTTATCCTCGATGGCAACAATACAATACGTGCCTTGCTGCCCCTGCTGTCACTGGGAAAGGACACCGCAAGATTGAACCCAAAGCTAAGCACTTCTCCCATTGCAAGAAAGATCAATCTAGTAGGCCAAACCAAACTGATAATTCGAAGGGACTTGCAAAGATTACCAATCATACATAAAAGAATTCAGAGAAGATTCAAATATTGTTCATAGAAAAACTTGATCATAAACCCACAATTCATCGGTCTCGACAAACACACCGCAAAAGAAGATTACATCGAATAGATCTCCAAGAGAATCGAGGAGAACTTCGTATTGAGATCCAAAGAGAGAGAATAAGCCATCTAGCTAATAACTATGCCCTGAAGGTCTGAGGTAAACTACTCACACATCATCGGAGAGGCTATGGTTTTGATGTAGAAGCCCTCCGTGATCAATACCCCCTCCGGCAGGACGCTAGAAAAGGCCCCAAGATGGGATCTCACGGGTACGGAAGGTTGCGGCGGTGGAATTAGGTTTTCATGGATGCCTCTGATGGTTTGGGGGTACGGAGATATATATAGGAGGAAGAAGTACGTCGGTGGAGCAAAATGGGCCCCACGAGGGTGGAGGGCGCGCCTGGGGGGGAGGCGCACTCCCCCGCCTTGTGCTCTCCTCGTTGATTGCTTTACATAGACTCCAAGTCCTCTGGATCACGTTTGTTCCGAAAATCACGTTCCCGAAGGTTTCATTCCGTTCGGACTCCGTTTGATATTCTTTTTCTGCGAAACACTGAAATAGGCAAAAAAAATAGCAATTCGGGTTGGGCCTCTAGTTAATAGGTTAGTCCCAAAAATAATATAAAAGTGTATAACAAAGCCCATTAATCATCCAAAACAGAATATAATATAGCATGGAGCAATCAAAAATTATAGATACGTTGGAGACGTATCAAGCATCCCCAAGCTTAATTCCTGCTCGTCCTCGAGTAGGTAAATGATAAAAACAGAATTTTTGATGCGGAATGCTACTTGGCATAATTTTTAATGTAACCCTCTTAATTGTGGTATGAATATTCAGATCTGAAAGATTCAAGATAAAAGTTTAATATTGACATAAAAGTAATAATACTTCAAGCACACTAACTAAGCAATTATGTCTTCTCAAAATAACATGGCCAAAGAAAGTTCATCCCTACAAAATCATATAGTTTGTTCATGCTCCATTTTCGTCACACAAGAATGCTCTCATCATGCACAACCCCGATGACAAGCCAAGCAATTGTTTCATACTTTAGTAATCTCAAACTTTTTCAACCTTCACGTAATACATGAACGTGAGCCATGGATATAGCACTATGGGTGGAATATAATATAACGATGGGGGTTATGTGGAGAAGACAAAAAAAGGAGAAAGTCTCACATCAACGCGGCTAATCAACGGACTATGGAGATGCCCATCGATTGATGTTAATGCAGGGAGTAGGGATTGCCATGCAACGGATGCACTGGAGCTATAAATGCATGAAAGCTAAAAAAACTAAGTGGGTGTGCATCCAACTTGCTTGCTCATGAAGACCTAGGGCATTTGAGGAAGCCCATTGTTGGAATATACAAGCCAAGTTCTATAATGAAAAATTCCCACTAGTTTATGAAAGTGACAAAACAAGAGACTCTCTATCATGAAGATCATGGTGCTACTTTGAAGCACATGTGTGGAAAAAGGATAGTAGCATTGCCCCTTTTTATTTTCTCCTTTTTTTCTTTTTTTATTGGGACAATGCTCTATGAATGATGATCATTACACTTCTATTTATTTACAACTTAATGATTACAACTCGATACTAGAACAAAGTATGACACTATATGAATGCCTCCGGCGATGTACCGGGATGGGCAATGAATCAAGAGTGACATGTATAAAAAATTATGAACGGTGGCTTTGCCACAAATACGATGTCAACTACATGATCATGCAAGGCAATATGACAATGATGAACGTGTCATGATAAACGGAACGGTGGAAATCTGCATGGCAATATATCTCGGAATGGCTATGGAAATGCCATAATAGGTAGGTATGGTGGCTGTTTTGAGGAAGATATACGGAGGTTTATGTGTGATAGAGCATATCGTATCATGGGGTTTGGATGCACTGGAGAAGTTTGCACCAACTCTCAAGGTGAGAAAGGGCAATGCACGGTACCGAACAGGCTAGTAATGATGGAAGGGTAAGAGTGCGTATAATCCATGGACTCAACATTAGTCATAAAAAACTCACATACTTATTGCAAAAATCAACAAGTCATCAAAAACCAAGCACTACGTGCATGCTCCTAGGGGGATAGATTGGTAGGAAAAGACCATCGCTCGTCCTCAACCGCCACTCATAAGGAGGACAATCAAAGAACATCTCATGTTTCAAATTTGTTACATAACGTTTACCATACGTGCATGCTACGGGACTTGCAAACTTCAACACAAGTATTTCTCAAATTCACAACTACTCTACTAGCCCAACTTTAATATCACTACCTCCATATCTCAAAACAATCATCAGTCATCAAACTTCTCTTAGTATTCAACACACTCATAAGAAAGTTTTTAGTAAACTTGAATGCCTAGCATATTAGAACTGATTTCACAAGTTAAGCAAATTACCATGCTGTTTTGTAGGACTCTCAAAATAGTATAAGTGAATCATGGGAGAACAATAGTTTCTATAAAACAAAATCACCGCCGTGCTCTAAAAGATATAAGTGAAGCACTAGAGCAAAAACTATATAGCTTAAAAGATATAAGCAAAGCGCATAGAGTATTCTAATAAATTCCGAATCATGTGTGTGTCTCCCAAAAGGTGTGTACAGCAAGGATGATTGTGGTAAACTAAAAAGCAAAGACTCAAATCATACAAGACGCTCCAAGCAAAACACTTATCATGTGGTGAATAAAAATATAGCTCCAAGTAAAGTTACCGATGGACGAAGACGAAAGAGGGGATGCCTTCCGGGGCATCCCCAATCTTTCACTTTTTGGTGTCCTTAGATTACCTTGCGGTGCCATGGGAATCCCCAATCTTATTCTCTTGCCACTCCTTGTTCCATAATCCATCAAATCTTTTAGCCAAAACATGAAAACTTCACAACACAAAACTCAACAGAAAATCTCGTAAGCTCCGTTAGCGAAAGAAAACAAAACACCATTTCAAGGTACTGTAATGAACTCATTATTTATTTATATTGGTATTAAACCTACTGTATTCCAACTTCTCTATGGTTTATAAACTATTTTAGTAGCCATAGATTCATCAAAATAAGCAAACAACACACGAAAAACAGAATCTGTCAAAAACAGAACAGTCTGTAGTAATCTGTAACTAACGCAAACTTCTGGAACTCAAAAAAATCTACCAAAATAGGACGACCTAAAAAATTTGTTTATTGATCTGCTGCAATTGTAATAAATATTTTATCACGTTCTGGTGATTTTTAATAATTGTTTTCGTGAAGAGAAAGTTTCTGGAATTTTCAGCAAGGTCAAATGACTATCATCCAAAAAGATCCTATAGGTTTAACTTGGCACAAACACTAATTAAAACATAAAAACAAATCTAACTAGAGGCTAGATCAAAGATTTATTCCTAAACAGAAGCAAAAAGTAAAAAAATAAAAATAAAATTGGGTTGCCTCCCAACAAGCGCTATCGTTTAACGCCCCTAGCTAGGCATTGATAATTTTAATGATGCTCACATCAAAGACAAGAATTAAAGCACAAAGAGAGCATCATAGAACACGTGATAAACACATATAAGTCTAACATACTTCCTATGCATAGGAATTTTATAAGCAAACAAATTATCATAGCAAGCAAAAATTAGCATATGCAAGGAAGAAGAAAGAGACGACAGCAATCTCAACATGACGAGAGATAATTTAGTAAGATAAAAATTTCTACAACCATATTTTCCTCTCTCATCATAACTACATGTAGGATCATAGGCAAATTCAACAAAATAGCTATCACATAACATATTCTCAACACGATCCACATGCATGCGAAGTTGACACTCTTCCAAAATAGTGGGATCATCATTAACGAAAGTCATGACCTCTCCAAACCCACTTTTATCAAAAATACCATATGATTGAACATTCTCCAAATATGTGGGATCTAAAGTTGACACTCTGCCAAACCCACTTTTAAATTATTGCAAACACTATTATCAATCTCATATTCATCATGGGGCTTAAATAAATTTTCAAGATCATAAGAAGAATCAACCCAATCATGATCATTGCAACAAGTAGTAGACATAGCAAACTTAGCAACCCCAAGCTTAGGGTTTTGGATATCATTAACACAATTGACATTAATAGAATTTATAATAACATCATTGCAATCATGCTTTTAATCGAAGGAACTATCAAGTATGGGTGCAATAGCAACAATCTCACGTTTAACATAAGGAACTATAGCAAATTCATCTTCATAAATATTGGCATCATGGCCACAAGAATAGCAAGCATCATGTTCATCAAGGGATATTTCAATCAAATCATCAGAATCATCATTATCTATAGATTCATGTGTATCATTATTTTCTTCCAAAGCAACGGTAATTCTCTCAATAAATTCTTTGACATAGACATTATGAGCATAGTTTTCATAGCAATATTTAAGTATGTCAAAATTTTCAGATTTGTAGAGAGTAATATCATACTTTTCAATCAAAGAAGCAACTTCATAAGCACCCTTAAAAGCAACAAATTATTTAATTTGTTCGATATCATAGTAACTATAAACACCCTTTGCATAAGAAGATAAGATTTCATTTCCATTAAACTCGCAAAGGTAGGGAAGGTGTTTTTTAGGGTTCTTAGAGCAACAAGTAAAACCACAAATTTCACAAAGATTCCAAGCATAACACAGCAATCTGTTTATTTGATTCCATAAGAGTCTCCCTTTTTCAGACAAACGGTCACGCACAAAATGAGCATGCTCATCTAAAGATTTCCCATCAACTAGGCTAGTGGGGGTTTCAGCACGAGCGCATAAGGATCGAAGATGATCCAAGTAGAACACTTTAAGTGGATCCATATCAATAGATTTTTAGCAAGCAAATAGAAGGCATGTGGAAACACAAACAGAAAGGCATACGGGAAGAAGGCGAATAAAACGGCAAGGGTGAAGTGGGGGAGAGGAAAACGAGAGGCAAATGGCAAATAATGTAATGCGAGGGATAAGAGTTTGTGATGGGTACTTGGTATGTCTTGACTTCTGCGTAGACTCCCCGGCAACGGCGCTAGAAATGGCTCGTTGTCGGGAGTCAAATCTTGACTTGACTTGGCGCGAATCTCCCCGGTAACGGCGCCAGAAATCCTTCTTCCTACCTCTTGAGCACTGCGTTGGTTTTCCCTTGAAGAGGAAAGGGTGATGCAGTAAAGTAGCGTAAGTATTTCCCTCAGTTTTTGAGAACCAAGGTATCAATCCAGTAGGAGACCACCCTCAAGTCCCTCGCACCTACACAAACAAATAAAAACCTCGCAACCAACGCAATAAAGGGGTTGTCAATCCCTTCACGGTCACTTACAAAAGTGAGATCTGATAGATATGATAAGATAATATTTTTGGTATTTTTATAATAAAGATGCAAAGTAAAATAAAAGGCAATAAAAGTAGCTAAGTGTTGGAAGATTAATATGATGGAAAATAGACCCGGGGGCCATAGGTTTCACTAGTGGCTTCTCTCAAGATAGCATAAGTATTACGGTGGGTGAACAAATTACTGTCGAGCAATTGATAGAAATGAGCATAGTTATGAGAATATCTAGGTATGATCATGTTTATAGGGATCACGTCCGCGACAAGTAGACCGAAACGATTCTGCATCTACTACTATTACTCCACACATCGATCGCTATCCAGCATGCATCTAGAGTATTAAGTTCATAAGAACAGAGTAATGCTTTAAGTAAGATGACATGATGTAGAGGGATAAACTCATGCAATATGATATAAACCCCATCTTGTTATACTCGATGGCAACAATACAATACGTGCCTTGCTTCCCCTGCTGTCACTGGGAAAGGGCACCACAAGATTGAACCCAAAGCTAAGCACTTCTCCCATTGCAAGAAAGATCAATCTAGTAGGCCGAACCAAACTGATAATTCAAAGAGACTTGCAAAGATAACCAATCATACATAAAAGAATTCAGAGAAGATTCAAATATTGTTCATAGATAAACTTGATCATAAACCCACAATTCATCGGTCTCGACAAACACACCGCAAAAGAAGATTACATCGAATAGGTCTCCAAGAGAATCGAGGAGAACTTTGTATTGAGATCCAAAGAGAGAGAAGAAGCCATCTAGCTAATAACTATGGACCCGAAGGTCTGAGGTAAACTACTTACACATCATCGGAGAGGCTATGGTGTTGATGTAGAAGCCCTCCGTGATCAATGCCCCCTCCGGCAGGACGCCGGAAAAGGCCCCAAGATGGGATCTCACGGGTACAGAAGGTTGCGGCCGTGGAATTAGGTTTTCGTGGATGCCTCTGATGGTTTGGGGGTAAGGATATATATATAGGAGGAAGAAGTACGTCGGTGGAGCAACATGGGCCCCACGAGGGTGGAGGGCGCGGTTGGGGGGGTAGGCGTGCCCCCTGCCTCGTGCTCTCCTCATTGATTGCTTTACGTAGACTCCAAGTCCTCTGGATCATGTTTGTTCCGAAAATCACGTTCCCGAAGTTTTTATTCCGTTTGGACTCCATTTGATATTCTTTTTCTGCGAAACACTGAAATAGGCAAAAAAACAGCAATTTGGGCTGGGCCTCCGGTTAATAGGTTAGTCCCAAAAATAATATAAAAGTGTATAACAAAGCCCATTAATCATCATTAACAGAATATAATATAGCATGGAGCAATAAAAAATTATAGATACGTTGGAGACGTATCACCCAGCCACAGCCATGTACACGAGCCCTGGCCGCACGTATGCGCGAGTAGGCGTTCGAGACCCCGCCCGTTTGTACGTACGTGGCCGTATTTACTTTCTTGCACCCTGGCCGTTGTACGTATGTGTACACGCTACGTGCGTGCCTCTACTACCACACGTGTGCGCCTCTACTACCACGCGTGCCCTTCCTTACACGGCCACGGTTCATCGCTGCAGCCTGCAGACAGACCGATCGACCAGTATGTACGTACACGTTCGCGGCCGGAATGGCAACGCTACGTACGCTTCGACCAGGTGGGTCCCGACTATCAGGCACTTCCTTCCGTGCGAAGATGTAGCTGGTGGGTCCCAGCAGTCAGGGGGCGAATATTTTTTTTGCCCGTAATATGGACGCACTTCCTTGCGTGCGAAGATGTAGCTGGTGGGTCCCAGCAGTTAGGGGGGAAACGCTTTTTTTGCGAAATACGGTGGCCCGTCCGGTGGGTCCCTTCTGTCAGGTGGAGGAATAATTATTTTGCGCGTAATAAGGAGGCACTTCCTTGCTGCGGCCGTGGACCCAGATGTCAGCCTCTCAATGTAAAGTACTCTTCCGATGGAAGTCGTTCATTGACCACATTGACCACGCCGTGCTAAGAGCACCAAGACGGTGGACGACGGCGAGGCCTAGGAAGGGAACGACGCGGAGCCGGGGAAGACGCGGTAGTGGATGCCCACGCGGAAGGAGTACGAGGGTTCACTAGTTCGGCTGCGGTGTGAGGCTGTCGTTGCCGCAGGGCCTGGCCAGCGGGTGGAGTAGTAGGGGCGGTGAGGCCTCCGCGGCAGCACAGCCGGCCACGGGAGGCAAGAGCACGCGGTGGTTTGGACGGCTGGAGCAAGAAAATTAGAGGTTGAAGAAGGAGGACGACCGTTGGATGTTAACAATCCAACGGTCACTGGTGATAGAATCGTTTGTTGACTAAGTTGACAAAGCCCTCCGTCCGCGTCAACTTAGTAGGCCCACAAGTCAGCCTCCCACTATGGTGGGTCCCAGCTAGCAGGGGGTGTTCATTTTTTTGTGTGTAATAAGGAGACACTTCCTTGCGTGCGAAGATATAGCTGGTGGGTCCAAGCTGTCAGCGGGAGTATTCATTCTTTTTGGCGTAATAAGGACGTACTTGCTTGCGTGCGGTGTCGGTGTCAAAACCGGCGGATCTCGGGTAGGGGGTCCCGAACTGTGCGTCTAAGGTCGATGGTAACAGGAGATGGGGGACACAATGTTTACCCAGGTTCGGGCCCTCTCTATGGAGGTAATACCCTACTTCCTGCTTGATTGATCTTGATGAATATGAGGATTACAAGAGTTGATCTACCACGAGATCGTAATGGCTAAAACCCTAGAAGTCTAGCCTGTATGACTATGTATTGTCTTGTCCTCTACGGACCTATCCCCCCGGTTTATATAGACACCGGAGGGATCTAGGGTTACATAAGGTCGGTTACAGAGAAAGGACTCTTCATATTCGATCGTCGAGCTTGCCTTCCACGCCAAGGAGAGTCCCATCCGGACACGGGTAGAGTTTTCGGCCTTTGTATCTTCACAGCCCATCAGTCCGGCCCATGGCTAATAGGTCGGACGCCCGAGGACCCTTTAGTCCAGGACTCCCTCAGTAGCCCCCGAACCAGACTTCAATGACGAAGTTTCCGGCGCGCAGATTGTCTTTGGCTTTGCAAGGCGGGTTCTTCCTCCGATGACTTCAAGGTGATGTATCCGTCCTTCCGTTTAATGTCGTACCCCTCAGCTTCTGTGCATCAACAACTTCAGCTTCCACGTGTCAAGCGAATGCGAGAGGTCAGGGCATTTTTGCACATAACACCCCGGCCATGCGAGAAAGAGTGTCTATAAAGAGATTGGATCTCAGATCCATTCGGCACCACGCGGAAAAATCCTCAGAGACTGCTGGGAAAGACCACTCCAACATGGCTAGCGCTCCCAGCTCCTCCTCCCGTCTCTGTGGCCTAGAAAAAGGTGAGTGTGAGAGGTGTTCTATTCCCCATAGTCAGCTGGAGAAGCTACAAACGCAGGGATTTTTCCCCGTGCGGATCTGGTCCCTGTTCGAGCAGGGTTGACCTCCTACAATGGTGAGGCCCAGGCAGAGAACTTCCCCAATCCGTCTGAGGGGGAACGTGTGTGCTTTGTCCCCTACCTGCTAAGAGGCGTCGGGTTCCCAATTCATCCGTTCCTCAGAGGGCTTCTGGAGTACTATGGCCTTCAACTACACAACTTCACGCCGACCTTTGTTCTGCACATCACGGGTTACGTCACTCTCTGTGAGCTATTCCTGGGTTGTGAGCCACACTTTGAACTGTGGAGAAGGTTGTTTTGCCTCGTCCCACGTAATCACGAGGGATTAATATTTGAAGTGGGCGGAGCCAAAATATGGCGCATCGCCGAGACCGGATACCTATCCGGTACACCAAAGAAGGTGTCCGAAGAGTGGCCTTCCGAATGGTTCTATATTGAGGACGTCGCACTTCCAGACTCAGTTCAGAGGGGCCTCCCCGAGTTCACCAGCGTTCCTTTAAAGAAACGGCACAGCTGGCGCCCTCGGAGCTGCGAGGAGGAAGATAGTGCGGAAGTTCGTCAACTCTTGAGCAAGATAAGGATGCTCGCTCAGTCTGGATTATCGATAGTCGAAGTGATGGCAACCTCCATAGTACGGGGGGTCAGCCACTCCAATATAGAGGACTTCCCATGTGGCACTACAACGGGGAGGACGACGCCTCCCGCTGCGGTAGGATGGGTCCGGACACCCCCGCCGCTTTGGCCAAAATATTGGTCGAACTGTTCAAAGGGGAGGAAGAGGAGTTCTTGCATATCAAGCGCAGAGATGGATATTCCATGTATAGTCCTCCTAGTTGGGTAAGCCCCAACTCCTCTGCTCTACTCCTTCCACTCCTTGAACTACTGTTAACGAATATTAACTCGTCCTTTTTATAATAGCACTGGCGAAAGATTTCCGAAGGGCTTCACAGCCCCGCCCCACAGCCCGAGGGCCACAATCGGGACCTTGACCCCGGATTCGAAGAGGATCCGGATATATTCGTGGTGCTCGAGGATGGGGTGTTTTACCAGGCGAGCTATGACGGCACATAAGTGGCCATCATCGCCGACTATCCCGGCCTTCTCCCCGCTTCACACGTAAGTAATCAGGAGACACTTTGTCCAAAAGAGTTCTCTCATTCTACCTCACCCACCGCACCGTCCTATGCTCAAAAGGGGAGGCGTTCGGCACGCCATGCTTCCCCAGGGGTATCTCCAAAGAGAGCGGTCCCTACGCCGGGCAAGCCTTCGAAGAGGAAGGCCAACAAAGATACGGCCGAGCCTTCATCAAAGAGGTATAGATTCGCAAATATGTTCTGTAGCAGTCGCATCCAACTGTGACTTTTGTGTTCACCCTGTAACAGAAAAAGGGTCTACCGGACTATGTCCGGGGATCCGGCCAGTCATACTCCCAACACCCGGGATTCGGTCCCAGCCGAGGAGACGGGGGTTGATATGGGAGCGGCGCCGGACTGTCCTTCGACTGAGGGCTCGGAAGATATGTCCGTCACCAACTCGGACATGGAGAGCGCCATGAATCATCGGCACCAGAGGGCCGTTTTACAAGATCCTCGCTTCTCAAAAGAGGCGTTCAGTGCCTTCAGCTCGGCTGATGCGTACATCCGGGCTGCTCGAGATGGTCTTAACAGGGCCACGGAGCAGCATTTAAAAGATGTACAGGTAAGTTTAATTTGTCTGAATATGCTAACCGTATACCAGTAGCCCCCGAGACTTGAAGCAGTTGGTACAGGTGATTTAAGGATCATTGTATAACCAGGTTCTTACGGAGAAGAACGACCTGCTAGCCCAAGAGCTGGAAAAATGTCGGACACGGCTAACTGCTGCAACTGCCGAACTGGAAGAGTCCAAGAAGGCGTCGCCTGGTAATATTTCCCTCTATCGAGAAACAATAATTATATACCAGCTTGTGCTAATATTGTTGCTTATCATAACAGGATCGTCCGACCAATTGGAGGAGAAATTGAAAACTGCTCAAGCGGGCGAGAAAGAGGGGAAAAGACTACACGCCGCAGGCGAGCGTGTTCTGACCCGAGTCAGAGATGAGAAAAACAAGCTGCAGGATGCCCAGACCCAGCTGGGCGAAGAACTGAAAGATGTACGGGCCCAGCTGGCGGATTGCATGAAGGAAAGTAATAGGCTGCGAGGCGGCATATTCAGTACGTGGTCGAACTTACCTACGAATAATTCGGAGATAACAGGGACTGGCAAAGTTATGTCTGCAGGTATGCTGACCGGTCGTCCCGAAGAGGAGATGTCCGGATTCTCGGGCGATCTGCTACAAGAGCTGTCGCACATGCATGAGCAGGCTCGGCAGGCGATGCGAAGCGTTGCCAAGGCCTTGTGGCCATCTGCCTCCCCTCCAGGAAAGATGGAGGAGCTCCTAGAGCTATTCAAGGGAGCGCGACGACGCTTTCGATTGTGGAAGATATCGGCCTGCCGGGAAGGTGCACGAGAAGCCTGGGCCATGGTGAAAACACGATACACCAAGCTTGATCCGAATCATATGGCTCGGGTCGGACCTCTAGGGTCAGATGGGAAAGAAGTTCCCGTTAATTTGGTATATGACCAAGTGAAAGTAGCCGCCAAGTATTCTCAGCAGGATTGTAAGTTAGATAGCCTGCTGGACGGTATAGAGGAGGAAATTTTTGAGTCCAAGTGACTATGTATTTTCCTTCTAGCTGAACTGTAAAACGATTGTCATGGCAGACCTTTTCGCTTCGACCTCTGGACCTAAAGGTGCAGAGTGTTTTCGAATACCTGAGCAGTAAAATAGACCGGGGTATGTGTGGAAACCAGGCGTAGGGGTCATAGTTGCTTGAACAGACAAGTTGTATCCGGCTAGTTATGTTATATTACAATATGATTGTAAGAAACATCTTCCAGAGAGAATAGTTCCGTTAAGGGTTCCTTTCCCTGGGTGTGCATGCGTAAAATGCATGTCCGAACTGTGATTGGAACAATCGCAGTATGAGTAACATCTGGGGGTTCACGATGGGGTGAAAAGCAAAAACATCTTTAATCCACCGACCGAATATTCCCTTAAGAACGCTAGCTTTCGGCTTCACCCAGTCTGAGGTACATGTCCGGATGACCCGGCAATAACAATCGCAGAGGTGCTCCCTTTATGCCCTAGCCGAACTAACAGGAACGTAGGGCATAAGCGCAGGAGCCAGGCAACCCAACTTGGCCAAAACTTAAGTCATATCGATGCATATAATGGTGAAGAAAAGGTACATATGGGGAAGACGCGCATGTGTGATGAGCTTGATGCTCAGAAAATAACATTAACAAGCTTCTGTCAAAGAAGCCCCCAGGCATAATGGACGTACATATTTGAGTATGTGTATGTCACAGGTGCACGGTTGAGCCGCAAGAAAAGCTTTAAGGCTAATAAAAAGGTAAAAAGCGAAAAGAGAGGAAAAAGCAATGGGAACAATAAGGAGAAGGAAACGAACAAAGAGTTCGGCGCTAGGCATAGAATCTTCGGAGTCTGGCCGCGTTCCAAGGGTTCGGCTCTAGGAGATTATCTGACGCATCACGCAGGCGGTACGCTCCTCCAGTGAGAACTTCGTCAATGATGAAGGGACCCTCCCATTTGGGCTTGAGTTTGTCCTTTTTCTTCTCCGGCAAGCGTAGAACGAGTTCGCCAACATTATAAGTCCTGGCCCATACTTCTCTGCTTTGATATCTGCGGGCGTGTTGTTGATAAAATGCGGAACGGGCTTTTGCAACATCGCGCTCCTCCTCCAGGGCGTCTAGGCTGTCCTGCCGATCGAGCTCGGCCTCTCTCTCTTCTTACATGCGCACTCGAGGTGAGTCATGAATAATGTCGCAGGGTAGCACGGCCTCTACGCCGTACACCATGAAAAAAGGTGTGTATCCGGTAGTGCGATTGGGCGTGGTCCGCAGCCCCCAGAGTACGGAGTCGAGCTCCTCAACCCAGTGCTTGTTTGATTCCTTCAAAGACCGCACCAGCCTGGGTTTGATGCCGCTCATAATAAGATCATTGGCCCGTTCAACTTGACCATTTGTTTGCGGGTGATAGACGGAGGCGTAATCGAGCTTAATGCCCAGATTGGCGCACCAATTTTTTACCTCATCGGCTGTGAAGTTGGAGTCGTTATCGGTGATGATGCTGTGTGGAACACCATAACGGTTTACAACGCCGGATATAAAGTCTATCACTGGTCCGGCTTCGGCCGTTTTAACTGGTTTGGCCTCTATCCACTTAGTGAATTTATCCACCATGACCAGCAGATATTTTTTCTTATGGCTTCCTCCTTTAAGGGGTCCGACCATATCAAGCCCCCAGACCGCGAAAGGCCAGATGATGGGGATTGTTTGCAGAGCGGTGGGTGGCATATGGCTCTGGTTGGCGAAAAGCTGGCATCCGACGCAACGTTGGACAAGGTCCTGTGCGTCTCCTCGGGCTGTCGGCCAATAAAAACCTGTACGGAAGGCCTTGTTAACAAGGGCCCGAGCTGCGGCGTGGTGGCTGCCGAGACCGGCATGGATTTCAGCCAGGAGCTGCCGCCCCTCCTCCTCGGAGATACATCTTTGAAGGACTCCGGTAGCGCTTTTCTTGTATAGCTCTCTGTTTTGAACCTTGTAGGCCTTCAAACACCAGACAATGTGGCAGGCCTCATTCTGATCCTCAGGGAGTTCTTTCTGATTAAGGTAGTCCAAGAAGGGTTCGGTCCATGGGGCAATGACTTCCATGATAAGATGGGTCGACGGTGTTATTTCGGTGGCTAAGCCCCCTATGATATCGGTGTGTTCAGAATCTGGGGCTGTGTTCGGATCCGAACTAGTGTTGCTGCTCTCCCCTTGCCACACCACGGATGGCTTAAAAAGCCTTTCCAGAAAGATGTTAGGTGGGACGGGGTCACGCTTGGCGCCGATGCGGGCGAGGATATCCGCCGCTTGATTACTTTCTCGGGCCACGTGATGAAGCTTGAGCCCCTCGAACCGGGCCGACATTTTTAGGACGGCATTATGATAAGCCTCCATCTTCGGGTCTTTGGCGTCGAAGTCTCTGTTTATTTGAGATATTGCGAGGTTTGAGTCCCCGCGCACTTCCAAGCGTTGTATGCCCATGGAGACAGCCATCCGAAGGCCGTGCAATAAGGCTTCGTATTCGGCTGCGTTATTAGAGTCTGTATATAATATTTGGAGTACGTAATGGACGACGTCTCCAGTGGGCGACGTTAAAACGACGCCCGCTCCTAGTCCTGCCAACATTTTGGAACCATCAAAATACATAACCCAGTTGGAATATGTGCCTTACTCTTTAGGGAGTTCGGCCTCTGTCCATTCGGCGACGAAGTCAGCTAGTTCTTGGGATTTAATGGCTCGATGCGGTTTGTATGTTATGTCGAATGGAAGGAGCTCAATGGCCCATTTGGCAATCTGGCTCGTAGCGACGCGGTTATTTATTATGTCACTGAGTGGTACTTTGGAA
Organism: Triticum aestivum; assembly: GCF_018294505.1. Lineage (NCBI taxonomy): Eukaryota > Viridiplantae > Streptophyta > Magnoliopsida > Poales > Poaceae > Triticum > Triticum aestivum. The sequence continues at coordinate 217,383,880 of NC_057808.1, forward strand.
GCCACCGTGATCGAATACTCCTGGAAATAGTGTCGTAGCTTCCGGGATGCCATGAAGACCGCGTATGCTATCTTTTGATAATGGGGGTACCGGGATTTGCATGGTGTGAGGACCGTGGATACGTAGTATACTGGCTTCCAAAGCGGGAATTTGTGTCTGTCCTGTTCTCGTTTAACAACTAGCATGGCGCTCACCACCTGGTGTGTTGCCGATATGTATAATAACATGGGTTCGCCGACATTCGGCGTGGCCAGGATTGGGTTGCTCGCCAGAAGGGTTTTTATTTCTTCCAGTCCGGCCATTGCTGCATCCGTCCACTTGAAGTGATCGGTGCGCCGTAGAATACGATAGAGTGGCAATGCCTTTTGTCCCAATCTGGAGATAAAGCGGCTTAGAGCTGCCACGCAACCGGCGAGTTTTTGGACCTGTTTAAGGTCCGTTGGCGTAGCCAATTGTGACAGAGCTCGGACTTTGGCTGGATTTGCTTCAATTCCTCTATTGGAAATGATAAAGCCCAACAGTTTTCCAGCGGGGACGCCGAAAAGACACTTTTCCAGATTAAGCTTGATGTCATATGCACGGAGGTTGTCAAATGTGAGGCGTAAATCGTCTATGAGTGTTTCAACGTGTCTAGTTTTGATGACGACGTTGTCCACATATGCTTCAGCTGTTTTGCCGATCTGTTTCTCCAGGCATGTTTGAATCATGCGCTGGTAGGTGGCGCCGGCGTTTTTGAGCCCGAAAGGCATGGTGTTGAAGCAGAAAGGCCCATATGGGGTAATGAATGCCGTTGCAGCTTGATCTGACTCCTTCATCTTGATTTGATGGTATCCGGAGTATGCATCGAGGAAGCACAGTAAATTGTGTCCTACGGTTGCATCAATAATCTGATCGATGCGAGGGAGAGGGAAGGGATCCTTAAGGCAGGCCTTGTTGAGGTCTTTGAAATCGACGCACAGGCGCCAGGATTTGTCCTTGTTTGGTACCATCACCAGGTTTGCTAGCCAGTCCGGGTGTTTTATTTCTCTAATGAATCCGACCTCGATTAGCTTGGCTAGCTCCTCCCCCATGGCTTGGCGTTTGGGTTCGGAAAAGCGCCGCAGTGCTTGTTTGACCAGTTTACATCCCTTCAATATATTGAGGCTGTGTTCGGCCAATATGCGTGGGATTCCTGGCATATCAGAAGGGTGCCAGGCGAATATGTCCCAGTTCTCGCGCAGGAACTCTCGTAGCGCGGCATCAACCGTTGGGTCTAGTTGTGCTCCAATAGATGCTATCTTCTTGGGGTCCGTTGGATGGACTTGGAATTTGACTATTTCTTCTGCCGGCTTGAATGAGGTGGATTTGGGTCATTTGTCTAGGATCACATCATCCCTGTCCACCGTAGAGCGTAGTGCGGTTAATTCTTCGGCCGCGAGGGCTTCGGATAGTGCCTCAAGGGCCAAGGATGCAGTTTTGTTTTCAGCCCGGAGTGCTATGTCTGGATCACTGGCGAGAGTGATTGTACCGTTAGGCCCGGGCATCTTAAGCTTCATGTATCCGTAATGAGGTATGGCTTGGAAGCATGTGAATGCCTCTCGCCCCAAGAGGGCGTGATATCCACTGTTGAAAGGGGCCACTTGGAAGATTATCTCTTCGGACCGATAATTCTCCGGCGTGCCGAATACCACGTCAAGTGTGATTTTTCCCGCACACCGCGCCTCCCGACTGGGAATGATTCCTCGGAAGGTTGTGCTGCTTTGCTCGATGCGGCTCCTATATATTTCCATTTTGTGGAGCGTATCCTCATAGATGAGGTTTAATCCGCTGTCGCCGTCCATGAGAACCTTGGCGAGCCGAAATCCGTCCATGATTGGACTGAGGACCAAGGCGGCTGGTGCCCGGATTGTCCTATATTTGGGTTCATCATCGGCATTAAAGGTTATAGCCATGTCGTTCCAAGGGTTTATTGTCGCAATTTGACAGACTTCGGCGAGTTCGCGGAGTGTCCTTTTGCACCTGTTGTTTGAAGTGAATGTCTCGAAGACCGTCAGTACTCTGGGGTCGTCGTCTTCTGGGGGGTGTTGTTATGGGGTATTCTTGGTGAGGATATCCTCGCCGCTCTTGGCCACTTGCCGGAGTATCTAACATGCTCTAAGGCTGTGGGTTGGTATGTTATCCGGTGTTGTGTGTATTTTGTATGGCCCGTCGAGCCATCCTTCCAGAACGGTTCCGCGCCCCGTAATGGGTTTATATTTCTTTATTATTGGACCGGGCGTGCCACAAGGGTGCGCCCTTTTTGCCTGAACGAGGGGTTGAGTGGGGACCGATGGTTCCCAACGGGCTGCCTGAGTTTTCTAGGCGCTTTCCATTGCGCTGTACTTCTGTACAATAGTTGCCAAGTCAGCGAAGTGTAATATGCGACGACAGTTGATGGCGTTGAGGATTCCTTCGTCCATGCAATTGTTGCGGAACGCTGATATTGCTTCCTCGTCGCGGCAATCTTTAATCTTGTCCTTGACAAGAAGGAATCTGGCCCAGAAGTGGTGGACCGTTTCCTGACACTGCTGTTGTATGCTCATGAGAGCGCTTATGTTTGGGTGGGTGGATGGTTTTAAATCCGAACCCTGACCTAATTTTGGATCCGGAGTCTGAAGGTCCTCCGAACTTAACGGACCGGGCTACGTGATATCCACTGATTTCTTAGGCCTATCGTCCGATTCAATGTTCGGAGGGCAGGATGCATCTCTTCGCAGGTGGGTGTCCAGCTCTTCGAGGCCGGAGATCCGGACATAGTCTGTCCGCGGTATGGAGGAAGAGTTATCGTCTCGCTCCTCGACTACCTCTATCTGGTGGGTGATCGGTGGAGATTTGATTTCTCTCTGATCAGGTTTAAGCCCAATTCGATCATAGTCTGTAGCGACCCCCAGGGCGGCAATGCGATCTAGGAGCTCGTTTAAAGACGAAAGTTCCACCGGATTCATCTGCTCGGAGTGTTCGGAATCGATACGAAGGGGATTTTCGATGACCCGAGAGGTCATCATCGGCTTAACGGCCGAACGGGCGGTCATGGGAAAGCCGCCCAGCCGGAGGGTTTGGCCTGAGGCCAGTGCTCCTCCAGAGGTGATATTGTCCTTGAGAACAAGGCGAGCCATCGATCCTATCTTCGGCATCACAGTGGAACTCTCAATGAAAGCACCAATGTCGGTGTCAAAACCGGCGGATCTCGGCTAGGGGGTCCCGAACTGTGCGTCTAAGGTCAATGGTAACAGGAGACGGGGGACACAATGTTTACCCAGGTTCGGGCCCTCTCTATGGAGGTAATACCCTACTTCCTGCTTGATTGATCTTGATGAATATGAGTATTACAAGAGTTGATCTACCACGAGATTGTAATGGCTAAAACCCTAGAAGTCTAGCCTGTATGACTATTGTTATCTGTCTTGTCCTCTGCGGACCTATCCCCCGGTTTATATAGACATCGGAGGGATCTAGGTTTTACATAAGGTCGGTTACAGAGAAAGGAATCTTCATATTCGATCGCCGAGCTTGCCTTCCACGCCAAGGAGAGTCCCATCCCGACACGGGTAGAGTTTTCGGCCTTCGTATCTTCACAGCCCATCAGTCCGGCCCATGGCTAATAGGCCGGACGCCTGAGGACCCTTTAGTCCAGGACTCCCTCATGCGGCCATGGATCATGTGGGTCCCAACTGTCAGCCTCTCCATGTACGTCCCTCTTCCGATGTTGTCGTTTGTTGACAACGTTGACCACGCCGTGCCGAGAACACCAGCGCGATGGACGACGGTGAGACCCACGAAGGGAATGACCCGGAGGCGGCGAAGCCACAACAGTGGAGGGATGTGGGTGAGTAGAGGGATGGTCTGGCCAGCGGTGGGAATAGTAGGGGGCGGTGAGGCCTGCGCGGCAGCACAGCCGGCCACGGGAGGCGGGAGCAGGCGGTCCCGCCGGCGCTGGATTTGGCGGCTGGAGCAAGAAGATCAGAGATTGAAGAAACATGACGGTCGTTGGATCGACATCCAACGGTTACGTCTACTAGAATCGTTTGTTGTCGTATATAATAAGTAAAAAAATCTTGCATACGCGTCAACTTAATAGGCCCACAAGTCAGACCATTCCCTATTTTTCTAATAATTTATATATAGCTCATTGCAACTTCTTATGCAATTTATTGCGGTCCGTTTTTTTGTTGGCCAGGGCCAGGGTTAAAAATTTAAATGAAATTTCGCATATTTCTATGGGTTCCAAAATATTTTTAATACCGAAATGTCGAGCCAGATTTAAAGTACTTTGAATATATATTTGATTTACGTTAAAGCCCAGTGAAATTGGAATCTGAAAATGTGAAGAAAAAAATCAGAAATTATAAAGTAATTGCCAATTTGTCATCTGTTTTTTATATTTACAGCCCATTTCATATTACTTTCAAGATTTGCAGGCGTCTTGAAAGAGTTGCAGCCCATCAGGGCATAGAAAAATAAGTAGGCCTGGATTGGGTATTCTTCAGAAAAAATAAACTAGGCTCATTTTCACAAACAAAAAATAGGTAGGCTGGTCATGTGGTGAACATAAAATATAAGCCTGGGCTAGACGGGCCACAGCCCAGTTGAAACCCTACTCCGTCTCAACAATAACAAAAAAATACTGCTCGAGTAGCTACGTCCCAGGTGTCAACCGATCTTGTGGTGTTCTCTTGTCTATTGACTATATACGCTGAGAATGTCGTGGGTCCCAGATGTCAGGAAACCATTAATAGGAAGCATTTTCTTTTTCCATACGTTGACAATGGAGTATAGATATATAAAAAATGAGGAACTTCCTTGCGTCCGGCCATGGACATGGTGGGCCCCTACTGTCATCCTCTCCACGTATAGTCCTCTGCCGATTCCTCTTGTTTGTTGAGCATGTTGACAACGCGAGAGGGCGACGCCGCGGCGTGCACAGCAAAGCGTGCGGACGACGACGGCGAGGCCTCAGAGGTCGGCGTTAATGATTTAGGAGACGGTGGGGCGGCGATGAGTGCGCTGAGGTGCAGCCAGCCGTGGGAGGAGGAAGCGGGCGGCCCCGCTGGCGCTGGTTTGGTTTTGGCGGCTGGAGGAAGACAGGACTGAAGAAACACGACAGACTGAAAAAGCAGAAGGAGTACTTAACAACCTTAACTGAAACCAGCAGGGGAACTTAACAACCATAGCTGAAAGCAGTATGAGTACTTATACAGGTTCAACCGTACAAAGCACGCCTCGAACAGTGCTACTTTGCCTACAGTTAACCAAAGGGTGAGGCCGCCGAGCCCCAGGACAAGGCCCAGGCGCCACCCTGCGCATCCACAACCTTCTGAAAGCGGCTTCATCTCGCAATGTGGTCAATAAACAGGATATTCGCTTTACAGCCATGGAAAAGCAGGAACATAATCTTCTGTCCTATTCTCCAAGATGGACGGGCCTTCATTATTTGAGACCACCCATGAATAAGTATCTTTTCACCTCCAAGGGGAATGGAGTAGGTCGACCTAAACATCATGTTGTGACCAAGCGCAAGTCTGACCCGACCATGGTCAAGCATCTATATAGGAACAATAGACCTGGGCAGTTCCTGTTTCAAGAAGATCACAGCTGTAAAATTGTGCATAAGCAAGAGTTTATGAACAACATATATAACAGAAAATAGCTTGTAGCATAAGTTTCTCAACATAGTTGGACCTGTTCAACGAGTGCAGCAGTGGCACACATATCCCACGTGGCCTTCCACCATTGAAACGCCCCACAAGGACCTCAAGACGATCAATAAAGTGTAGGAACTTGTGGATATTGTCCAAGTCAACTTCAGTGCCATGAGTAACAGTCGAGTTCTTATAGAATAACAAACGAGTAGCCTGCTTAACTCTAAAAAAACCTACACATGCCACCAATTATAAGAAAATATTAGTTAGAAGTAGCATCTTCGTGAGAGATTCGTTGCTACTTCTAAAGTTGAATTGTGATTAGTTAGACAGAATAGGTGGATTAAGAAGTAATCGAGGCAAGAAGCAAGAACCAGATACAAAACTAACATGGATGAACAATTGGAACGATGTCAGGGTGGAAGATCGCAGTGAAGATGAGACCAGGTTCTGCTATTTCCATCAACATTCGTGCGCCAACTTTCAGTTTGTAACACTTGAGAAAGTTTATCCAAGTTCGGCCATAAAAAAGCAGCGATCTTCTTGGTTCATGAACCCAACTCGAAACTTATATCCATGGCTTGTCTTCACTGTGACCATTAAACTGGTGTATTCAGTTATGGCAAGGCCGAGCATGTTGAGTACATGTGTTCTGATAGAGCAAGGAGTGCACTGCAGGAAAAATAATATGAGAACACAATGTATTCCCTATATCCAAATCTAGAAATAATTTCCTCCTTCACGTCAGTGTTGACCATGGTACTAGTACCTTTTATCCAAATATAGCAATCCAAATTTCCAAATTTGTCGACAGCATGTTCAAAAAACCCCAACCTCCCGGATAGAAAAGAGGATTCTAGGAACATACTGTGCGCGTTTTAAAATCCTGTGTTATGATGAGAAGGAACAAGTGTGGCGTCTCGCCGAGGGCGCAGAAACCTGTAGGGTCCTCGCACTTTGAGCACTGCAAATGAAACACACTAGATTCAGTAGGAAGAAAAATGCATCAACAACGACGGCTGCCATCCTAGGAGTACCCGTGACCAAGGGACTTGGATTTATCGGGATGGATGAAGAATTCGTACCAGGTTCTCCATGAGAAAACCCTATGCAATCGCCGAGCGGGGGTTTTCTCTGAACAAGCAGACGAGGGAGAAGGGGATTCAGACCTAGTGAAATATTGTTGCTTCGTCCGTCCAGCTTACTGCTAAAGCTGGAAAGGTGGAGTTTTTTGTGATTTGACGGATCATTGGGCATTACTGCGGCGCTACGACCGGGGTGTGTCTACCGTGCAGTTGTGCACTCCAATTTGGTGCATATGGCACGTGGACCCCGTTGCCGGATGCCCCACATATCAGCGAAAGGAAGTAGAAAGACAGGAGTAACTAGTTACACATAAATATATTTTTGACAGAGAGATACTCCCTCTGTAAAGAAATATAAAGATCTTTTATATCACAACTTTATACATAAGAAAAATAAAGGGGAATACATATAACATATATAATTATAAAAAATAGAGTTTTTTTAACACGGTATAAACGAGTTGGTGATGATGGTGTGCCTGCCATCCTACAATATAGGGCGTCCAATTTATATATGACGGATAGGAAGGAAACTATGGCAATTTTGCAAAAAGGTACCCACACACCTCTCCACATTTGCAAATAAGGCCTTCCCTCGTTCATCCTCTTCTCTCACAAGATAAAATACTCATACAAATGCATCTCGATGTTATGTGCAACGCACGGGCGTTATGGGGGTTCAGGTGAGAAATACTCAGACAGGCTCACGGTTCTGGACTTTGGGCCACAGGCCGGTGGGCCTGCATGTTTCGGGGCCCATGTGGTCTACCTCAGCGCTTTTCATATTGCAAGCGGTCGGTACGGCGCTGGTTTTAGATGCTGTCGCAAGGCGAATACACAAAATTGAATAAAGCACGACAGCTGTTGGAATGAAATCAAACGACAGTTCCCAACAAGCAACCAGAGTTGCAATTCTATCAACGATACTGTCGTCCTATGCTACCTCTTGAGCACTGCGTTGGTTTTCCCTTGAAGAGGAAAGGGTGATGCAGCAAAGTAGCGTAAGTATTTCCCTCAGTTTTTGAGAACCAAGGTATCAATCCAGTAGGAGGCCACGCACAAGTCCCTCGCACCTACACAAACAAATAAATCCTTGCAACCAACGCAATAAAGGGGTTGTGAATCCCTTCACGGTCACTTACGAGAGTGAGATCTGATAGATATGATAAGATAATATTTTTGGTATTTTTATGATAAAGATGCAAAGTAAAATAAAAGCAAAATAAAAGGCAATGAAAATAGCTAAGTGTTGAAAGATTAATATGATGGAAAATAGACCCGGGGGCCATAGGTTTCACTAGTGGCTTCTCTCATGAGCATAAGTATTACGGTGGGTGAACAAATTAATGTTGAGCAATTGACAGAATTGAGCATAGTTATGAGAATATCTAGGTATGATCATGTATATAGGCATCACTTCCAAGACAAGTAGACCGACTCCTGCCTGCATCTACTACTATTACTCCACACATCGACCGCTATCCAGCATGCATCTAGAGTATTAAGTTCATAAGAACAGAGTAACGCTTTAAGTTAGATGACATGATGTAGAGGGATAAACTCATGCAATATGATATAAACCCCATCTTGTTATCCTCGATGGCAACAATACAATACGTGCCTTGCTGCCCCTACTATCACTGGGAAAGGACACCGCAAGATTGAACCCAAAGCTAAGCACTTCTCCCATTGCAAGAAAGATCAATCTAGTAGGCCAAACCAAACTGATAATTCGAAGAGACTTGCAAAGATAACCAATCATACATAAAAGAATTCAGAGAAGATTCAAATATTGTTCATAGATAAACTTGATCATAAACCCACAATTCATCGGTCTCAACAAACACACCGCAAAAGAAGATTACATCGAATAGATCTCCACGAGAGAGGGGGAGCACATTGTATTGAGATCCAAAAAGAGAGAAGAAGCCATCTAGCTAATAACTATGGACCCGAAGGTCTGAGGTAAACTACTCACACATCATCGGAGAGGCTATGGTGTTGATGTAGAAGCCCTCCATGATCGATGCCCCCTCCGGCGGAGCTCCGGAAAAGGCCCCAAGATGGGATCTCACGGGTATAGAAGGTTGCGGCGGTGGACTTAGGTTTTTTGCTCCGTATCTGGTAGTTTGGGGGTACGTAGGTATATATAGGAGGAAGAAGTACGTTGGTGGAGCAACGTGGGGCCCACGAGGGTGGAGGGCGTGCCTTGGGGGGGTAGGCGCGCCACCTACCTCGTGCCTTTCTGGTTGATGTCTTGACGTAGGGTCCAAGTCCTCTGGATCACGTTCGTTCCGAAAATCACGTTCCCGAAGGTTTCATTCCGTTTGGATTCCGTTTGATATTCTTTTTCTGTGAAACTCTGAAATAGGCAAAAAAACAGCAATTCTGGGTTGGGCCTCCGGTTAATAGGTTAGTCCCAAAAATAATATTAATATGTATAATAAAGCCCATTAATGTCCAAAATACAATATAATATAGCATGGAACAATAAAAAATTGTAGATACGTTGGAGACGTATCAAGCATCCCCAAGCTTAATTCCTGCTCGTCCTCGAGTAGGTAAATGATAAAAACAGAATTTTTGATGTGGAATGCTACTTGGCATAATTTCAATGTAATTCTTCTTAATTGTGGTATGAATATTCAGATCCGAAAGATTCAAGATAAAAGTTCATATTGACATAAAAGTAATAATACTTCAAGCATACTAACTAAGCAGTTATGTCCTCTCAAAATAACATGGCCAAAGAAAGCTCATCCCTACAAAATAATATAGTTTAGTCATGCTCCATTTTCTTCACACAAGAATGCTCTCATCATGCACAACCCCGATGACAAGCCAAGCAATTGTTTCATATTTTAGTAATCTCAAACTTTTTCAACCTTCATGCAATACATCAGCATGAGCCATGGATATAGCACTATGGGTGGAATAGAATATAATGATGGGGGTTATGTGGAGAAGACAAAAAAGGAGAAAGTCTCACATCAACGCGGCTAATCAATGAGCTATGGAGATGCCCATCGATTGATGTTAATGCAAGGAGTAGGGATTGCCATGCAACGGATGCACTAGAGCTATAAATGTATGAAAGTTCAACAAAAAAAACTAAGTGGGTGTGCATCCAACTTGCTTGCTCACGAAGACCTAGGGCATTTGAGGAAGCCCATTGTTGGAATATACAAGCCAAGTTCTATAATGAAAAATTCCCACTAGTATATGAAAGTGACAAAACAAGGACTCACTATCATGAAGATTATGGTGCTACTTTGAAGCACAAGTGTGGTAAAAGGATAGTAACATGGGACAATTGCATTTTTACCCCTAGTTGGTTCCTACCCACTTGTTTTGCCCTTACTTTTCGAGCTTGCTCAGTTTTGCGCTTACTTTTTCCGTCGTGGTCCCTCGAATGCCCTTTGACCGTTTGACCAAAACTTTGAAAATTCATAACTAATTCATATGAACTCAGAAAAATGAAAATAAGATATCAAAATGTTCAGATAAACATTACCTTTATGTGCATATCATTTGCATTCAGGACAAAAGCACCCTTTAAACTACCTGAGGTAGTTAATGTTATTAACATTATTAAAAATAAAAAGGTATAAACAATATTTTTTCATAAATAAAAATTACAAGCAAATGTAGGTGATTTTTTCTGAACATCCAGATATCTTATTTGCATTTTTCTGAGTTCGTATCATCTTGTCAAGAATGTTCTAACGACTTTGACCATTATTTGGAAACTTCATAACAAGTTGATACGAACTCAAAAAAATGCAAATCAGATATCAGGATGTTTACAAAACATCACCTACATTTGCATGTAATTTTTATTCATGAAAAATATATTGTTTATACCTTTTTATTTTTAATAATGTTAATAACATTAATTACATCAGGTAGTTTAAAGGGTGCTTTCATCCTGAATGCAAATGATATGCACATAAAGGTAATGTTTATCTGAACATTTTGATATCTTATTTGCATTTTTCTGAGTTCATATGAATTAGTTATGAATTTTCAAAGTTTTGGTCAAACGGTCAAAGGGCATTCGAGGGACCTCGATGGAAAAGGTAAGGGCAAAACTGAGCAAGCTCAAAAAGTAAGGGCAAAACCCGTGGGTAGGAACCAACTAGGGGTAAAAACGCAATTGTCCCCAGTAACATTGTCCCTTCTCTCTTTTTCTCTCATTTTTTTCTTTTTTTTGGGCCTTCTTCTATTTTTTTATGGCCTTTTTTCATTTTTATTTTTCCTCACTTGGGACAATGCTCTAAAAATGATGATCATCACACTTCTATTTATTTATAACTCAATGATTACAACTCGATACTAGAACAAAGTATGACTCTATATGAATGCCTCCGGCGGTGTACCGGGATATGCAATGAATCAAGAGCGACATGTATGAAAGAATTATGAATATATGGTGGCTTTGCCACAAATACTATGTGAATTACATGATCATGCAAAGCAATATGACAATGATGAACGTGTCATGATAAACGGAATGGTGGAAAGTTGCATGGCAATATATCTCGGAATGGCTATGGAAATGCCATAATAGGTAGGTATGGTGGCTGTTTTGAGGAAGATATAAGGAGGTTTATGTGTGAAAGAGCGTATCATATCACGGGGTTTGGATGCACCGGCGAAGTTTGCACCAACTCTCAATGTGAGAAAGGGCAATGCACGGTACCGAAGAGGCTAGCAATGATGGAAAGGTGAGAGTGCGTATAATCCGTGGACTCAACATTAGTCATAAAGAACTCACATACTTATTGCAAAAATCTACAAGTCATCAAAAACCAAGCACTACGCGCATGCTCCTAGGGGGATAGATTGGTAGGAAAAGACCATCGCTCGTCCCCGACCGCCACTCATAAGGAGGACAATCAAAGAACACCTCATGTTTCAAATTTTTTTACATAACGTTTACCATACATGCATGCTACGGGACTTGCAAACTTCAACACAAGTATTTCTCAAATTCACAACTACTCTACTAGCACAACATTAATATCACTACCTCCATATCTCAAAACAATCATCAAGCATAATACTTCTCTTAGTATTCAACACACTCATAAGAAAGTTTTTACTAGTCTTGAATACCTAGCATATTAGGATTAAGCAAATTACCATGCTGTTTAAGACTCTCAAAATAATATAAGTGAAGCATAAGAGAACAATAGTTTCTATAAAACAAATCCACCACCGTGCTCTAAAAGATATAAGTGAAGCACTAGAGCAAAAACTATATAGCTCAAAAGATATAAGTGAAGCACATAGAATATTCTAATCAATTCCGAATCATGTGTGTCTCTCATCAAAAGGCGTGTACAGCAAAGATGATTGTGGTAAACTAACAAACAAAGACTCAAATAATACAAGACGCTCCAAGCAAAACACATATCATGTGGTGAATAAAAATATAGCTCCAAGTAAGTTACCGATGGAAGTAGACAAAAGAGGGGATGCCTTCCGGGGCATCCCCAAGCTTTGGCTTTTTGGTGTCCTTAGATTATCTTGCGGTTCCATGGGCATCCCCAAGCTTAGACTCTTGCCACTCCTTGTTCCATAATCCATCAAATCTTTTACCCAAAACATGAAAACTTCACAACACAAAACTACAGAAAATCTCGTGAGCTCCGTTAGCGAAAGAAAAGAAAACACCACTTCAAGGTACTGTAATGAACTCATTATTTATTTATATTGGTGTTAAACCTACTGTATTCCAACTTCTCTATGGTTTATAAACTATTTTACTAGCCATAGATTCATCAAAATAAGCAAACAACACACGAAAAACAGAATCTGTCAAAAACAGAACAGTCTGTAGTAATCTGTAACTAACGCAAACTTATGGAACTCAAAAAATTCAGCCAAAATAGGACGGCCTAGAAAAATTTGTTTATTGATCAGCAGCAATTGGAATCAATATTTTATCACGTTCTGGTGATTTTTAACAATTATTTTCATGAACAGAAAGTTTCTGGAATTTACAGCAAGATCAAATAACTATCATCCAAGAAGATCCTATAGGTTTAACTTGGCACAAACACTAATTAAAACATAAAAACAAGTCTAACCAGAGGCTACATCAAAAATTTATTCCTAAACAGAAGCAAAAACTAAAAAACTAAAAATAAAATTGGGTTGCCTCCCAACAAGCGCCATCGTTGAACGCCCCTAGCTAGGCATAAAATCAAGGATAGATCTAGGTATCGCCATCTTTGGTAGGCAATCCATAAGTGACTCTCATAATAGATTAATAAGGTAATTTTATTTTATGTCTAGGGAAGTGTTCCATGCTTTTCCTTAACGGAAATTGAAATCTAATATTCCCTTCCTTCATATCAATAATTGCACCAATCGTTCTAAGGAAAGGTCTACCAAGAATAATAGGACATGAAGGATTGCAATCTATATCAAGGACAATAAAATCTACGGGCACATAATTCCTATTTATAATAATAAGAACATCATTAATTCTTCCCATAGGTTTCTTAATAGTGGAATCCGCAAGGTGCAAGTTTAGAGAGCAATCATCAAAATCACGGAAACCTAACAAATCACACAAAGTCTTTGGAATCGTGGAAACACTAGCACCCAAATCACACAAAGCATAGCATTCATGATCTTTAATTTTAATTTTAATAGTAGGTTCCCACTCATCATAAAGTTTTCTAGGGATAGAAACTTCCAACTCAAGTTTTTCTTCATAAGATTGCATTAAAGCATCAATGATATGTTTAGTAAAAGCTTTGTGTTGAGTGTAAGCATGTGGAGAATTTAGCACGGATTGTAACAAGGAAATACAATCTATCAAAGAGCAATTATCATAATTATATTCCTTGAAATCCAAAATAGTTGGTTCATTAATATCTAGAGTTTTGATCTCTTCAATCCCACTTTTACCAATTTTTGCATCAAGATCTAAAAACTCAGAATTTTTGGAACGCCTTCTAGGTAAAGGTGGATCATATTCAGTCCCACCATTATCAAGATTCGTATTGCTAAACAAAGATTTAATAGGGGACACATCAATAACTTTTAGATCTTCATCTTTATTTTCAAAGTTTTCCGGCTTAGCGGCCATCTTATTAACTAAGGTGGTCTGCTTATCCGAAATTTCAGCTATTAACTTCTCAAGATGAGCAATCTAGGATCTCAAACCATCAAATTCTTTAGACATATCATCGAGCTCTTTATTCATATAACTCATAAAGCTTGTTTGTTCCTTAAGCTCGTTTCTAAAGAAATTATTATGTTCAAATTGTAAGACCATGAAACTCCTAACATTGCTTTCGATCTCTTCTAGCCTTTTAAGGTGAGGATCACCAAATCTTGGTAGAGCCATCGAGACAAACAAGCAATCCAACACACGAGCAAACAAGAAGCAAGCGAAAAAGAGGCGAACGGAAAATAGAGAGCGAGTAAAACGGCAAGGGTGAAGTGGGGTAGAGGAAAACGAGAGGCAAATGGCAAATAATGTAATGCGGGAGATAAGGGTTTGTGGTGGGTACTTGGTATGTAGACTTTTGCATAGACTCCCCGGCAACGGCGCCAGAAATCCTTCTTCCTACCTCTTGAGCACTGCATTGGTTTTCCCTTGAAGAGCAAAGGGTGATGCAGCAAAGTAGCGTAAGTATTTCCCTTAATTTTTGAGAACCAAGGTATCAATCCATTAGGAGGCCACGCACAAGTCCCTCGCACCTACACAAACAAATAAATCCTTGCAACCAACGCAATAAAGGGGTTGTCAATCCCTTCACGGTCATTTACAAGAGTGAGATCTGATAGATATGATAAGATAATATTTTTGGTATTTTTATGATAAAGATGCAAAGTAAAATAAAAGCAAAATAAAAGGCAATGGAAATAGCTTGTTGTTGGAAGATTAATATGATTGAAAATAGACCCGGGGGCCATAGGCTTCACTAGTGGCTTCTCTCATGAGCATAAGTATTACGGTGGGTGAACAAATTACTGTTGAGCAATTGACAGAATTGAGCATAGTTATGAGAATATCTAGGTATGATCATGTATATAGGCATCACGCCCGAGACAAGTAGACCGACTCCTGCCTGCATGTACTACTATTACTCCACACATCGACCGCTATCTAGCATGCATCTAGAGTATTAAGTTCATAAGAACAGAGTAACGCTTTAAGTAAGATGACATGATGTAGAGGGATAAACTCATGCAGTATGATATAAACCCCATCTTGTTATCCTCGATGGCAACAATACAATACGTGCCTTGCTGCCCCTACTGTCACTGGGAAAGGACACCGCAAGATTGAACCCAAAGCTAAGCACTTCTCCCATTGCAAGAAAGATCAATCTAGTAGGCCAAACCAAACTGATAATTCGAAGAGACTTGCAAAGATAACCAATCATACATAAAAGAATTCAGAGAAGATTCAAATATTGTTCATACATAAACTTGATCATAAACCCACAATTCATCGGTCTCAACAAACACACCGCAAAAGAATATTACATCAAATATATCTCCACGAGAGAGGGGGAGAACATTGTATTGAGATCCAAAAAGAGAGAAGAAGCCATCTAGCTAATAACTATGGACCCGAAGGTCTGAGGTAAACTACTCACACATCATCGAAGAGGCTATGGTGTTGATGTAGAAGCCCTCCGTGATCGATGCCCCCTCCGGCGGAGCTCCGGAAAAGGCCCCAAGATGGGATCTCACGGGTACAGAAGGTTGTGGCGGTGGAATTAGGTTTTTGGCTCCGTATCTGGTAGTTTGGGGGTACGTAGGTATATATAGGAGGAAGAAGTACGTCGATGGAGCAACGTGGGGCCCACGAGGGTGGAGGGCGTGCCCTGGGGGGTTGGCGCGCCCCCTACCTCGTGCCTTCCTGGTTGATGTCTTGACGTAGGGTCCAAGTCGTGTGGATCACGTTCGTTCCGAAAATCACGTTCCCGAAGGTTTCATTCCGTTTGGACTCCGTTTGATATTCTTTTTCTGCGAAACTCTGAAATAGGCAAAAAACAGCAATTCTGGGCTGGGCCTCCGGTTAATAGGTTAGTCCCAAAAATAATATAAAAGTGTATAATAAAGCCCATTAATGTCCAAAACAGAATATAATATAGCATGGAACAATAAAAAATTATAGATACGTTGGAGACGTATCAAACTACTTATACACACAGGACATTTGTTTCACCATGCCAGAGTATTACATCAAAATCTCTGGGAGGATTGATCAGTTCGGCAGTTGCGTGCTGCTACTAAAGAATTTCAAAGTTGATTTGGACCAGCTCTCCTTGCCGAGAAAGTTTGATTTTGACATCCTCCCCTACCGCAAGATGGATTTAGGTTTGAACCTTGACCATCCTTTAGCATCAATCATCATGCGACCATTCTTTGTACTTACGGTATATTGAGCACGTTCATTCACACCAAGGCTGCGCATGGTAAGAGAAACTTGGCCACGGTCGCCTGGATTGTTGAACAACTCCCTCGTTGCTCTAGGAATTCTCTGTTTGCAAACAAGGAGACATACAAAAATAGTTAGATCAACACAATGAATCATGTGAAACAACATGGAAAGAAAAAAGAACGAAGCACTTGGGCGGCCAATGCTTACCAAGAAGGTGGACATGTCGGTTTTTGTAAGGACTTTGGTATATGAAGTGCGAACTGCAACCCAGTCTGTTGCCGGTGCAACAGCTGGTTCCGTTGTGTAGCGACCCGACCCAAAATGGATCGAAGTCTCTGTGCTTAAGTGTTATCCCTGGATCGGTATGCTGACACACACAGTACTCGAGGAATTATAATAGAGTTCGAACACACACTTTATTACATCAAGATCCTCAAAAGAGTATTTATTACAATAATATGGCCAAAGGCCATCTAAATAAAAATAACTGCGGAATCTTCAAAGGTAAATAATTCCATCCAACTCCACGACAAACTGAGTGCAGAACAACGACCTATCGCACCTTTAATCATCGTCGAAAAAGTCTGCAACATGAGACATTGCAGCCGTGTAGGTCAGCACATGGAATATGCTGGCAATTTCACACCATAGAATAATAATAAATGAAAAGACTATCTCTATATGCAAATTTAGCTGGTGCAGGCTCTAAGTTTAATTTTGCATAAAGCTAATTTTATCCTACAACAAAGGAATAATTTTTTTACTACTAAATTAAAATGTCATTATTGAGAAGGTTCCTCCAACTCAATCCCAAAATTCCCAAGTTATTAGTAACCCAATAATTTCATTAAAATGAGTGATGAGATCAACCAATAATTCACTTCTAGATACTCAAATTGTCCATAATCGGGGACACGGCTAATCATGATTAGTTTGTGCACTCTGCAGAGGTTTGCGCACTTTTCCTCACAAGACTTGACCACCTCGATGATCGGAAGATCGAGACATAGCCTTTCCGAAGTATTTCCTCAAAACCCTGGGTAGACCGGTAGACCTACTTTCCCCTACATCAGCTAGTCTACCACGGAAAGAGGTCACACAACTTACTCAACTATGCCAAAGCCCATAATGGCTTGTGGCTGCACACGGAAGTTTCTAGGCATGAAATATCTTATGATCCCTTTGAGTCTGGGTGGCGGACCTAGGGCAATCACACGGGTACTCCGGGATTCCCCTTGGGCAAGCATTGGTTACTCCAGGTGCCCCAAACAATCCGCCCAGATGTGTATTAAAGTCGCCACCTGAGGTTATCCCAAAATTATTAACTCTCGCAACTTGCATGGATCACACATACCAATCCATGTCTACGAGCATGGCTAAGCAATATATGACATAACGAATATTCTCGGGGTGATCAAAAGGTCATAGGTTCCTACCGAATGAACTACATAGCATAACCACATGTTCCCAATCCTACTCATGCAGTCTTTGAGGGTGAAACTAATGCATAGTAAAAATTGAGTATTGAAAATTATGATCAAAGTGTGAACTTGTCTTGCTGACGATCGTTGAACTCTAAGGATTCGTAGTAGCAAACTTCGCACTCCGGATGATCTAGCGTAAGCAAGCAATAACATACATAAGCATACAAGCAAAGATCCAAAAAGAAAGCAAATAAAAGAATTCGAAAAACTTCAAAAACAACCAAATAAAGTTTCTGTACAGAACGAAATTTTAGCAGCAAAAGAAATAATTCTTTAGTTTTAACAGAAAGTACATGTCACTAGCTACGATTTGCAAAAAGAATCACTCAAAACCGAGTTACGGAACTCGAGTTATGGCCTAAAGAAGTTTGAATTCAGATCTGTTTGAAATCAAAATTTAAAATTTTCAAAAATATTTTTCGTTTGGTTCTCTAGATAGATGGGATTTCTATTAACCAGTAGGAGAAAGAATCAACTAAATCCGATCTATAGATTAAAGGTTATACTAGAAAGAAGATTAGGTAAAGAATCTGAATTTGGAAAAATTCCTGAAAAAGAAAAAAAATTCGGCCAGAGACAAGTGGCGCTCTGTGATTGGCTGGCTGGGTGCTCACCGGACTTGTCGCCGGAGATGAGGAAGAAGGCAGCTCCGGTGCGCTTCGGCGAAGGATGTGTTCGGGACGGTGTAGAGGACGATGAGGTGAACCACTTACACAAGTTGTGGTTGTAGCTTGCTTCCTGTACACGCGGTGAGAGGTCGCCGGAATTCACGAACTCCGGCGAGCAATTGGCGAGGTTAGGGAGGGGGAAAATCTCCAGAGGGAGAGGGCTTCGGACGAGGGGTGAGAGGGCTCCCAGGGGTGCTTTATATAAGGCTTGGGGAGGTCAGAATCCGAGAAGATTGTGGTGTTTAATGCTGGTTGTTTCTCTGCCTCGTAATGGCCATTACAGGCGACTCCAAGGCGCACTTGGAAGGGGAAGGGGTAGAGGGAGGCAAGGGGAACCGGTTCTGGGGGTTAATGGGTGCGGGGGAAGGAAGATGAGGGGAGGAAGAGGGGGAGGCGCCATGGATGAACGTTTCTGTGAGTGTTCACATACAGAGAGGAGGAAGAAGATTTTTTTTTTGAGATAGTAGAGCAGGAAAAAGATAAGCACGTGGGAAGAGGTATGGGCCTCAGGCCTGGCCAGGGCGTGTAGCAGAGTTTTTTTTGAACAGAACACTATGACACCGAAAATACAAATAAATATAAGTCTAAAAATGCCAGAAAAATTCACATAATATTATGGTCTTATATATGACCTTGTGAACATTTATCCGGCCTAAAATGCTAATTTTTTTAAAAAATTAACATTTTGCTATGATAATAAAATGTGCATCAAAGTAAATTTGCAAATAAATCCTAATAAATATATTTTGATTTCAAATTTCCAATATTTTCCTTCTGATTTTGAAGAAGTCATTTTATCTTCTCTCTTTATTTTATTTTTGATATAATGGAAATGAATTTTTGATGAAACCAAATTTGATCCAAATTCCCAATTTCGAAATTTCAAAAATGATTTTATGGAAACTTCCAACTCTCTTTTTGTCCTTGAGTTGCTCAAAGTTTCTTGGATCAAAAATCAAATAGTACAAATGGGGAAAAATGCATAAATCATGGATGCATATGAATGATCTATTTATAAACATCCAAATTGAAAATTCGGATGTTACAAACCTAACCCCCTTAAGATGAATCTCGCCCTCGAGATTCGGGTTGGCTAGCAAAAAGGTGTGGGTGGTCCTGTCGGAGATCTTCTTCTCGTTCCTAGGTGGCTTCTTCCTCGGTATGGTGACTCCATTGAACCTTGCAGAACTTGATGACCTTGCTACGGGTAACCCTGCTTGCAGTTTCAAGAATCTTGACGGGCTTCTCCTCATAGGTCAGATCACTATCCAACTGTATGGCCTCCAGTGGCACTGTATCTCTCAAAGGAATATCGGCCGTCTCTGCATGGCATTTCTTCAACTGGGAAACGCGAAACACATCATGAACTCCTGACAAGGCTTCGGGTAATTCCAACTTGTAGGCAACTTCACCCATGCGTTCTAAAACTCTGTACGGCCCCACAAATCTTGGTGCTAACTTTCCTTTGACTCCAAATCGTTTAACACCTCGAAGTGGCGACACACGAAGATATGCTCTATCTCTGACTTCATAAGTTACTTCCTTGCGTTTAGTATCGACATAACTCTTTTGTCTGGATTGGGCTACCTTGAGTCTGTCGCGGATCAGCTTGACATTCTCCTCTGAATCTCTAATTAAATCTGGTCCGAATAATTTACGGTCTCCAACTTCATCCCACATCAATGGTGTCTTACACCACCTTCCATACAAGGCTTCAAAAGGGGCCATCTTCAAACTAGCTTGATAGTTGTTGTTATATGAGAACTCTGCGTAAGGCAAATTATCATCCCAACTAGATCCATAATCTAGCGCACAAGCTCTCAACATGTCCTCCAGAATCTGATTAACTCTCTCGGTCTGCCCATCTGTCTGCGGATGAAAAGCTATACTAAATTCCAGCCTGGTACCCAAAGTTTCATGTAACTGATGCCAAAACTTTGAGATAAATTGTGTTCCTCTATCTGGTACAATGGTCCTCGGAACTCCATGTAGACATACGATCCTGGTCATGTATATCTTGGCCAACTTAGCACTTGTATATGTGGTTTTCACGGGGATGAAGTGAGCTACCTTGGTCAAGCGATCTACTATAACCCAGATAGAATCAAATCTTGAACGAGTCCTGGGCAATCCGGTGATAAAGTCCATGCCAAGCTTATCCCATTTCCAATCGGGTATCGGCAAGGGCTGAAGTAATTCTGCTGGTTTCCGATGCTCTGCCTTAACTCTCTGACATATGTCTCATACTGCTACATACTCGGCAATATCCTTCTTCATACCTGTCCACCAGAAATTTTCCTTCAAGTCCAAATACATCTTGGTGTTGCCTGGGTGTATCGAGTAAGGCGAATCATGAGCCTCCTGAAGAATCAACTTCCTGATCTCTGGGTCATTGGGCACATAAATACGCTTCTCAAACCATAAGGTTTCGTGTTCATCCTCACGAAATCCTTCTGCCTTTCCTTGGTTCATCCTTCCCTTTATCTCCGCAATACCTTTGTCTAACTTCTGGGCTTCTCGGATCTTTCCCAACAAAGTGGATTGAATTTCCATTGCGACAACAAAACCTCGTGGTACTATCTCCAATCAGAGATCTCTAAGATCATCAATTAACTTCTGAGGTAATCCTCCTGCTGTGAGGGTATTGACATAGCTCTTGCGGCTCAATGCATCTGCCACAACATTGGCCTTTCCTGGGTGATAGTGCAATTTGATGTCATAATCCTTTATGAGCTCCAACCATCTTCTCTGCCTGAGGTTCAACTCATTCTGCGTGAATATGTATTTCAAACTCTTACGATTTGTCTAAACATCACAACGATTTTCGATAAGAAAATGTTTCCAGGTCTTAAGTGCGTGCACTACGGATGCTAACTCCAAATCATGCGTGGCATAATTTCGCTCATGAGGTCGAAGCTGACGTGAGGCATATGAAACAACTCTTCCTTCTTGCATAAGAACACCTCCAAGTCCCTGACGAGAAGCGTCGCAATATACTTAGAAATCCTTGCGTATATTCGGAAGGATTAGCACTAGGGCTGTAACCAAACGTTTCTTCAACTCCTGAAAACTAGCCTCACATTCCTTGGTCCAATTAAACTTGGTGTCTTTCTTCAATAACTCTATCATGGGCTTCGCGATCTTGGAGAAATTCTCAATAAATCTCCGGTAATATCCTGCAAGTCCAAGGAAACTGCGTATCTCTCCGACTGTGGTGGGTGCCTTCCATTCGGTGACGGCTTCAACCTTGGAGGGGTCTACTGCTATTCCTTCTCCTGATATAACATGTCCGAGAAATCCAACTTCCTGCAACCAAAATTCGCACTTGCTGAACTTGGCGTATAACCGATGTTCCCTGAGCTTCTCAAGAACCAAGCGCAAATGTTCCTTGTGTTCTTCTTCATTCTTTCAGTAAATCAATATGTCATCAATGAATACCACAACAAACTTATGCAAGAACTCCATGAATACCTTGTTCATCATACTCATAAAATAGGCAGGGGCATTAGTCAAACCAAAAGACATGACCGTGTACTCATAAAGCCCATATCTCGTGGTAAAAGCTGTCTTGGGTATATCCTGTTCTCGAATCTTCAGCTGGTGATATCCTGATCGAAGATCGACCTTGGAGAAAACTTTTGCTCCTTGTAGCTGGTCAAACAAATCATTGATCATTGGCAGAGGGTACTTGTTCTTGATCGTCAACTTGTTCAGCGCACGATAATCTACAACCATTCTCAAGGATCCATCCTTCTTCTCAACTAGAAGCACTGGGGCTCCCCAAGGTGATGAACTCGGTCAAATATAACCTTTCTCCAATAATTCCTTAATTTGCTTCTTAATTTCCTCCAGATCATTGGCAGGCATCCGATATGGTCTCTTGGATATCGGTCCTGTGCCTGGCAATAGCTCGATCAAAAACTCAATGTCTCGATCCGGTGGCATGCCGGGCAATTCCTCGGGGAATACATCGGGATAATCCTTCACAACAGGTACTTCCTCCTGAACAACTCCCGAAAGAGAACTCACTTGAGTCCTCCTTGGCGTATGCCTCGACACATACTTGATCTGTTTCCCTTCTGGGGTGGTGAGAAGAATTGACTTACTGGCACAATCGATGTTTCCCTCGTACTTGGATAGCCATTCCATGCCTAGAATTACGCCCAATCCTTGTGATTCTAGGATGATGAGGTCTATGGGGAAAACGTGTCTCCCTATGGTCAATGGCAACGGAAAACATCCCCGACTAGCCGTAGACTCTGCTCCTGGGGAACTCACTAACATTGGTGTTTTAAGGGCTACGGTCGGCAACTTAAACTTATCCACAAACCCCCTTGATATGAATGAATGTGATGCACCAGTGTCATAAAGAACAAGGGTTGTAAATGAATTAATCAAGAACTTACCAACAACGGTGTCAGACTAGTCATAAACTTCCTCCACATTGACATGGTTCACCTGACCTCTGGTGAAGGGATTGGGCTTCTTGCCTCCAGAGCTTCCATTGCCGTTCCCGTTCTTGGCCTCAGGGCAATCGGTGGCGTAGTGTCTGGTTTTCCCGCACTTGAAACAGGTAATGTGGCTCAGATCCTTCTTTGCCGGTGTAGTGGGGTTGGACTGATGCTGATTGTTGTTTCCTCCGTTCCCATTGCCATTCCTATGGCCATTATGGTTATGTCTATTTCCTCCATGATGAAAATTTCCTCCATGGTTATGGTGAGTGTGTCCACCATACTTGCCGGATCCTGATCCATTATTTCCCAAGTACGGGGTATAGCGGGGCTTCTACTGACCTCCAGAGTTGTACTTTCACTGTCCGTACTTTCTCTTGCGATTCTCCACCTGCTGCTGCTTGCCTTCCAGAATGAGAGCCTTGTCTACCAACTCTTGATAATTGTTAAAGGTAGCCACGGTCAACTGATGTCCCAGATCATCATTTAGTCCCTCCAGAAATTTCTCCTGCTTAGAGGCATCATCAGCCACGTCTCCGGGAGCATACCTGGATAACTTGCTGAATTCCTCCACATAATCACCAACATAACGATTTCCCTGGCATAAGTTGTGGAACTCACGCTTCTTCAGACTCATAGCTCCGGCTGAAACATGTGCCATACAGAACGCCTGCTGGAACTGATCCCAAGTAACATTGGCTATGGGGAATGTGGTGGTGTAATTCTCCCACCATGAAGCTGCTGGTCCATCCAGTTGATGTGCGGCAAAGCACACCTTCTCAGCATCAGTGCATCCTACGGTGGTCAGCTCTCTTCCGATCTTGCGAAGCCAGTCATCTGCGATGATCGGCTTCGTGCTGCTAGAGAACACGGGTGGGTACAACCTCAGGAAGCGGGTAAGGTTGTCGACCGGGGGTGATGGCGGTGGGTTGTTGTTGTTGTTGTTCTGGTTCTGATTCTGGATGAGTATCTGCATGAGGGCATTCTGGTTCTGTATCAACTGGGTAAGTTCCGATGGGAATTCCGGGTCACGTCTCGGAGGCATCTTTTCGGTTTAGAGTGGATGAGAAATTAGAATGGAATAAGGGCCTAATGAGATAAATCACTACCCATATGCTTATGATAGCAAGAAAACTTCAAATCAAGCAATTCACACAGATCACACCACACAAGCAAAAATCTACAGGTAAGGTCATATCCACAAGAGATATGATCTCTTCATACTACCGCAATCATTCGTTGGACTCAACTTGGTAGTGGTGGTCTGAACTAAATCTTCTCAAATCAAAGTTAACTCTACCTTCTTCTTCTTCTTCGTCAATGGTGTCTTCATAGGTCATGGTCTCATCAGGCTAAGCAACTTGGTGATGGGGTTCAACAACTATTTAATTGAAGTAGAGAAGAGATAGAAATGAATAGAGAAGAGTATAGACCAACGGATATATAAGGAAGTCGTAAAATAGAGTTTTCTTCCTATGGCTTTTCATTTCCTAGTGGTCGCGTCCTACAGTCAGCGTGTGCTCTGATTCCATCTTTTCTCCAGGGTGCTCGGGCAAGTCCACTGGTTACTCCAGGTGCCTCAAACAATCCACCCAAATGTGTATTAAAGTTGCCACCTTAGGTTATCCCAAAATGATTAACTCTCGCAACTTGCATGGATCACACATACCAATCCCCGTCTACGAGCATGGCTAAGCAATATATGACATAACGAATATTCTCAGGGTGATCAAAAGGTCATAGGTTCCTACCACATGAACTACATAGCATAACCACATGTTCCCAATCCTACTCATGCAGTCTTTGAGGGTGAAACTAATGCATAGTAAAAACTGAGTATTGAAAATTATGATCAAAGTGTGAACTTGCCTTGCTGACGATCGTTGAACTCTAAGGATTCGTAGTAGCAAGCTTCGCACTCCGGATGATCTAGCGTAAACAAGCAATAACATACATAAGCATACAAGCAAAGATCCAAAAAGAAAGCAAATAAAAGAGTTCGAAAAACTTCAAAAACAACCAAATAAAGTTTCTGTACAGAACGAAATTTTAGCAGCAAAATAAATAAATGTTTTTGGTTTTAACAGAAAGTACATGTCACTAGCTACGATTTGCAAAAAGAATCACTCAAAACCGAGTTACGGAACTCGAGTTATGGCCTAAAGAAGTTTGAATTCAGATATGTTTGAAATCAAAATTTAAAATTTTCAAAAATATTTTTCGTTTGGTTCTCTAGATAGATGGGATTTCTATGAACTACTCCAGTAGGAGAAAGAATCAACTAAATCCGATCTATAGATTAAAAGTTATACTAGAAAGAATATTAGGTAAAGAATCTGAATTTGGAAAAATTCCTGAAAAAGAAAAAAAAATCGGCCAGAGACAAGTGGCGCTCTGTGATTGGCTGGCTGGGTGCTCACCGGACTCGTTGCCGGAGATGAGGAAGAAGGCGGCTCCGGTGTGCTTCGGCGAAGGATGCGTTCGGGACGGTGTAGAGGACGATGAGTTGAACCACTTACACAAGTTGTGGTTGTAGATTGCTTCCTGTACACGCGGTGAGAGGTCGCCGGAATTCACGAACTCCGGCGAGAAATTGGAGAGGTTAGGGAGGGGGAAAAGCTCCAGAGGGAGAGGGCTTCGTACGAGGGGTGAGAGGGGCTCCTAGGGTGCTTTATATAGGGCTTGGGGAGGTCAGAATCCGAGAAGATTGTGGTGTTTAATGGTGGTTGTTTCTCTGCCTCGTAATGGCCATTACAGGCGACTCCAAGGCGCACTTGGAAGGGGAAGGGGTAGAGGGAGGCAAGGGGAACCGGTTCTGGGGGTTAATGGGTGCGGGGGAAGGAAGATGAGGTGAGGAAAAGGGGGAGGCGCCATGGATGAACGTTTCTGTCAGTGTTCACATCCAGAGAGGAGGTAGAAGATAAGCATGTGGGAAGAGGTATGGGCCTTAGGCCTGGCCAGGGCGTGTAGCAGAGTTTTTTTTTTGAACAGAACACTATGGCACCGAAAATACAAATAAATATAAGTCTAAAAATGCCAGAAAAATTCACATAATATTATGGTCTTATATACGACCTTGTGAACATTTATCCGGCCTAAAATGCTAAATTTTAGAAAATAAACATTTTGCTATGATAATAAAATGTGCATCAAAGTAAATTTGCAAATAAATCTCAATAAAATATATTTTGATTTCAAATTCAATTTCCAATATTTTCCTTCTGATTTTGAAGAAGTCATTTTATCTTCTCTCTTTATTTTATTTTTGATATAATGGAAATGAATTTTTGATGAAACCAAATGTGATCCAAATTCCCAACTTTGAAATTTCAAAAATGATTTTAGGGAAACTTCCAGCTCTCTCTTTTTGTCCTTGAGTTGCTCAAAGTTTCTTGGATCAAAAATCAAATAATACAAATGGGGAAAAATGCATAAATCATGGATGCATATGAATGATCTATTTATAAACATCCAAATTGAAAATTGGGATGTTACACGTTGCCGCTGCACGGGCCGGAGCAGATGCAAGTGCAAGTGTTGGTGCAGGTGCCGAAGCCGTTGCTGGTGCCCATGCCGGTGCGACTGGTATTGCGCTGCTGCCGCCGGAGATGGTGCTCCTTGTAGAGCTGGTGCCGGTGTCGGAGCAGGTGCCGGTGTCGATGCCCGATCCTCCGGTAGATCAGCCTGATCCGCTGACGCGGTCGGTGCCCAATCCTCAGCTGGATCAGACTGAGCTGCTGCCACTGTTAGTGCAAGAGCAACCGCCGGTGCTTGATCTGTTGCTGAAGGTGGTACCGATGTGCGAGACAGCGGCAATCATGTCTGATCTGCTATGTTCAGCTTTCTAACTTGACTAGGCTCCGTGACCGTGATCCAATCTTTTTCTTCATTTTTTTTAAACGCGAGAAGGACTAATTGTGGCGTGTTTGTTAAACCAAACTGCATTTCATCATAGGGATTCAGCTTGTACTCAAACAACAGACTGATTCAATTTTTTCCAGTAATATAAGTGATGGACAGTGCCTTCATTACTGACACGACATAATAAGTGAAACCTGCAAATATCCATCGTAGAGCAAACCAAACGGTTTACTCTGTGATGAATGTCACATGGCAAAATCTGCATCGTAAAATTGCAGCAAAAGAAAGAAAACAATACATTAAATCAATAAGATTTAGACAGTAAATCAATAAGATTTACTTGATGTGACACGAGTGAATCCTTACCAGGAAATCACTATGTTGAAGTACTAAACAGAAGATTGGTCGTCCAACTACGCGTGGCATGCAGGGCCCCCGCCTACTCCCACAAGCAGGACAGTCCAAAGGTCGTGAAAAATCGTATGGACTGAACATCCATGGGACTGGAAATCCTGGCGGGTGCGATAAACCCTGCAACGCATACAGATATTGTAGTGTAACCATAATTGATAAACCGTCCTCACAAAAAAGATGATATGGATACTTCAAAATATATAGACTAAATTGAGTGGACAGACATTAACATAGACTGTTCTTAGGACTCACCACACACCAAAAGCGGCAGTACTAAACAATACAGGGTTCACAAACACAAATCAAGTACTGAACAATAGTACTTACTGCAGACAAGCAAAGTTGTACTAATTAAACTCTGCAGACTATTTCTTGCCACCGACCTATGGGATGAACCCCGCATAACTGACTAGGCCATGGACTTCGTGAGAGATGTCTACCGGCACCATCACCATCTCCTCAACCTTGGAGAACCTAACAGATTGGTCTTTCCACTCATAAACATGACGATGAAGACAGGCCGCATCAGATTTGACGGGAAGCTTTACAAGAACCACACCATTCGTAATCGAAGGCACAGTCAGGAAATTGTTGTGGTCAAGTACAGCCTCGAGAACACGCAGTTCAGGACACGTGGCTACAAGGACAAAGCAGCTGGATAGTTTATCAGTAGAACTCATCCTCAGGTCTTCCAGTTCACACGGCATGACTTTGAGAACTTCATCTCCACTGCAGACCTGGTTCTAATTCAAACAGAAACCAAATATTTTATTACTACCTCCGTTCAGAAATATAAGATGATTTCTGATATTTTACTCCATATATGACTACATATACGCAGAGAAATGAGTGAACAAAGACACTAGAACATGTCTTCAAAGGCATGAGAGCAGAGGGATTACTTGCAATATCCATAACACAAGTTACTGATGCAAATATACCCTCTTCAAAGGTAGCATTGATGTTCATAAATTAGTTGAAAGTAATCTATAAGAAATCAGTGTCAACCTCTTGCATGTTCTGGTCAAAAGAGGAATTTAGAACCGCCATTTGACAAAAATCACATGCAAGATCACCCAGAAAGTGGTACTACTAGTACTAGTACTACGTGTTAGATGAAAAAACACGATCAAGATCGAGAAAAAGATCGTCAAGAAGAGATATTACCTGGACTTGCTTAATGAGGGATCCCGGAGAGGGGGGCTTGGACAGGGCGATGGCTTTGAGCTTGTCTGCGGTAGTCTCGGCGGGGTGTTTGCGCTTCTTTGTACCATAAGCCTCGATGGTTTTTGCTAGAGCCATAGACATCACTTCGGCTGGTGCTCCAGCGTCCATCAAGAAAATGTCAAATAGAAATAGAAGAAAAGAAAGCATAATCACAAACCCAAAAGAAGAACAAAGAGGGAGTTATAGGATTAGTCTCGGGGTTGCAAGACCGGGCCTTGGCCAGAATCAACACCATTGATGCCCTCACCTTTCCTTCTTTGGGAGAGAAGAAGAATGGCAGAAGTAGGTCGGGGTTTTCTTGAAGAAATGAGGAACAAGATGAGGGAGAAGCGAGGGTTGGGTAGAGAGGAAGCTGAGAGAGAAGAGTGAAATGAGGGTTGCTTCGTCTGTCCAACTTACTGCTGGAAAGGAGGGGGTTTTGTGATTTGACGGCTCATTGGGCATTACTGCGACGCTTCGATCGGGGAAGTCTACCGTGCAGTTGGGAACTCTACTACGGAGTAATTTAGTGCATGGCTGGTGGAACCTGATGATGGCTGTCCCACATGTCGGCGAAAGTGAGTAGCAAAGTTCCCGGCGACTGTCGAGGAGGATCCGCATGGTAGAGCGAGTCCACTGTTTTTTTGAAGAAGAAAATGATTACAGCAAGCGTTTCCACTCTTACGACGGAGGAGTGCGAAACACGGTAGCCACTTGAACATACATAGTGCTCCTACTACTAGGCATGTGCAGTGGTTCATACGTCAGTACTACATAATCTTGTTGCAAGTGTAGTAAGATATGATGATAACAAATGATGTTGTGCGCATGTCAACTATATGAACAGTAATGTAACATAGTACCGCTTTTTCGACTGTCCGGTCGAGAATGAACAGTGAGATCAATGTTAACAGAACTAGGTCTACAGCGCACGGAGAGCACGGTGCTGAAGTACTCCACGAAACATGAACCATATAAAGCAGGGCGACTCGGTGTTAGGCAGGGTGTATGAAGGGTGCACGGGATGGGAGCAAAAGTTCCCTTCTCGACCCACTTTTGGGTGTTTGGCAGAGTGCATGAAGGGTGCATGAGTCCACACTAGTAGGTTAACACAAATACACAAAGAAGGAACAACTATATTGAGATGAAATGCAACCAAACACACCCACACGCTTTGTGCTACAGTGACTAATCTGCACCGTCTGATTTTGATCCAACGGTCATGTTGCGCCAAGACATGGACATGCCCATGCAGAGGACGCCTAAACACCGCCAAAGTCCCCCTGCTTCTCGAGGCGCACGACGTTGGTGATGCAGGGTGCAACGGCCCGCAGAGCCCGCTCCTGGTCGACGGGAGCCAGCTCGTCAAAGACGGCGTCCAATGGCACGAGTGGATTCCGGTGGCGGAGCCCTGAGAGGATTCGCCCGGCAACGGCGACGGCAGCCCGCAACCCCTCCTTGTCCAGCTCTACCCCCACCATTGCGCGGAGACGGCTCAGCTCCTCGGAGATATAGGTGAAGAAGGAGACCAGGTCAGGAAGCCGCAGCTCGTTGAAGTCGACGGGATGGTCAAACGGGTTTAGCCCACCGGCCGGCATGGTCGCGCTGGCACGACGGTAGGCATCGCGCAGCCGCAACACGTGCGTGTCAACTTGGTCCACCAAGTGGCTGAGGCGATCCTGGACTCGTCACGATCGGCCCGCTCGCGCTCCAGCCGCCTCCCCTGACGGTCTATCGTATCTCCCGCTTTCTGCAGCAACACCGCCGACACCTCGAGCATCTTTGTGGTGGATGCCTGCCGCTTTTTAAGCTCCGTGAGCTCCCGCACATAACGGAGGAGCATGGCACTCCTCTCCTCCTTGAGCTCACGGAGCTCCACGTCCTTGGCCCTGAGCTCCGCATCCTTGGCCTCGAGCTCCTGTGTCTGGCGCCTCACCTCAGACTCCGTGATCTGCTACGCCGCCATGGCACCAGGTAGAAGCAATGGGGAGAGGAAGCAAAGGGGGTGAAACGGCTGAAAGGCAATGCAATCTACGGGAAGGTGGAGGGAGCCAGCCGAGGAACGGGGAATCTTTAGGTTTTCACCATGGGAAAACACCAGTCGACGACTTCTCACATCAGGGAGCAGTGGGTTTACAGGCGGAGTCATCGTGACTAATTACTGCCGCGCCTGCTCCCATCAATTAAAAAATTAAAAATCCTGCCGCGCCTGCTCCCGTCAATCAAAAAATTAAAAATCCTGCCGCGCCTGCCGCACCCAAAGACTAGAGCAACGCCGAGGTGGATATTTAAATTTACCTGCCAGCAAGGAGATAAAAAAAAGGTGAAAAAACAAATGTGGCAGTGGCCTAGCTAATCGGTCGCACTAGCCCAACTAGCTAGCCACCGTGCTTCACTGATGTACTCGGCGGGAAAGGTGGTCTTTCGTGATTTGACGACTCATTTACTTGCTTCGGCGCTACGACCGAGGAGGACCCAGAAAACGCGCGGTAGGGCGTCCCACATCTCGGCAAGGAAGAATATATGTGTGCACCACCCGAGAGGACCCCGAAACCGCGCGGTAGGGTGTGCCACGTCTCGGCACGGAGGAAAAATGTGCGTGTAAAAATATACTGTATCAGACGTAGTAGTACCTATGGTTCGACCTCGGGACCGAGCCAGTCCGTCAAAAACACCCCACTAGCCACACAACTTCATCATGCTAATGTGGCACGAAGGATAGGTGTGGTTAGCTCCGTCTCGACCAGCCAGAACGTCTCTTGTTCTAGGCGATTCTTCTATTTTCCAAGCTTTTCTTAGTTATAATAACACCACGGCAAGCTAGCGCCGCTCTTTGTGTGTGTCCGTGCCTCTAAAGGTTAGACGATGGAGACGAGAGAGAGATCGCAGACCTGGGACCCACCAGTAAGTGAGTCAACGGTCATGCACGTGTTGACGAGGCACTCCCTCTACTCTACTCAACGTAATACTGTATAAAATCAAGTTATGGGACAAAGCCAACAACCGTTGTTGTTTCAGGCTATCGACTTACGCTCTGTAGTCCAGGTTGCCAGTTTGAATCTCGTCTTTCAGATTTGTTAGTTTTAGGTCCAAATTTGATCAATGACAAGTGGGACCCCCGCGTGTTGTTCCGATATTTCAGTATAGGATGGTTTTTTTGAACAAACACTTTGCGCGGTTAGACAAGTAAGGCACGAGTTACACGTATTTTGCAAGTTTACGAACAAAAATGACAACGGCATAGAATATCACATCCACCCCGCAGCTTAGATGCTATGGTGATACGAGTTTTTACATCGTTGGAAGTGAGATCCAATGGCTTGGGAGTAGTCTTTGTAATTACTAGATGATACCCCACGCGTTGCTGCAGAAATTGTGGCCAAAAAAACTGGATATAGTAGACAAAGGAAATGTAAATAACTTGAAACACTTGTTAAGCATGTTGTCTCTCATGCTAAAAGATGGATCACACATAAATGGTTGCTCTAAATTCATCAGTTTACTAACAAAAACATAAAAGGTTGCTTGAATCCTTCACTTTGCTAACCAACTAAATTGCACACTCGTGCATTATACTTCACCCAGTCTGGAAGAGCAACTCAAAATTTTTGGTCAGAACATACTTTGAAACCAGCATGTGATAATCAATTCTCTTGATGCTGAGTTGAGGAACTAACATCATAATCCCAGGCAACACCACCCGAGAATCACATGTCAACCAAACTACTCAAATCAGCAAAAGGAATGACAAAATAGCAAAAACATAACTAAAGGAAGAATCTTATTATCATATCAGTATGAGCACATGGCTTAGAAATGGCATCATTTGTGTGTATGCATTTCAAAATCTTCCGTAAGCGATAAACCAAAACATTGATCTAAACATGGTACCTCTTCTAACATACCAAGACGACTAAAATGTATCTCCGCATTCTGGAACCACCTCAGACTTTTCCAAGTTTCAAATATGGGAGAAAGGTTGTAATGTATGGTCTCATCCAGCTTCTGCAAATATAAATCACTTTGTTTGCTAAAGAAGGACAGAGAAGAAAATAGATCACTAAAAATACTGGTGTACAACTAAGCAGAGTTCAGAAAAGTAATGAGCGACTTCTAACATATCAATGTAGAACCATATCATATGATACAGTCCTGTAATAGCAGCATAACTTATGCGCCTAGAAGTAGGTAATTTAATGTTTATATTGGTATAGTGTACCCAATAATAAAAAATTATTTCAAGGCAACATAATTTTCCTATATTTATTTTCATGATATGATACCAAGATGAATTATATGCCAACACAATTAGGTTCAGTAACTTGATCATGATGTATGAACCGAGAAAAACATGCCCCAATTGATTAAATAGCCAAAGGAAGGATACTTCATTAAATAGTCTCCAAGTTGATCGCCTTGAGCATGGAAACAGTGACAACCATCTCTGGCTAACGGATCCGCGAAATGTGGTAAATGTCACCATCGAGCAGTGTCAGCCATGGCCTGAATTGAGATAATGTTCGATTAAATTGTTGAGAAATACAAAAAGAGATGCATAGACATGGAAAATAAGTTTTATCACCATAACATGTCTAGCGGTTTAGAATTGCCCGTCATTAAGAAATTTAACAAAAAAAGCAAACTGCAAACAAATGATATTTTGATTATCTAGAGATACATCCAGCATACATCAGTTGTCACAAATAGATGATGTGTTGAACGGCAATAAGATTATGAAAGCCAGTCCATCAAAGGAGATTTGTGCAAGCTAATTTCTTCACAGGTTGGCAGATTATATGTTGAACAATAAAAGGAGATCTGTGGAAGCCATACCATCAAAGGAGATTTGGATCACCATAACGTGGCTCGCAGGTTAGAGTTGTCCATCATTAACAAGAATTTAACAACAAAAGTAACCTGCAAAAACTATTTTGATTATCTAGAGATACACCCAGAATACATCAGTAATCACAAATAGAAGATGTGTTGAACACGAAGAAGATTATTGAAGCCATACCATCGAAGGAGATTGGTGCAAGATAATTTCTTCACATGTCTTCAGAAAAATCAGCGCAATCCTGCTAACAAAATTGAGGAATTGGAGTTACCTTAAGTAACACTATTGATACAATATGCTAGAGAAAATTTAAATAGTCAATAGCCAATCTGCATCTGGAGCTTGAGATTGTGCGTCATGGAGAAGATGGTCAACATGTAGTATTTGACGGGGTGGCCCTTCACAAGCTAGAACCTGAATAGGATGGCTAGCGCCATCTTCATCTGCAGGTACGCCATGTATTTGCTCATGTAGATCGCAGCCCTTCCTTGAACAGTGATGTTTTGCCGAGCGCCGTCGCCGCGGATCCATCGATCTGACCAGAAGCTAGCGACGGCGGGGTTGTACTCCGTCTTCCATGTGTGGACTGGGCTGGTACGACACCATCCCACGAGCACGCACCATGGTGTCGTCCGGGATCACCTTTCCCCTCGACGGCGCCGATGTCCTCACACATGAGCCGTTCCTTTTATCTTAGTGAAGATGAAGATCATCTGTCGTAGAAGATAATAAAGAGAATAAAGGGAAATCAATTGTGGGGAAGTTAATTGGAGAGATGATAGGACGGTAGAAATGTTGGAAAGTCAATCGATGCTAGAATTATTGGGAGGCGAGGAGCCAAGGAAGGAGGACCCAACAGGAAAGGGTGTGGAGCACGGGAGAGGCCAACCCTTTTTTTTTGAGCATCAGTACACACACAAGCGCTCATATATACGCGCATACACTCACCCTATGAATGTAGATCTGAGCCACTGAGAGGCCAACACTTGGGATGTAGATCTGAGCCACTGAGAATTTGTGAGGGTCAGCCCGTGAGAGAGGAAGATGCACGCGTGGGGCCAAGGAAGGAAAGGAGGAAGGGCGGGGGATGGGCGGCGCTCCAGCGGTGAGAGGCTAGGTGGGATCCGATCCTACGGGAGGGTCGGCGGCCGTGCGGGACGCGAGATGAGCGGCTGCAGGTGAAGAAGGAAAAATGCAGGTTTTTTCTTTCCCAGCAGAATAAGATTGATTGGCTGCTTTTGAAAACTGAAAAATGACATGGCATATCGGTGATGTGGATAGTGTGCATGTTGAAAGAATAGAGAGTAGTGGGGAGTAACTTCTTAAGAATGGTAGATGCGCAATTTCCAAACTCTTCAAAGGTTTTTTGTAAATAAAACATTCATGCCTCGTGCGTGCCGCTGCATCTTGGATCCAACGGCTCCCCGCTGCTCATATTAGGTGCTCCCCGTAGCTTAATTAGCTGCTACGTGATACGAGCATCTAGGTCGTATGATCTGTGATCAGATGGCACATGCGTAGTACTTGTACTTTCTGTGCAATTCCCAAACTCTCTCAGTCGTATATTGCAAAAACATTCAAACCTCCTACTGTGGGCCGTTAGATCTTCGTGAACTCGTATCACCATAGAATCTATGATACGGGAGCACCTCATATTCTCCCATGCGAGAAAACATCAGGTGCTCTCGCAGGTTGGATGCTACGGTGATACGAGCTTCGAGGTTGTTTGATCTGAGATCCAATGGCATTTGAGCAGTCTTTGTGCTTGTAAGCACTGGCCGAACTCTTTGGGGGCTTTTTTGCAAAAAACCATTCAAACCACCGACGAGTTGTTGGGTCACAAATCTAACGGCTCCGAATAGCTTGTATCAGCAAAGCATCTAAGGTGTGGTAGGACATGATATTCTTAGATACAGGAGAATATGATGTCCTCCTTCATCTTAGATGCTACGGTGATACGAGCTTCGAGGTCGTTGGATATGGGATCCAAGGGCATCTGAGTAGTTTTTGTACAAATTGTGTGCAATTCTCAAACTCATTAAGGTTTCCTGTAAAAATATTAAGACATCACGTGAGCTGCTATATCTCAGATCTACAAGCTCCAAGCAACTCGTATCAGCATATAGCATCTAAGGTGTGGGGGCACATGATATTATCTCGGGGAGGAGGGGGTGCACAACCAATCGGTGTTTGGGAGCTAGGGTGGGGACAAATATAATCTAAATAATCCTCAACAGAGCTTCACAAATTTATCTAAGGTCGAGGGGTTAACCCCTGACAATCTACATAGCTCCGCCTAAACACAATATTTGCATGTACTGTAGTACTAGACTTAACATTCATGTTTCAGTTTCCTGTTCATTTTAAATATTGAATTGAGGACCATGCATGTCTTACATTTTACTCCCTTCGTTCCTAAATATTAGTCTTTTTAGAGATTTCAAATGGACTGGCACATACGGATGTAGACATATTTTAGAGTGCAGATTCACTCATTTTGCTCCGTATGTTGTCACTTGTTGAAATCTCTAAAAGACTAATATTTAGGAACAGAAGGAGTATTTTTGAATTCGTTTCATACATGCATGGTTTGGAAAAATAGATGCACTATACTTATTGGATTATTGTTGTGTTCATCTGTGTGTGTGGGGTCATATGCTTCATACATACAAAGTTTTCTCACCACCATATTGTTCATCTTTTAAATTTGAATTTGCAATGAAAAACTTACTAGGGATACCATGAAATGTGAAATCCACGTTGAGATAACTATATCACAAACTCACTCTAATTCAAAAACTCGTCATAAATCAATTACCACGTCGAGATTACTATTTGCAAGGAAAATATGGGCATTCTAATACACATAGATTCGTTCGGCAATTTAAAAGATTCCTTTCGTATTCTCGAATGGTACCCAACGGCGTACCAGCCAGACCTTGGCTCGTGTTGATCTAAAAAAACCCGGGCTCGTGTCCTTCTGGTGGTGTGCGTGGTACGCACATTAGCCAACCCCAACCAGTCGAGCCTCCGCGTTTCGAGTCGAAATATTTGGCGACCAGAATTCCAGCCCTAGGAAATTCCCCTCATGTTCCCGGTCCATAATGACTACCGATGAACAATGGAGGGATGATTTAGTAACTAGACAACGTTACCTACCATGCCGAGAACGGTTCAATTCCCTCGGTCACCGCTCCCCAAGGTCACCCGTCAACTGCATTGCCTAGTACTACTATTACTACACCAGGGTGAGCACAGAATTGAGCCCGTCTGTTCGTGCCTAGTACTTGAGTTAATATATCAGGGACCCCTAAAAAAAGAGTTAATATATCAGGCAATGCACTGGTACGGACGGATTATCCTTTTACTCTGCATATATAACTTGTCTGAAGTCTAACTAAGCAAAATGTTTGACCAAATCCTTTCTTAAGAAATACAACAGGACAGATGTATCGCTTGAAAATTTATTGCATGATGTAGGTTATGATATTGTTTCGAATCCTGGATTTTAAATTTCAGAAAATCCAAAAGTGACCAAAAATTCATGAAACTGAGCATGGTCACGTGATATGGCACAAATATTCCTTTGTAAGTTTTTCTTCAATTTGAGACAAGCTGCTTATGACAAGTTGCAGAAATGAAGAGCCAAGGTATTTTGGAACAATGACCTGTCACGTTAAGGCGAACACTTTCACTATTGAAACCGTGGGCGTTTACGTGCCGTCACGAGTCCCGCTTCTCATCGGTAGGTGTCGTATGAGCAAGCGTGTGAGTCAACGGGAGGCGTGCGAGCAGACCGCTGTGCTGGCTGACAGGAAGGCGTGCGAGTAGACCGTTGCGTAGGCTCACCGGGAGGTGAGCCCTTTGACCAGGCTCCGCCGCCCACCTTCGTCCCAACTGCTCCCACTTTTTAATGTCGCCGGCGCCATAGTCTAAAACCAACCCTGCACTACCCGGTATCGCTACAATCTTCTCTCTTCCTCTCCGATTCTCCCATCGTCTACCTCCAACCAGCCTGACCTAAACGTACGCCATGCCGCATCACGATGGTCTGCCCTTAGTCTTCCAGTTTCCTGAGGAAGACACCCAGCCGAAGTCTCAAGAACATAAGGTGCTTTGGGACGAGCTTGAACCGGCCTTGTGGGAAGACGCCGCGCCTGTCCCTGCTCCCGTCGCTCCGACTGCGCCAGCGCCCATCCCCGTGGCATTGATGGGCTGGGAACCGCACATTGTCGCCGAGCTTGATGCAACGGGATTCCACGAGGTCCCCGCCGACTTTCACGCGCCCGTGCACCAGCCAGCGCGTGCGCCTGCGCGTGCACTGACGCGCACGCCCGTGCCGGTGCCGGTGCCCGTGCACCTGCCAGCGCATGCGTCTGCGCGTGCACTGACGTGCGCGCCCGTGCCGGTGCCCGTGCACACGAATGTCTCCGCCGCGTCGTTGCCAGCGCATGTCCCCGCGCGGGTGCCAGTGCCCCCCTCAGCGGCATGGATGGCTGCCGTCGACCGCTTCCTTGCACCAACGCCAGTCGCTTCCTCCCGTGAGTTGACTCGCTCCTGGAGACCGAAGTCCAGAACATTGTGGCCTTCCTTGAACATTGTGGCCTTCCCGTGAGTTGACTCGCTCCTGGAGACCGAAGTCCAGAACATTGTGGCCTTCCTTGAAGCTAGGGCCAACGTCCAGGAGTACGCCAACAACGGCGCAGGACGCCACCACCGCCGTCGCCGTCGGTCAGTGGCCCGACGACACACAGAGCACGGCAGAGGAGCCGCTTCCCACCGCAAGACGCCCCCGCCGCCGCGTAATCTAAATTTGCCATGAAAAACGTTCGAATTGCCATGCTTAAAATCCGAACGTTTATCATTTTCGTTTATTTTATATCGATCGTCGTATGAATGTAAAGTCGGAGTCAAACTGAATGAAATCTATGGTTTGATCGATTGAATGTTCTGCTAGAGCCGTATCAAATTAAATATAAAACGTCATCAAGCCACATGTATTTCTTCTCATCCAACGACCTAGACTGCTTCAATGTCGAGCGCTCAACACGTTTAGCGTGCAGTTAATTTCATGCCAAAAATAGTGCTAATCACATAATAACACGCAAATAATATCCTACTTAATATCCGCATGCACTTAATATACTTCCAAATTAACGTGCATTGCACGTACACATTGACTAGTACTACTAGTACGTGAAACTGGTGCCGTAACTTGTGAACGCGTCCAAATATGGTCAACGGCAACATCGTCCGCGAGTTCTTCGTGTTTGCCCGTGCGTCTAAACACAGAAGGGGAGGAGAGAGAGAGCACACATGGAACCCACCAGTAAGTGAAGGCGAATAGTACGTGCTAACGAGCCGGTCCCAATAATTACTAAAAATAATATTACATGTTATCCATTAAATAGGTTGTGGTAATATAAAAACATTATATGAACAAAGGGGGGTACAACAAACATTGTTATTCTACGAATGTTGCCTATTCACGTGCGGCTTGAAGGCCCTAGTCGCATGTTTGATCCTCGTCCTTTATTTTTTTAATTTGTATATGGATCCAAATTTGTTTCATGACAGGTGGCCCCCTCGGTGTGTAGTTTGTGGCACTTTAATTTGTGGGTCAAAATTTGTTCCATTCCAAGTGGACTATCGGTGTATAGTTTTGTAGCTCATTTGTAATAATCAGAGTTTTTTGCAGTAATACCATGGTGCGACGTTGAAGGCGAGAAAGGACGTGCGAGAGAGCAATGACTGAGCCAGAGGGAAATCAGTTGGGGGAGGTGCGGGGGTTGCAACGGTGTTTGGAGTAGTTGTGGGCCGAATGTTACGAAAATATAACCTACCACCGGAATAAATGCCTACACAAATTAATCCAAGGTTGGAGTCCCCCTCGCAATGTAAATAGCTCCAGCTTTGCGAGGGATGGAGAGGTAGCTTCAATGTGTGGAAGATACGACATGAGAAAGCGAGGTCAATCGAGAGACATATAGATAGGGAGACAAAGTGAGTGTGATCCGACATTCATTTAAAAGATATATATGATCTGGAGAGATATTGTCCGATTGAGCTTTTGGGAAGGGTGAGGGCTGTAAGATAGAGCTTGAGAGATGATCCAGTCACAGATATGTAGATATATTTTGTGCGTGGGAGGAAGCAAGGTCAATCGATTACATATATAAAGGGAGAGAGATTGAGCGAGTGTGGATCGTCATGCGATCAAAAGAGTGATACGGGTTGGAGAGAGTGACCTAGATAGACAATGTGCATGAGAGAGTATACAATATGAATATGTCGAATTGGGCTCAAACATGGAGATATATCGTTTGTGTCCGAGAAAGAGCGAGGTCAATCGAGACATACAGAGAGAGAGAGAGAGATATTGAGCGAGCGTGGCCCGCCATGAGGTCGAAAGAGTGGGGGCGGCTTGGATGGACTGACCTAGATAGACAATCTGCGTGAGAGAGTATAAAGTGTGTCGATCGAGGCCCAAACAGGGAGATATATCATTTGTGTGTGAAAGAAAACGAGGTTAATCGAGACTCAGATAAAGAGAGTGATATTGAGCGAGTGTGGCCCACCGTGCAGAAGAAAGAGTGAGACGGTCTCGAGGGAGTAACCTAGATAGACAACGTGCGTGCGTGCGTATGAGAGGTTGGGGGCTAGATAGGCAATGCATGTATCTAGCGAGAGAGGGTGGGAGGGAGAGAGAGATCGGCATGGGGTGCAATGGCGGGTGTGTGAGGTAAATACATTTGGTAACAGAGTGGAAAAAGGGGGTTGTATAGTTGAGAGAGTTAGAGATCGAAACATGGAGAGAAAGAATGAACGTGTGTCGGAAACCGATAGCTTCCTAAGGTGGTTAGGAGAGGAAGATTGGCCGATACAGGAAGTATGTAGCATGTGTGCCGAGGGGGGCGGGGGGCTAAAAACAACATTTGAATGTAGATAGTACTAGACTTAATATCGATGTTTCAATTCGGTGTACATTGTAAGATTTGAACTGAGGACCATGCATATGGGTAATTATTTCGAATTCGTGCCATACTAGGTTTGGAAAAGTTGACATTGACTCGATTGTTGTGCTATTTTTGTAGGTCATATGTTTGAATCCATCCAAAAGTTTTCTCACTACCATGGTGTTCATCATATACATATGAATTTGTATTAAAAAGTAGCGTGGATATAGTGTAATGCGAAATCCACGTTAGAATTGGAGATCGCTATGTGACACACACTCTAATTCGAATAACTAATTATGTGACACACACTCTAATCCACGTTAGCGTGGATACCGTTTTGTTTTTCTTTCAAATAACTCCTCATTAATTAATTTATAGTATCTCGTTTCGAATGACTAATTATTTGCAAGGAAAACACGGGCATGGTAATACATACAGATTCGTTTGCAAATGAAAGAAGATTCATTTGCATTCTCAAATCTCCTCTCAAATGTAGGTGCACCAGGCAGACCAGGGCATGTCGTGGTGGTCGCGTGTGTCATACGGACGCTTAGCACCCAGCCACCCACCCCCTCCCTTCCTCCCCCCCAAAAAAGGACGACGACAAAATAAGTTCGCGCTTCCACGTTTCGGATTGAAATATCTGGCGGCCCCAATTCCAGCCCTGCAAAATCTTCCTTCTCCACCGTCCCCTTCCGCGCCCGGATTGCTCAAATCCCCAATTCGCCACCAACCCAAGCAAAGTTCGAATCACCCCTCGTCTCGTCTCTTTCCCCACCTGTGTGCCGGACAACGACGAAGACGACGGTCGCGCTTCACCACCGCACCGGAGCTACCTCATCTACGCCCTCGTCCACCGCACCGGGTGGTCCACCGACAACGTCGGGTGCCGCATCCGACGTGCCTCACAGACACCGACTTCCACCGCATCAGGTGCGCTTCACCGACGCCGTCTCCCACCTCACCAGGGCTACTTCACCGAGCACATCGTCGCACCTCCGCCCCCCGAGGCCGTTGGGGCTTCACCAATGGTCTCGTCCACCGATCATAGCGCTCTGCTGCCACACAAGATCTGCATCTGTGCGCGGCCAGTCAACGCCAGCGCATCACCCTCAACGGCTCTGAAGTGAGCCGCACTCTAGCTAGGCGAGCATGCCCAAACGCCGGCCCGAACTAGGTATCCACACATCACTCCCTTGTGCACTGTTCCGACGATGTTTGGATATCCTTTCACTGCTCTCTTAGCTTACACGCCTATGCAACTCTGACTTTAACTCTTATGTCTTCTGGAGATATCATCTGAAACAAGCAAAATCATTTTTTAGCGAAGCATGACGGCGCTACGGGATTTGGTACACATCCTGCACACCCGTATAACCATGTAAGTATCTGTCCTCCGGTACAACATCAAGGTCAATTCCTCTTATTTGATCAACCATTCGCTGTGTCAGAAATGGAGAGGGGGATGCAAGGAGCACAAGGCCTGCTGTCGGTGTCAAAACCGGTGGATCTCGGGTAGGGGGTCCCGAACTGTGCGTCTAAGGTCGATGGTAACAGGAGACGGGGGACACGATGTTTACCCAGGTTCGGGCCCTGTTGATGGAGGTAATACCCTACTTCCTGCTTGATTGATCTTGATGAATATGAGGATTACAAGAGTTGATCTACCACGAGATTGTAATGGCTAAACCCTAGATGTCTAGCATGTGTGATTGTGATTACCTCTACGGACTAAACCCTCCGGTTTATATAGACACCGGAGGGGCCTAGGGTTGTACAGAGTCGGTTTACAAAGGAAGGAACCTACATATCCGAACGCCAAGCTTGCCATCCACACAAAGGAGAGTCCCATCCGGACACAGGAAGAAGTCTTCTGTCTTGTATCTTCATAGCCCATTGGTCCGGCACATGTTACATAGTCCGGACGCCTGAGGACCCCTTAATCCAGGACTCCCTCAGTAGCCCCTGAACCAGGCTTCAATGACGATGTGTCCGGCGCACAGATTGTCTTCGGCATTGCAAGGCGGGTTCCTCCTCCGAATACTCCAAAACAGCCTTTGAACACAGAAAACGTGTCTGACTCTACAAAACAGGTACCACACACACACACACACGCAGAGAGTATAATATTTCACGAGTCCAATCTACTGACAACTTTTGTAGCGTGAGATCACATCGCTGCCCGGTTATTATTTTGAACCATTTTTAGCCTCCCGCTCCATGTTTCAAGATGTGGTTTTATTGGCACGTCTTGTCAAAGTAGAGATCGTGTCCCCTTATTGCGGGGTTCGCATCAATACGGGCATGGGTAATCCAACCGCCCCGTTGGCATGATTCCTTGGGAATAGGCAAGTTTTAGGGCCCATGAGGAAGCGTTCGATATTCATCGCCTTTATAAAGGGGCACAGGCCCCTCTTTCTCCTCTACGCCTCCCTCTTCCTCAACCTTTCCTACCTCGAGTTCCAGCACCCAGGTTTCAGCTTAATCGCTCCAAGCCTCCCAGTTATGTTCGGACCCAGCCCTCAAGGCCGGTGGGTGGCCTCCTCTATCACAGAGGAGGATATAGAAAAGCTCTGGGCGGCAAGGTACCTGACCACGCAAATCCTCCACAGGCTCCCT
Organism: Triticum aestivum; assembly: GCF_018294505.1. NCBI lineage: Eukaryota > Viridiplantae > Streptophyta > Magnoliopsida > Poales > Poaceae > Triticum > Triticum aestivum. The sequence continues at coordinate 217,426,539 of NC_057808.1, forward strand.
GCTAAGGGGCAGGTTATTCCTACAACCAGATCCGGTGAGAGGGTCGTATTCATCTCCCACTTCCTCCGGGGGCTAGGGTTCGCTCTCCACCCCTTCCACTACAAAAAAATACACTTCCGTGATGATACGTGGTTGTCACAGTAGGTCACATTTTTTGTCATGCATGTACGTCCATGACAATTTTATGACAGAATCAAGATAGTCATACCTGTGCTGTCGTAGAAGTGTTCCATGACATTGCCAAAATTATCATCACGGAAGTGTCCAGTTCCATGATGATAAATCGCGCGTCACAGAAGTGCTTTCGTCAAGGGTGACCGACACGTGGCATCCACCGTAACGGAACGTCGTTAAGCTATCGGGTCCGGTTTTAGATCCGATAACCCGTTAATAGCCCCGACCAATGGGGATTTTCCACGTGTAAAATCATCATTGGCTGGAGGAAACACGTGTCAGCTCACCGTTGGGACAAATGTCATCCACTCATTGGACACAAAGCGCCTATGATACGTCAACACGTGGCACGGCCCAACAGAGGCCCATCCCTGTGAAAAGGCCGGCCCGTTTGACTTGGTCAAAAGGTGGCGGGCCGGCCCACGGCAAGCCTGTTAACGGCCTGTTTGCATATAGCCCATTTACAGCCCGCTAACCCACGGCCCGTTTACGACCTAACCGAATTAGGCCCAGTAGCGTCATCTAGGCCGTCCAATATAATTCCAGCCCGTTTTAACTTCCGGCCCATGTATGGCCCATGACATCTTTCGGCCCATATGAGGTCCTTATTACTCTCGTCCCATTAACGGCCCGTGGTAAAACTGGCCCGTAATGAACAGTGTACCACTTTATACCCATTAACGGCCCGTGGTGAAACTGGCCTGTAATGAACAGTGTATCACTTTATACCCATTAACGGCCCGTTATTCAGTTGGGCCGTTTCCAGCCCATGTTATCTTTCGGCCTTCTCGGGGCCCATTTATTCTTGGGCTCATTTCCACATTCGTTTACTTACGGCCCGTTACTGTTATTTTCTGCTTGTGGGCCAAATTCAGCCCGTGGTTACAGTCGGCCCGTTTGTGGCCCGTTAATACGTTGGGCCGTTTTGACAACGTCATCAAAATACTGCCAATTAACGATGGCCCGTTATGGTCAGCCCATGAACGGACGATTTCAACTCTAGCCCATTTACGTCCATAATGTGGTCTGTTATTGGCCCATGTTTGGCCAACCGATCATAAGCCCGTAGAAGGCCCATTGATGATACGGCCCATAGAAGGCCCATTGTGTCTACGGCCCGTATAAGGCCCATTGTTTCTACGCCACGTAGAAGGCCCATTGTTTCTACGCCCCCTAGAAGGCCCATTGTTTCTACGGCCCGTAGGAGGCCCATGTAAACTACAGCCGGTGGGCATCAAAGTTCGCCACCAGTGCAAATATAGGGAACACCCTACACTATACAAAAATGGCTTGTTGTTTTCTTCAGCCGATGGCTGCACGTTAAGAACAAATTTTGTATCGCACCAAAACAAATTACAACTATAAAACAAAAGGAAGGTTGGCATAAAAGTTAACAGTCTAGCAGATAAATGCACCACCAGAAGTTCAGAAGCTTAGTTCATTTGACCTGACTGTTACGTTTTCATGTTGTATTGTCCGATGGAGCACCATAACCTTCGCCTTCAGTTCTCCTAGGCTCCTGAACAACATAGCAAATGTCTGATAGTCTGGTTTCAAAACCATGCATATCTTGACAACATTGAACAATGTCTCTCCTTGTTTCACAAAGGGTCTCTGTTAGGGAATGGACTTGTGTCTGGAGCGCAGATACAACATTGTTTTGAGCTTGCATATCTCGATCATGAGGCAGTTTGGACGAGATTGCCTTAACAACCAACCCAGTATTACGCAGGAACGTGCTTTTGGCACTGTTAGTGGACAGGTACTGACCCACTGCAGCAAGAGCTGACATTGCGGTTATAGTTGCCTCGCCACCTTCAGAAGGTGGCGGTTCCACCATTTTTTCCATAGCTCGCTGAAAAGTTGTGGTTTTACATTAGTAGTACCAAAACAGAAGATATTAAGGAGGCAGCAAAACCAAACAAAATAGCTTTGGTCTATATACAGAACTTATTCTGGTGAACCCATGTAAAATAATAGTTGTATTTTATTGCAAAGTACATAATAAAACCAGGTTCCAAACATATGACCATGTACCATCGCTAATGTATTGTCTATTTCTTCACATTGTATTGAGGGCTAAGGATAAAGAGACAAAGTTTATAATACGGTAAGCATAGTATGACATCATTCATATCACAAAACAACTGAGAACAGACAAACAGGCAATTGTAACGTTGTGTGGGCAAGTCCAGCACGGAACTAGATTACAGGTCAAGATCAAAGGAACATCACTCCTCTCTTTTAAACCTTGTAAGGTGCAATGATACGCTAAGACAATTGTGTATAAAATTGAAAAGAGTAATAGACATTGGCTGCAAACCATGCAGTTCAAGGCACAAGTCAGAGTAAGTAGTAGTTAAAAGGCATGAGGATTAAGGACTTACAACAACAGCTTTGACTGGTATAGTCATGCCCTTCTTGCTGGCGTGATAGTCCTTGAAGATTTCCACAACATTTGGTTCAGGTACTTTTTGGTCCTTGCGGGCTTTCCTCTGCATTTGGAACAAGTCAATATAGATCTGATAATATGGTACAGCGAAAAGAGTGAAACAGCAGCTAATTACAAGAGCCTCGCAGTGTGCAATATAGCTACGAGATCCTATCGTCTGTTGGAATTTCACTTTCATACGGTTGGCCTTGTTCTTTGAACAGTTCACCTACAAGAGGATAGATTTGTGTGGCACATGCATAAATAGGACTTCAACATGTGATCTGATCACATATATATAATGTACCTAATACTTCGGATCGGACCAGTGTTTAACGAGGCCTCTCCAGTCTTCATCAGATATATTTTCCACTGGAGTTGTTTGGGCAAGTTCACTGTTAGCCTTGCCTTCGAAGTGAGTTTTCCTCAAGTTATACCGATACTGTCGCAGAGCAAACTTGAAAACATGGGTGCAAGCTTGTCTGGTTGCATCATCTTGGCTATCCAACTTGAACCTCATCTGTTGAAAATTATGGGAGTCTCATTATCAGCAACCTAGAAAGTATTGGACAGAGCAAGACGATATTAATAGTTTCCATACACAACCATACTTACAGATAAATGGTCGAGGAAGGTGTTGAACTGGGTTTCATCTTTGTCATTCCTGTACTGAATCCATGTTGGGAGGATACGTACATGACACCTAACAGCAACCGCTGCCTCTGATACTAACTTGGCTGACTCTGTAGCATCACGTGGCCTTTTTAAACCTGCCTCAAAACGGATCTCCATTCTTCCTCCTCTAGATTTAGTTAACCTATCGAGCATTATCCCTGATGTTTGTGTCCTCTTGCGCCTAGGTGCTAGTCCAACAACAAACATAGGAAGTGTTAGTGTACATCAAACTGTGAGACTACATATAAAGAAGCATGCAACTGTAACTTGACTCCAGCAACTACCTTCTTGCTGTTGAAGCTCACAAAGTTCATCTGATCTTGCCAACTCATCTTGTGTCAAGAGTGCTTCGGAAGTAGTGTCAGGTGGCAAGGGAGCTTGGGAACGTGCTGCTAGCTGAGTTGACGAACGAGTAAATCGTGCAGCTGGTGATACTGTGGAAGGTGTTGCAACAACTAGGATTGTCTCTGCTTGTTTGGTGGCAGCTATTTGTTTCTGTTTGGCTTGTTCTGCAGCTCGTGTAGCATGGGATACCCTATTGGTACAATTTTCCGCTGGACTTTGACCTTCTATTGCACCATCAGTACCAGCAGAATCTGCAGGATTGTTCCGCTTCCCTTTCCCTGTCGTTCTGTCTTGCTTCCTCTTTCTCTGTGCCATGTTAAGTCAAGCCGACAAGAAAAACGAATAACAATTTAGTTCTTTAGAACAAATGTACTTTGATGTAAGAACATGGTGTGATAGACAGATATTGTATGTTCTAGAAACAGGAACACGTGTCTTAGTCACAAGTATAATGTGTAAAGTAAGCAGATGCAATTCAACAAAATTAGAAGCAATACAAGCTAGACATCATACATAACATGCAACCACATATAACAGTGCCAAGTTAGAGGGAGCACCTGTGATGGTGCACTAGGGGAGACGTGCTCATCACCAACACAGCTACGTTGAGTGTCTATGCATGTGTTGTCTTGGAAATCATCTTGGGGGGATGGAGGAGTAGAATATGTAGAGGCCCTCCATTTGGAAGGAGCACCTTCATCCGCTGCCTTGCTAACTTCCTTCCGCTTTATTGATTTTGAATTGTCAAGTAAAACCGACAAGAAAAAGCAATAAAATTCACTCTTCAGAACTCATTCGTGCATGATACTAACAATCACTACTTTGATGTAAGGCAAACACATGATTCCAGGATGGAATAATACGAAAAACAGGACGGCATGGCATATTCACAACTGTTTGTGTAAACTAAGCAAAAACCATTTCACCAAATAAGAAGCAATGCAAGCTAGACACCACGTGAAAGATACAACCAATATGACTCTGCCAAGTTAAAAGTGTCCCATCATAAATGGCATTTCAACAAATTAGAAGCAGCGCATGCTATAAATCATATCAAAGATGCAACTAATATCACACTGCATATACTGAAGGTGTCTCGTCATATTGATTTATGCGGGATACAAAAAAACAATAGTTTTATATGAGGACATGCTAAATACAGGAAGGCATGTCACATTAACAGGTATAATGTATAAGCTAAGCAGAATAGCACATGCAGTTTAACCAGATTGGAAGAATTACAATCTAGACACCATATGCAACATGCAACCACATATCACGCTGCCAAGTTAGAGCAAGCACCTGTGATGCTAGTGTAGGGGAAATGCGGTAATCAACTACAGAGCTACGTTCACTATCTTCATCTAGCCTTGCTGTTTCTTGAGAATCATGTCGGGAGGCTGATGCTGCATTCTTTAAATGAGGAGTATTCCGCTTGCCTGACTGCCTCATCATAAGTGATTGATGAGGGATATAAAAGAACATTAGTTTGATGTAAGAACATGGTTAATACACAAATGTAATAGTATGTACCAAAAACAGAAAGGCATGTCATATTCAAAGGTATAATGTGTAAGCTAAGCAGATGCAATTTAACCAAATTGGAAGCAATACAAGCTAGACATCCGGCTGGAGTGGTAAGCATGATCATCTAGGACCTGAGAGCCTGGTGGGAGGCGGGCTGCTTCGCCACCATCGCGGCTTTTTAGTTGGCTTCCAGGTGATGCCTCTCTTTGCTGGGCTTGTCACTGGCTCGGCCAGTGCCCTGACTAGCTATTTGTCTTCTGGTGCTCACGGGATGGTGGTTCATGTAAAAAATATCTTTCCTTATCTTAATAAAGACCGACTTCGGCCTTTCGAATACAAGCTAGACACCATATGGAACATGCACCACATATGACACCGTGAAGTTAAAGCAAGCACCTGGGATGGTGGTTCATGGCGAGCGAGATCATCAACTCTAGAGCTACGTTCCCCGTCTCCATCTGCTGACACTACACCCTTTATAGTCTTGAAACGTGTCCGGCTTAGCCGCGTACCACGCAGGAGCGACTTCTCTCTTATCTTTTCTGCTTCTGTCAAGGCAGGGTCTGAAATACCCTTGCATAAAAACACAATAGTGAGAGTATGGGTGAAGTGTGTGCAGAACTAGTGCACTGTAAAAGTAGCAGATAGCAGGTGGCTGAAAAATAAATGACAGGAGACATATGATAGCTCTACAACATTACATGGCAAACAAAATTAGATTCTACTCCGTATGATTTTCTAATATATGAGCACATGAAATGCAGGTACTCCTCCAGATAACCACCACATGTTGTTCTATCAAGATAACAGTCGACTGAAAATAAATAGGTCAGTCGATTTTTCTATGAACCGTCCGATCTATAAGGAACGGGTTGATGGCCTTCGTCTACCTCTCGCCAGTCACTGTTGACGATCTTTCTCGAACCGCCAACGACCACCGGCCCAGACCCCTGCCTCCGCTGCCCCGCCCTCCCCTCGACCTCACACCACCGCCGTGCTTGGCAGTGCCCACAGGCCATCCCTTTAATCCCGGCCGACCTCCAGATCGGGCGCCAACAGCTCTAGGCCCCACACGCCCCTAAGATAAACACTGAGGCGCTGCTTCCCTGGCGTAATAAGCGGACTAGCGCCTGTTACGCCGGGGAACGTTCCGTTAATTGGGAATCAACTGACCAGGAATTGAAATCCAGGGGGCGACAGACCTCTAGCTAAGGTGAAATAGTATATGAGGAGAAACCTTGTGCATCGCGAGTTACTAGGAACATCTAGTATCAAGAAGAAGCGGTCAACTAGTGTGTTCTGTGGGATGAATACCATGCAAGCAGACACGTAAGATTTGCACGAATAAGGGAAGAGGAGTACCATTTTCGGTTGCCGGCATGGTCCGCTCCACATGTCGCAGCGATCTTCTTCTTTTTGCCAGGGGAACCGATGTTTCAGAGGAGGGTGCAGGCTTGGACGAACCCATGGCCAAATTCTTGACTGTGTTGCCGTGGCCGTATGTCGGCGGAGGGGAAGCAAATCCGAGGCGGCGAAGGACGGCGTAGCAGGAACAGCTCCGGTGCGGTGGAGGGTGGCGAAGTTGGAGCGGCAGCGGTGAGGCGCAGGATAGCGTGGTTGACCTGGCTCGGGTACGGAGGGCTCGGCCTCGGCTTCAACTACTAGTTGTGGAGGGCGTTGCGGTTGAGGTTGCGGTGGACGACGACGTCGGGATATCGGATCCCGCGTGATGGAGGAGGGCGGCGGTTGATGGGTGGAATGGGGTGGCGGACGGAGGACGCCGGGGTTTCGCGGCTGGTGGAGAGGTAGTTTTGGCGCCCACGGAGTACGAATGGAGAATCGGACGGGTGGGCGGGGGGAGGGGGAGAACCATGTTTCGGTCTGCGCGCTTGTTTTTGGCTTTTTTGAACAAAAGATGGGACGCGCTTGTTTGAAATTTGGGGAAAGTACAAACTTTGCCCCCCTCTTAAATTTCGGACCTACTGCGGGTCGGGGGTAGGATGGTAATCCCAGGTGTCCCAAATAGTGGGCGGGAGCGATTTCGGCCGCGCGCATGTGTGCTTAGGCGGCCATTGTGTATGAATGTTTTTCGGAGGCGGTTGCGTGGCGTCTAGATGAAGCTACAAACCTACCCCGGTTTAGACCTTTGGATGTCGGGCCGGTAGGTTTCACGGGTCGGAGTTATTAGAAAAGTAATTTCCTTGTACTACCAAACATTGGTCTCACGCGGTTTCGGGCGAGTAGAGGCTCTTTTGGCGCTTCGTTCGAAATTTTGAAACACAAGCATTCACGTTTAGAGTACTCTTGAACTTTGAGGATTGACCTAAATAGACAACGTTAAATTTGACCTTGTATGTTTGAAAACCTCATTAAATTATCCGCTTCTTTTTGAAATTTTGACACTTGAAAATCCTATAACTACGATTATTTTGGAATGGAGGAGCTAAATTAGAATCTATTTTGTACACGACTACATATGCTATTATGTACAAAATCAGAGCAAAGATTGGTGCCCCCATAATTTAGGTATGATTTACAAACGCCATGATATCAAATTCAAATAATTGAATGGACTTCATGTTGAATTCGATTTTTTAAAACCACCTTAAGTTGAATTCAAATGTATGCTAGTTCATAGGTAGCTATTTATAATGTTCATTGTGTAACTTTCGTATGTATAATGTGCTTTACACACACAACATGAACTATACTCACGTTTATATTCGATTGCTAAAGCGATGCATTGTCTGGAGTTCAAAATACTAACTATGTGGATCAATTGTGTCGAATAATAACATAGACATGCTCAAATTCGATAGAATCTAGATGTCTGATGGATCAATGACCGTTCCTTACGCGAATTGCAAATATCATGATCCCATCCTAATATTTGGATACAATTTATATCTTTAATCAATGTGTACAGCAGTCTTGTACGTGTAGTTTCACTCTCCATCGGTGGTCTCTCACACATGCTCACACACTCTCTCCCGAGGTGTCTTTCTCGCACACATGCTCTCGATATAACCCTCCCTCCCTCTCGTAACCATTTACGACTGTTTTCACTAACCTTTATCACAAGCACTCTTCCTCTCGCAAGCATACACACGCACAATCCCCATCGACCCTTTCTATATACATAGACCTGCCTACGTGTCTCCTGTACGCACATTATCTTTAGGCATGTCTCTCACGCATTGTCTCACACCTCTCTTCCTAATCGACGAGTATGATTCTAGCAGAGCATTCTGTAGGATGCCCCTTAAAGTTAGGTTGGATGAATAGTAATATCAGAGATAAAGGGGTTACCTTAGTCCGAGAACCCAGGGTTACAAATCCTAGCCGGCTTTGTCAGTGGACATAGAGTCCTTCACAATTATGCTATCTTTGTCTTGTACGACTAGTCATCCATGGGTCTCCCTAAATGCGTCACGGGCCGACCAATGTGGCGCGGGACGGAACCGAACGAAGGGCCTCACCTCGACCCACCGGACCTCACGCGGTGACACACCCTCTGCCCCCATGTCTCGTTATCTTCTCACACCCACACATACCAACACAGACACCACACACAAAAATATATTCTCCTGGTGCCTCTATCCACTCCCCCCTTGCATATACACACTCAAGGGAATCTCTCGCCGTGACGTCATATTCGTCTCTCTCTCTAGACCACTCTCATTTCTCGTGCTATCTCTCCCACGCCCCCCTGTCGGCCCCTCTATCCATGCCTCTCTCGAATACGTAATACACACACATACCTCTCTAGGCCCTGCCAAATGCATCAACTACACATTCACACATGTTACATCACGTACCCCATTGATCTAAAAAGCCCTCTCTTCACGTTTATTTCGCATACAACATTCCTTTTGAATAAAGTGTGGCCAAAAAAATATTTTAGAATTTCTACATATATACAACATTACAAAGTTATATGGAGGAGTATGAACGCTTGCATTGCATGGTGCCCACAATGATATTTATTCCGCACTGTGAATTTGTATATTTTTATACTATATATAAAGTAGTCATAATAAAGAGAAACGAAGAGCATCTCTCTCTCCATCGCATACCCCCCCTCTACGCCCCTTTCAGGTACGCACACAAACTATCTCCAGGTCCTCTAAAAGTAAGCCCCCAGCACATTCACGCATGTTTCATCTTTCTCTCGCGATATATACAGTGACGATCATTGTATTTGAAGCGAAAGCACGATACGTACATTGGACTTCAGAATCCACTCATTACGGTCACCATTTACGTTTTGTGGTTATTATACAGTCACGGGCTCACCGTACAACTCTGTATTTGCTCAAGACACGACTAGTTGACCAGTTAAACGCTCCACGTGGCACCTCTAGTGTTGCATCACATTATCTCACTACCATCGGGCCCACCTGTCGGCTTGTATCTACTCTACATCTACACTCTTATAAAATACTAGCAAGATGCCCATGCGTTGCACGGAACATCAAGATGCATTTGTATGAGTAGTTTATCTTGTGGGAGAAAAGGATGAACAAGGGAGGCCTTATTTGCAAGTGTGGAGAGGGGTGTGGGTATCTTTTTGCAAAATTGCCATAGTTTCCTTCCTATCCGTCAGATATAGATCGGACGGCCTATATTGCAGGATGGCAGGCACACGATCATCACCGACTATGCTTTTTTATAAGAGTAGGGATAAAATACACTCTTATAAAAAACAGAGTTGGTGATGATGGTGTGCCTGCCATCCTGCAATATAGGCCGTCCTTTTTATATCTGACGGATAGGAAAGAAACTATGACAATTTTTCCTAAGATGTACCCACACACCTCTCCACATTTGCAAATAAGGACTTCCCTCGTTCATCCTTTTCTCTCACAAGATAAACTAGTCATACAAATGCATCTTGATGTTACGTGCAACACACGGGCATCTTGCTAGTAAGAATGAAAACAAGCGACAAAAAAAATATTGGACGGTGGTTCGAAGTCATGACCGCGGGCACAGCGGACAAGGTGGCCTTGTATTGGTATGCTGAGCCGTCTGTTTTAACACACAGGAGCTGGTGTGGTGATTATACACACACGCACACATGCACACGAATTGCATGCACACAACACTCACACGAACACATGCACCCACGCACGCACCCAACACTCACACGTACACACGCAGCCACGCATGCACGCAACACTCACACGCACACACGCACGCATCCATGCACACACGAGTACACCACACGACCAACACACACTCTCACGCTCAAGTTCTCAACCTACACGAGCATGCGCACACATCAGGCCCTGACAGACACATACACAACCAGGTGATTCCCGCGCACGGGGTGGAGTCTTGTCACGCCTGCGTAAATTTGTGTTTATCTGACCTTTTCCCTATGCGAACTGACAGGTGGGACCCACAAGGAATGTGGTCAATTTAACTAGTCAACATGGTGCCACGCAGACTATTTGGCCGGTCAACAGAGTGCAATCCGATGCTGAACCGTGAGCAAGTGACCGTATAATCACCGCAAAACGTATATAGTGACCGTAATCAGCTTATTCTGAAGTTCGATGAACGTATTACACTTTTCTCTCTGTAGGCCCTCCAAAACTACATCTCTACACGTTCTCTCATGTTACATCTAACAACTATGCAATACAGCACTACTACTACACTCTAACACAATAAATCATATGTGTTTTTAGTTTTACTAGATATCATATTGTTACTTAATTATTCAGTTTGCATACATTAAAATTGCCTTTGAAATGTATGGCCAGTATCATATACCGCGCGGGAAAAATCCCGCCCTTTCCTATTTAATCGGGTTTGTATCGATGGATCGTGCAAAACAACAAAACTATAGTACTATATACAGTACAAGTGACAGTTCACTGGGCCGTCGTGTCATGTACTCCTCCGTCGTAAGAGTGGAGCGCTCGCTTTCATAAATCTTCTAGTCCCTTTCGCCGACATGTGGGGCATCAAGCTACCGGGTCCACGTGCCATACCGGAATACAGTGCAGAGCAGCCAGGGTGAAGCACCCAGTCATGGCGCCGGCGAAGTAATGAGCAATGAGGCGTCAAATCACAAAACTGCACCTTTCCCGCAGTTAAGTTGGAGGGACGAAGTAATAATGCTAAAAAAAGAAGTTGGAGGGACGAAGCAACCATCATTTCGCTCGTTGCGCCTCATGTGGGAAGCGGATTGGCTTGGTAAAGCACTGACACGTGGGACCGCATGTTAGCAAACCGCCAGGACAACGTCCTCTAAAAATAAGAAACCTCCCCCGCCATCCGCGCGGCAAAATCACCTCCTTTTTACTAATCTTGATTCTATAACTTTTTAGATTAATATAATTGAGATTTGTATAGATAGCACACAGGAGCAAAACCAAGTGGTACGGTTAAGGGCATCCACAATGTGTAGCCAAATGTGAAAATAGCTTTTGGCATCGTGGGAACCATTGTGGATGGTGTTTCCAAAGCCAAAAGGATGGAACCGAAGCTCCCTGATTGATTGATTGATTGAAGGAATAGAAAAATGCAACGTCTCTCCTCTTTCTCCCGTGCTTGGAAGCATGTACAGTATAGAGGACAGAGTCTACTCCCCTGTCTCTTCTATCACAAGTCACAAAGCAGTGAGGCATCAAATCACAAAGCACGGACGAAGCAACCATCATTCCACTCTTCGCTGACTCCGCTTCTCCATCGTCTTCTTCGAGAAACCATCTCACCGCACTAAGCTGGACGGACGACACTATTGTGTACGAGTAGTACTAGTACATTTGTGCGTCCTTTGGTTCAACGGACTTCCTGGATGCAAATAAGGCGGTTGTCTCGGCTTGCAGGCGGCACTTGCGAACGACTTACCGTGGTCCCCCTCAATGGTGTTCTCCGTCGAACGCACTTCGCCAAACCACAACGTTCGAAATATCGTCGACGTCACCGCAATGGGGAAGGAAGTCAAATATAGTTACTACCTCCATTTTTTTGTACACAAGGCGAGTATATCAAAATTACAATTTCCAAAAGGCCACTAACACTAATCGAGGCAAAATTGATGGGGTTTGCCTCGTACTAGCAACCAAGGACATTAATATCCCCTGCATGCATGCGGAAGTGAGAAGGTTGGTTTGCATGGCGCTGCATTAATCAAGCGATGAGGAGTGAGATGGTTAGCTCTTTGGGCTTTGGAGAAAAAAATACTCATTAATTGACACGTCAAACGAGGATTTGTATCGATTAATCCCGCGAAGGAAAACCCCGCCTTTCTTTTTTAACACTAGTACTCCTAGTACGTAGTACTACGTACTTATCCTGTTTGGGTCTAGGCCTTGCATTGCCATACTTCGCCACACATTTTTGCCAAGCTTGCCTAAAGTTTTCAAAATGAAAAGGAGGTACACTTGCGCACGACTGTCGCGGTCGCACCGCACCCTCACACGGTCGCTCCTGCACGCCGCGGTCGCACCGCACCCTCACATGCACAGTCGCTCCTGCACGCCGCAAACCCAACCAAGGGAATGCACCCTCACTGACACGTGCTGTCGCATATGAACAAACCAAACTCAGCCATCCTACCGCTGACACATAATTTTCGTTCATAGAGTATGTTTATCCAACCGCATGTTGGGGAGTATCCGTACGGCCCGTGCGGTGGTCTGTTGGGGAAGAAGAAGAGGTGAGGAAGAAGGGTTAGGAGACGTAGGATATTCATCCAACCACCTGAAATGGTAGACTGACCCAAGTCAGGCAACTTGCATAACAATATACAATATGTTTTTACACAGCGAAAGATCCATAAAAACAACAACATAAAGAAAAACTATCACTGCTCGCGGAACGAGACGGCCTTGTCGTCTTTGGCTGCCGGCGCGAACCAGCCGTAGCTGCCGACGTGTGTCTCCACACCGTGGTTGTCCTCGGCCTCCAGCTACTCGTTCACGCGGAGCGTGCGGGCGCTCTGCACGGACGAGAGCACCGCCCGGTTCAAGTCGAGGACGTCCGATTCCGCCTGCAGGAGGGCCTCGATGGCAGCAGCATCCGCGCGCTCCGCATCGAGTCGAGCCTCCGCCGCCCGGTTCAAGTCCAGGACGTCCGGTTCCGCCTGCAGGAGGGCCTCGATGAGAGCGGCATCCGCGTGCTCCGCGTCGAGTTGAGCCTCTGCCGCCCGGTTCAAGTCCAGGACGTCCGGTTCCGCCTGCAGGAGGGCCTCGATGGCAGCGGTCCGCGCGCTCCGCCTCAAGTTGAGCCTCCGCCACCCGGTTCACATCCACGACATCCGGTTCCGCCTGCAGGAGAGCCTCGATGGTAGCGGCATGCGCGCGCTCCGCGTCGAGTTGAGCCTCTGCCTCCCGGTCCTCCTTTAGTATCGCCAGGTTGAACCGCTGGTCCGCCTGCACTATGGGGGACTCGGACGCCGACACGAAGTCGACGTCCATCGTCTCATACTCATCGGGGGCCTTCTGCGCCGCGACCTCCGCCATGAACATTGGATCGGCTTCCTCCTCCTCGTAGCTTGGCTCCAGAGAACTCGGGGATTGGCCCGCTGCTACCTCTTGAGCACTGCGTTGGTTTTCCCTTGAAGAGGAAAGGGTGATGCAGCAAAGTAGCGTAAGTATTTCCCTCAGTTTTTGAGAACCAAGGTATCAATCCAGTAGGAGGCTACGCACGAGTCCCTCGCACCTACACAATACAAATAAATCCTCGCAACCAACGTGATAAGGGGTTGTCAATCCCTACACGGTCACTTACAAGAGTGAGATCTGATGGATATGATAGGATAATATTTTTGGTATTTTTATGATAAAGATGCAAAGTAAAATAAAAGCAAAGTAAAAAAGCAACGGAAATAACTAAGTGTTGGAAGATTAATATGATGAAGATAGACCCGGGGGCCATAGATTTCACTAGTGGCTTATCTCAAGAGCATAAGTATTTTACGGTGGGTGAACGAATTACTGTTGAGCAATTGACAGAATTGAGCATAGTTATGAGAATATCTAGGTATGATCATGTATATAGGCATCACGTCGGAGACAAGTAGACCGACTCCTGCCCGCATCTACTACTATTACTCCACTCATCGACCGCTATCCAGCATGCATCTAGAGTATTAAGTTCATGAAAACAGAGTAACGCCTTAAGCAAGATGACATGATGTAGAGGGATAAATTCATGCAATATGATAAAAAAACCCATCTTGTTATCCTCGATGGCAACAATACAATACGTGCCTTGCTACCCCTACTGTCACTGGGAAAGGACACCGCAAGATTGAACCCAAAGCTAAGCACTTCTCCTGTTGCAGGAAAGATCAATCTAGTAGGCCAAACCAAACTGATAATTCGAAGAGACTTGCAAAGATAACCAATCATACATAAAAGAATTCAGAGAAGATTCAAATATTGTTCTTTGATAATCTTGATCATAAACCCACAATTCATCGGTCTCAACAAACACACCGCAAAAAGAAGATTACATCGAATAGATCTCCACGAGAGAGGGGGAGAACATTGTATTGAGATCCAAAAAGAGAGAAGAAGCCATCTAGCTACTAACTATGGACCCGAAGGTATGAGGTAAACTACTCACACTTCATCGGAGAGGCTATGGTGTTGATGTAGAAGCCCTCCATGATGGATGCCCCCTCCGGCGGAGCTCCGGAACAGGCCCCAAGATGGGATCTCGTGGGTACAGAAGGTTGCGGCGGTGAAATTAGGTTTTTGGCTCTGTATCTGATCGTTTGGGGGTATGTAGGTATATATAGGAGGAAGGAGTACGTAGGTGGAGCAACAGGGGGCCCACGAGGGTGGAGGGCGTGCCCTGGGGGGGTGGCCGCGCCCCCTACCTCGTGGCCTCCTCCTTTGTTTCTTGACGTAGGGTCCAAGTCTCCCGGATCATAATCTTCCTAAAAATCACGTTCTCAGAGGTTTCATTCCGTTCGGACTCCGTTTGATATTCCTTTTCTGCGAAACTCTGAAATAGGCAAAAAAACAGCAATTCTGGGCTGGGCCTCCGGTTAATAGGTTAGTCCCAAAAATAATATAAAAGTGGATAATAAAGCCCAATATTGTCCAAAACAGTAGATAATATAGCATGGAGCAACCAAAAATTATAGATACGTTGGAGACGTATCAGGGATCCCCAAGCTCAATTCCTGCTCGTCCTCGAGTAGGTAAATGATAAAAACAGAATTTTTGATGCGGAGTGCTACTTGGCATAATTTCAATGTAATTCTTCTTAATTGTGGTATGAATATTCAGGTCTGACATATTCAAGACAAAAGTTTAATATTGACATAAAAATAATAATACTTCAAGCATAATAACAAAGCAATCATGTCTTCTCAAAATAACATGGCCAAAGAAAGTTATCCCTACAAAATCATATAGTCTGGCTATGCTCTATCTTCACCACACAAAGTATTTAAATCATGCACAACCCCGATGACAAGCGAAGCAATTGTTTCATACTTTTGACATTTTCAAAACTTTTTCAGTCTTCACGCAATACATGAGCATGAGCCATGGACATAGCACTATATGTGGAATAGAATGGTGGTTGTGGAGAAGACAAAAAGGGAGAAGATAGTCTCACATCAACTAGGCGTATCAACGGGCTATGGAGATGCCCATCAATAGATATCAATGTGAGTGAGTAGGGATTGCCATGCAACGGATGCACTAGAGCTATAAGTATATGAAAGCTCAACAAAGGAAACTAAGTGGGTGTGCATCCAACTTGCTTGCTCACGAAGACCTAGGGCATTTTGAGGAAGCCTATCATTGGAATATACAAGCCAAGTTCTATAATGAAAATTTTCCCACTAGTATATGAAAGTGACAAAATGAGAGACTCTCTATCATGAAGATCATGGTGCTACTTTGAAGCACAAGTATGGTAAAAGGATAGTAACATTGTCCCTTCTCTCTTTTTCTCTCATTTTTTTATTTTTTTATTTGGGCCTTTTTTTCTATGGCCTCTTTTCTTTTTTTTTTTTTTTTTTTTTTTTTCGTCCGGAGTCTCATCCCGACTTGTGGGGGAATCATAGTCTCCATCATCCTTTCCTCACTTGGGACAATGCTCTAAAAATGAAGATCATCACACTTTTATTTTCTTACAACTCAACAATTACAACTCGATACTTAGAACAAAATATGACTCTATATGAATGCCTCCGGCGGTGTACCGGGATATGCAATGAATCGAGAGTGACATGTATGAAAGAATTATGAACGGTGGCTTTGCCACAAATACGATGTCAACTACATGATCATGCAAAGCAATATGACAATGATGGAGCGTGTCGTAATAAATGGAACGGTGGAAAGTTGCATGGCAATATATCTCGGAATGGCTATGGAAATGCCATGATAGGTAGGTATGGTGGCTGTTTTGAGGAAGGTTTATGGTGGGTGTATGATACCGGCGAAAAGTGCGCGGTATTAGAGAGGCTAGCAATGGTGGAAGGTAGAAGGGTGCGTATAGTCCATGGACTCAACATTAGTCATAAAGAACTCATATACTTATTGCAAAAATCTACAAGTTATCAAAGCAAAGTATTACGCGCATGCTCCTAGGGGGATAGATTGGTAGGAAAAGACCATCGCTCGTCCCCGACCGCCACTCATAAGGAAGACAATCAATAAACAAATCATGCTCCGACTTCATCACATAACGGTTCACCATACGTGCATGCTACGGGAATCACAAACTTTAACACAAGAATTTCTCAAATTCATAACTACTCAACTAGCATGACTCTAATGTCACCATCTTCATATCTCAAAACAATTATCAAGCATCAAACTTTTCTTAGTATTCAAAACACTCATAAGAATTCTTACAAATCTTGTATGCTTAGCATATTAGGATTAGTTAAGCAAATTACCATGCTATTGAAGACTCTCAAAATAATCTAAGTGAAGCATGAGAGATCAATAGTTTCTATAAAACAAATCCACCACCGTGCTCTAAAAGATATAAGTGAACTACTAGAGCAAAAACTATATAACTCAAAATATATAAGTGAAGCACAAAGAGTATTCTAATAATTTCCAAATCATGTATGGCTCTCTCAAAAGGTGTGTACAGAAAGGATGATTGTGGTAAACTAAAAAGCAAAGACTCAAATCATACAAGACGCTCCAAGCAAAACACATATCATGTGGTGAATAAAAATA
This sequence comes from Triticum aestivum, assembly GCF_018294505.1. Classification (NCBI taxonomy): domain Eukaryota; kingdom Viridiplantae; phylum Streptophyta; class Magnoliopsida; order Poales; family Poaceae; genus Triticum; species Triticum aestivum. Next base: position 217,443,870 of record NC_057808.1, read on the forward strand.
TAGCTCCAAGTAAAGTTACCGATGGAAGTAGACGAAAGAGGGGATGCCTTCTGGGGCATCCCCAAGCTTTGGCTTTTTGGTGTCCTTAGATTATCTTGGGGGTGCCATGGTCATCCCCAAGCTTAGGCTCTTGCCACTCCTTGTTCCATAATCCATCAAAATCTTTCACCCAAAACTTGAAAACTTCACAACACAAAACTCAACAGAAATCTCGTGAGCTCCGTTAGCGAAAGAAAACAAAAGACCACTTCAAGGTACTGTAATAAACTTATTATTTATTTATATTGGTGTTAAACCTACTGTATTCCAACTTCTCTATGGTTTATAAACTATTTTACTAGCCATAGATTCATCAAAATAAGCAAACAACACACGAAAAACAGAATCTGTCAAAAACAGAACAGTCTGTAGTAATCTGTAACTAACGCAAACTTCTGGAACTCCAAAAAATCAGCCAAAATAGGACGACCTAGACAATTTGTTTATTGATAGGAAGCAATTGGAATCAGTATTTTATCACGTTCTGGTGATTTTTAACAAATTATTTCGTGAACAAAAAGTTTCTGGAAATTTCTGCAAGATCAAATAACTATCATCCAAGAAGATCCTATAGGTTTAACTTGGCACAAACACTAATTAACACATCTAACCAGAGGCTAGATCAAAGATTTATTGAATAACAGCAAGGAAAAATATTGGGTTGTCTCCCAACAAGCTCTTTTCTTTAAAGCCTTTTAGCTAGGCATTGATAATTTTAATGATGCTCACATGAAAGACAAGAATTGAAGCACATAGAGAGCATCATAAAACACGTGACAAACACATCTAAGTCTAACATACTTCCTATGCATAGGCATATTATAGAAAAACAAATTATCATAGCAAGCAAAAACTAGCATATGCAAGGAAGCGGAAAGGAACAATAGCAATCTCAACATAACGAGAGGTAATTTAGTAACATGAAAATTTCTATAACCATATTTTACTCTCTCATAATAATTACATGTAGGATCATAAGAAAATTCAACAATATAGCTATCACATAACATATTCTCGACACGATCCACATGCATGCGAAGTTGACACTCTTCCAAAATAGTGGGATCTAAAGTTGACACTCTTCCAAACCCACTTTCAATATTATTGCAAACACTATTATCAATCTTATATTCATCATGGGGCTTAAATAAATTTTCAAGATCATAAGAAGAATCTCCCCAATCATGATTATTGCAACACGTAGTGGACATAGCAAAACTAGCATCCCCAAGCTTAGGGTTTTTCATATTATTAGCATAATTTACATCCATAGAATTTATAATAAAATCATTGCAATCATGCTTTTTATTCAAGGAACTATCGTGAATCTCTTCATAAATTTCTTCATCACAATTTTCAGATTCACAAATTTCAAGCAAAACTTCATAAAGATAATCTAGTGCACAAAACTCACTAGCAATTGGTTCATCATAATTGGATCTCTTAAAAAGATTAGCAAGCGGATGAGGATCCATAGATCTTAGCTTCTGTGTTTAGGAAAAAATACTCAACTATTTCAACTAAGCGAGCAAACGAGCCAAGCAAGGCATCAAGGCAAACGAAAAGACAAACGGAAAAAGGGCGAATAAAATGGCAAGGGTGAAGTGGGGGAGAGGAAAACGAGAGGCAAATGGAAAATAATGTAATGCGGGAGATAAGGGTTTGTGATGGGTACTTGGTATGTTGACTTTTGCGTAGACCTCCCCGGCAACGGCGCCAGAAATCCTTCTTGCTACCTCTTGAGCACTGCGTTGGTTTTCCCTTGAAGAGGAAAGGGTGATGCAGCAAAGTAGCGTAAGTATTTCCCTCAGTTTTTTAGAACCAAGGTATCAATCCAGTAGGAGGCTACGCGCGAGTCCCTTGCACCTGCACAATACAAATAAATCCTCGCAACCAACGCGATAAGGGGTTGTCAATCCCTACATGGTCACTTACGAGAGTGAGATCTGATGGATATGATAGGATAATATTTTTGGTATTTTTATGATAAAGATGCAAAGTAAAATAAAATCAAAGTAAAAAGCAACGGAAATAACTAAGTGTTGGAAGATTAATATGATGATGATAGAGCCGGGGGCCATAGATTTCACTAGTGGCTTCTCTCAAGAGCATAAGTATTTTACGGTGGGTGAACGAATTACTGTTGAGCAATTGACAGAATTGAGCATAGTTATGAGAATATCTAGGTATGATCATGTATATAGGCATCACGTCGGAGACAAGTAGACCGACTCCTGCCCGCATCTACTACTATTACTCCACTCATCGACCGCTATCCAGCATGCATCTAGAGTATTAAGTTCATGAAAACAGAGTAACGCCTTAAGCAAGATGACATGATGTAGAGGGATAAATTCATGCAATACGATAAAAAAACATCTTGTTATCCTCGATGGCAACAATACAATACGTGCCTTGCTGCCCCTACTGTCACTGGGAAAGGACACCACAAGATTGAACCCAAAGCTAAGCACTTCTCCCATTGCAAGAAAGATCGATCTAGTAGGCCAAACCAAACTGCTAATTCGAAGAGACTTGCAAAGAAAACCAATCATACATATAAGAATTCAGAGAAGATTCAAATATTGTTCATAGATAATCTTGATCATAAACCCACAATTCATCGGTCTCAACAAACACACCGCAAAAAGAAGATTACATCGAATAGATCTCCACGAGAGAGGGGGAGAACATTGTATTGAGATCCAAAAAGAGAGAAGAAGCCATCTAGCTACTAACTATGGACCCGAAGGTCTGAGGTAAACTACTCACACTTCATCGGAGAGGCTATGGTGTTGATGTAGAAGCCCTCCGTGATGGATGCCCCCTCCGGCGGAGCTCCGGAACAGGCCCCAAGATGGGATCTCGTGGGTACAGAAGGTTGCGGCGGTGAAATTAGGTTTTTGGCTCCGTATCTGATCGTTTGGGGGTACGTAGGTATATATAGGAGGAAGGAGTACGTCGGTGGAGCAACAGGGGGCCACGAGGGTGGAGGCGCGCCCTGGGGGGGGGGCGCCCCCCTACGTCGTGGCCTCCTCCTTTGTTTCTTGACGTAGGGTCCAAGTCTCCCGGATCATAATCTTCCTAAAAATCACGTTCCCGAAGGTTTCATTCCATTTGGACTCCGTTTGATATTCCTTTTCTGCGAAACTCTGAAATAGGCAAAAAAACAGCAATTCTGGGCTGGGCCTCTGGTTAATAGGTTAGTCCCAAAAATAATATAAAAGTGGATAATAAAGCCCAATATTGTCCAAAACAGTAGATAATATAGCATGGAGCAATCAAAAATTATAGATACGTTGTAGATGTATCACCCGCCGCAAAGCGAGCTTGGGAACGGAGGTCTCTGGCGCCGACCGCCGCCGCGATTTCTGCGCGGCGCTCCGGTGTCAGCATCTTGTAGTACGTGATCTTACGGCGCACCATGGCTTTCCGGTGAACTAGGGGACGCTTGATGTGGGCTAGGGGATCGAAAGGTGGGGGAAGGGGCTGGAGATTAGGTGTGGTTTTAGGGAAGTGGCTGGCGTAGGCCGAGCAGCGAAGGTTCTGGTGTGAATAGTGGTTCCGGTGACGACCGGTCAATCGGTTTTGACTGTACATCGCTCTTGTCGCCTTCGCGTTGCAGCCCGGCACGCTGGACCCTCCACGTTGCTCACCGAATGGAACGCTCTTCGTCTTGCGTTTTCGCTCGCTTGTGGGACCGCAGTTGAGAGCAAACCGACGTCCTTCCCCCTCCCCCGCCCGCGTCATTTTATGCGGAGTAAATAAAAACAGAGGGAGTATACTACGGATGAGGATCCCCTGACGTGGCCGAACCCATTGAGTAACTGACATGCGGGGCCTAGCAGGCATGGGGTCCGCCAGTAAGTGACCGAAAGGGAGGGTAAGGTAGGGATACGTATGTGAAAGGAGCTTCCAATGATATAATTTTCACATTATACATCTCATGTACTATTAATCTTGTCAATAGTCAAATGCGGTTTTGAAAAACGCATTAGAGCAGGGTTAATTATATAGCCAGTCGATGGCTATAAGGAACTGCCATGTCATCTATAGCCATCATCTATTATATGCACTCATACAGTAGTGTGGGCTATAAGGTTGGCTATTTCCCGCAAAAACATTATAAGGTTGGCTATTGTATTAGTACTTTTTCCATCTCCTCTCCATCTCTTTCTTCATATTTATTGTATGTATTTAACTAGGAATGCGTATATAGCTAAGCTCTTGCATGAGAGCTCACTCCCCTTACTTTTTCACATCTCTCTCCTCCACATAGGCCCTATATAAATGGAAGGAGGGAGTACAACTATGAGCACTGCATACTCTAGTACAGATGTTGTCAGTACTCCACTAGTACTATTGGACAGGGAGCTTAAAAAAGATACTATTGGACTGGCTATACGTGGCGAAATCCTAGTAGGAAGAGCATGCGCGAGAACAAGCACATTCACGTGGTTGAAGACAAATTGGACACCATCCCGAGTACAAATCTAGGAGTACGTAAGAATCTAACAATATTGATTGGGCGTTGTTGAATGTTGATACTTTTTTTATCAAAGTAGAGATACTTTGACTACACATAAAACTTATATGTAAACTAGAAAGGATAGGAGGGAGTATATTGTACGTTCAAAAACGAAACGAACATTGAATACACTGTATATATGATTTGCGGATGCTATGATCACCGGTTCAAAATTTTGAATCCGCCTTAGGTATCACACATGCCCCCACTCGTTCTCTCTCGATTTCATCTCGGGGTCCGGAGATCGATTGAAAGAGGACTAGGGTGGGTACAATACGTTCATTTCGCTTATGAACATACAATATACTCCCTCTGATCCACACAGACCCCCCCCCCCGCGCGGGTCATTTCTATCATAGAAACAGACCAAACCTTTATCTCCTTGCACGACACGCAATTGATCTCTGAACATCAATCGATCTCGTCAACATGTGTCGGGGCATGCATGAACCGAATGGGATGCCAAAACTAAGACGCGAAGCAACACGTAGTGGAGGCAAACTGAAACTTCAAACGAACCGTTTGTTTGTATGCATGTCGGACAAATTACAAATAAACATTGGAAATACAAGCATGGTCTAGGCCCACATGCGAATGATACTCGGCAGAATGTTCAAATGAGGCATGCGGGGGGATGGACTCGGCCGGAGGGCGACATGATCGATGGAGAAGAGGGTTGGACATGAATGAGAAATAAGCAAACACCACATGATTATACTTGACCGGCTCAAATAAACAATAAGTTGTCTCGCTTGGCCTACATAGTGAAAGGCCTAATGCGCAACGTGGAGCACTGACGCTCGAATATGGCCGGGAAAACAGGGAAACCGACATGTGGGGCACACCTGTCGGGACGACGTAGCGCAAACTAGTCCAATGGAGGAGCTGGCCCACGACCTCCTCGCCACCGGCAACCGTTCATGTGGGTTGTGGGGGCCAACAACGTGATGCAGCTCCAGCACCGCCTCTGGACACGGCGACCGCGGTGAGCAACACGCTCATCGTCGCTAGACACGGTCGGTTTCAGTGTGCCGAGGGTGGCGTTAGTGCTGTGGCACGACCAACAGCTAGTATGCTTGGTTTGTGCCCAAGGTTGCCCCATCAAAGCATTGGGTAGCCAAAATTTTGGTTGAGGTTTTGGTTGCCCATGATTTGGCCGACATCGGCAAGAAAAATGAACTAGAGTTGGCTAGAGTTCATTGGCATGCCAAAAAAATGGCAACCATCCATTTTTGGGTCATGACCAAAACCTCAAAAAAATGGAAACCATCCAAACAAAGACCAATCTTTGGGTCATGACCAAAATTTTGGTAAGGTGCACTTTGGCCACAATCCAAACACACCCCAACACCCGACTCGTCGAGGATGCACGGGGCGCCGGGACGCGTCCGCGGAGTGGTGTAGCGCGGCCAACTGCATCCTCAGGACCTGAGACCATGCCGGGTCGTCTTGCTTTTTCAATGACATACGTCGATCGCATGTGAGCAAAGGGCATCTCCAACGTTGCCACGACCGCAGCTGACTACCCTGGAACACCAAAAACCCTCGTCCCTCGCGCTGTCGCACGGTGCATTCCCAGCCGGCGCCAGCTGCTCGCATTCATGCCGTCCATCCGTATGCCGTCGTTAAGAGGCTCGGTGCCCGAGGAACCAACTCCGATGACTTAATGATGCACCAGGACGCTTGGCCTCACCGGAATGCGCTACTTAAAGCGGCAACGCCCAGCTAACCTCCACACCATAGCGCATCGTCCTCCTACCTGGCACCACATCCGCCATGACTGCAAGCACGAACGCTCTGCGGGAGATCTTGTCTTCGGGGATGGAGCTCGAGGTCGCCGCCCTCGCTCAAGTCGCTGCACAAGCGGTGGCCACGCTGGCGGCCGACGAAGGGAGCACCATCAGCCACGCGTCCTACTTGCCGCCGTCCAACGTCTGGCACCGCCGAGGTCGGGGACTCCTCCAAGGATGAGTAGGGCATGGGAGGCGGCAGGGCATGGTGTGCCAACTGGCCGGTCTGTCTCCCGTGTTCTACTTTTCCTCGCCGGAGACCGCACCTTCACTTCACGGGTCTTGAACCCCGCCCCCGTACATGGAGATCGCAGATGGAGGACGTTGGTCGCCGCTGTAGAATAGGTTTAGGGTCGGGTTTCTTTTATTTTTCTGTCCTATAAAAGTTCGAAATGTAATGAAAATCTGCTGTGTTTGCATTAATCTCGGCCGGTGTATATGAACTTTCACAATAATATAGTATATTGTAGGAGTACTAGCAAGATGCCCGTGCGTTGCACGGAAGATCAAGATCTTGTGGGAGAAAAGGATGAACGAGGTAAGGCCTTATCTGCAAATGCACATTCACGCATTTCACATTTTTCTACATCTACGGGAACCTACGAAAGGGTTAACGTAAATTGCCTCTCTCTCTCCTCCCCTGATTTTCATGGTGGTGGGCCCCTCCCTCCCCCCAATCTACAATCAACAGCTCACACGTTTCACATTATGTTAATTACGTAACTGGGACTACGTAGGTGTAGCATTACTCGTCCTAAAAAACCCAACTAAGCCAACCTCCCAGCATATCGCGCGGGAAAAGACCCGGCCGCGTCGTTTTAGTCGGGATTACCGGATTACTAGTAGTAGTATCGATGGATCACGCGAAGCAACAAGTTTTTTTTGAGGGGGCGAAGCACCTAGTTTAAAAGGAAAAAAGGCGGTACACTCACAGCACCCCTGTCGCGGTCGCATTGCACCCCACACACGTTCGGTCCTGCACACGGCTCATGCAAACGGAACGCGCTTCGGCTTGCCTCTTCACTAACACGTGGGACTGCACTTGGAGAAACCGACCATGCGCCAAACTCCCACCGCCCACCGCGCGAAAATCCTCCCCCACCCAAAAATTACCCCCAAATCCTAGATTCAACCGCCCTTCGGCCAACTAGCCAATAATATTCCCCAACCCCCCCCCCCTGTTGGGAATCGTAGCATAATTTTAAAATTTTCCTACGTTTACCAAGATGCATCTATGGAGTATACTAGCAACGAGGGGAAGGGAGTGCATCTACATACCCTTGTAGATCGCGAGCGGAAGCGTTCCAATGAACGTGGATGACGGAGTCGTACTCGCCGTGATCCAAATCACCGATGACCGAGTGCCGAACGGACGGCACCTCCGCGTTCAACACACGTACGGTGCAGCGACGTCTCCTCCTTCTTGATCCAGCAAGGGCGAAGGAGAGGTTGATGGAGATCCAACAGCACGACGGCGTGGTGGTGGATGTAGCGGGTCTCGGCAGGGCTTTGCTAAGCTTCTGCGAGAGAGAGAGAGGTGTTGCAGGGGAGGAGGGAGGCGCCCAAGGCTGTTGTGTGCTGCCCTCCCTCCCCCCCTTTATATAGGCCCCCTGGGGGGGCGCCGGCTCCAAGAGATGAGATCTCAAGGGGGGGGGGGCGGCGGCCACAAGGGGGGAAGGGGTTGCCTTGCCCCCCAAGGCAAGGGGGAACTCCCCCCTAGGGTTCCCAATCCTAGGCGCATGGGGGGAGGCCCAAGGGGGGCGCCCTAGCCCACTATGGGCTGGTTCCCTTCCACTTTCAGCCCACGGGGCCCTCCGGGATAGGTGGCCCCACCCGGTGGACCCCCGGGACCCTTCCGGTGGTCCCGGTACAATACCGGTAACCCCCGAAACTTTCCCGGTGGCCGAAACTGGACTTCCTATATATAATTCTTCACCTCCGGACCATTCCGGAACCTCTCGTGACGTCCGGGATCTCATCCAGGACTCCGAACAACTTTCGGGTTTCCGCATACATATATCTCTACAACCCTAGCGTCACCGAACCTTAAGTGTGTAGACCCTACGGGTTCGGGAGACATGCAGACATGACCGAGACGCCTCTCCGGTCAATAACCAACAGCGGGATCTGGATACCCATGTTGGCTCCCACATGTTCCACGATGATCTCATCGGATGAACCACGGTGTCGAGGATTCAATCAATCCCGTATACAATTCCCTTTGTCAATCGGTATGTTACTTGCCCGAGATTCGATCGTCGGTATCCCAATACCTTGTTCAATCTCGTTACCGGCAAGTCTCTTTACTCGTACCGCAATGCATGATCCCGTGACTAACGCCTTAGTCACATTGAGCTCATTATGATGATGCATTACCGAGTGGGCCCAGAGATACCTCTCCGTCACACGGAGTGACAAATCCCAGTCTCGATCCGTGCCAACCCAACAGACACTTTCAGAGATACCCGTAGTGCACCTTTATAGTCACCCAGTTACGTTGTGACGTTTGGCACACCCAAAGCATTCCTACGGTATCCGGGAGTTCCACGATCTCATGGTCTAAGGAAAAGATACTTGACATTGGAAAAGCTCTAGCAAACGAAACTACACGATCTTTTATGCTATGCTTAGGATTGGGTCTTGTCCATCACATCATTCTCCTAATGATGTGATCCCGTTATCAATGACATCCAATGTCCATAGTCAGGAAACCATGACTATCTGTTGATCAACGAGCTAGTCAACTAGAGGCTTACTAGGGACACTTTGTGGTCTATGTATTCACACATGTATTATGATTTCCGGACAATACAATTATAGCATGAATAATAGACTATTATCATGAACAAAGAAATATAATAATAACCATTTATTATTGCCTCTAGGGCATATTTCCAACAGTCTCCCACTTGCACTAGAGTCAATAATCTAGTTACATTGTGATGAATCGAACACCCATTGCGTCCTGGTGTTGATCATGTTTTGCCCTAGGGAGAGGTTTAGTCAACGGATCTGCTACATTCAGGTCTGTATGTACTTTACAAATATCTATGTCTCCATTTTGAACACTTTCACGAATGGAGTTGAAGCGACGCTTGATATGCCTGGTCTTCCTGTGAAACCTGGGCTCCTTCGCAAGGGCAATAGCTCCAGTGTTGTCACAGAAGAGAGTCATCGGGCCCGACGCATTGGGAATCACCCCTAGGTCGGTAATGAACTCCTTCATCCAGACTGCTTCCTGTGCTGCCTCCGAGGCTGCCATGTACTCCGCTTCACATGTAGATCCCGCCACGACGCTTTGCTTGCAACTGCACCAGCTTACTGCTCCTCCATTAAAAATATACACGTATCCGGTCTGTGACTTCGAGTCATCCAGATCTGTGTCGAAGCTAGCGTCGACGTAACCCTTTACGATGAGCTCTTCGTCACCTCCATAAACGAGAAACATATCCTTAGTCCTCTTCAGGTACTTCAGGATATTCTTGACCGCTGTCCAGTGTTCCTTGCCGGGATTACTTTGGTACCTTCCTACCAAACTTACGGCAAGGTTTACATCAGGTCTGGTACACAGCATGGCATACATAATAGACCCTATGGCCGAGGCATAGGGGATGACACTCATCTCTTCTATATCTTCTGCCGTGGTCGGGCATTGAGCCGTGCTCAATTGCACACCTTGCAATACAGGCAAGAACCCCTTCTTGGACTGATCTATTGAACTTCTTCAATATCTTGTCAAGGTATGTACTCTGTGAAAGACCAATGAGGCGTCTTGATCTATCCCTATAGATCTTGATGCCTAATATATAAGCAGCTTCTCCAAGGTCCTTCATTGAAAAACACTTATTCAAATAGGCCTTTATACTTTCCAAGAATTCTATATCATTTCCCATCAATAGTATGTCATCCACATATAATATGAGAAATGCTACAGAGCTCCCACTCACTTTCTTGTAAACACAGGCTTCTCCATAAGTCTGTGTAAACCCAAACGCTTTGATCATCTCATCAAAGCGAATGTTCCAACTCCGAGATGCTTTCACCAGTCCATAGATTGAGCGTTGGAGCTTGCATACTTTGTTAGCATTCTTAGGATCGACAAAACCTTCCGGCTGCATCATATACAACTCTTCCTTAAGGAAGCCGTTAAGGAATGCCGTTTTGACATCCATCTGCCATATCTCATAATCATAGTATGCGGCAATTGCTAACATGATTCGGACGGACTTCAGCTTCGCTACGGGTGAGAAAGTCTCATCGTAGTCAACCCCTTGAACTTGTCGATAACCCTTAGCGACAAGTCGAGCTTTGTAGACGGTCACATTACCATCTGCGTCCGTCTTCTTCTTAAAGATCCATTTGTTTTCTATGGCTCGCCACTCATCGGGCAAGTCAGTCAAAGTCCATACTTTGTTTTCATACATGGATCCTATCTCGGATTTCATGGCTTCTAGCCATTTGTCGAAATCCGGGCCCGCCATCGCTTCTTCATAGTTCGAAGGTTCACCGTTGTCTAACAACATGATTTACAGGACAGGGTTGCCGTACCACTCTGGTGCGGAACGTGTCCTTGTGGACCTACGAAGTTCAGTAACTTGATCCGAAGCTTCATGATCATCATCATTAACTTCCTCCCTAGTCGGTGTAGGCACCATAGGAACATTTTCCCGCGCTGCGCTACTTTCCGGTTCGGAAGGGGTGACTATCACCTCATCAAGTTCCACTTTCCTCCCACTCAATTCTTTCGAGAGAAACTCCTTCTCTAGAAAGGACCCGTTCTTGGCAACGAAGATCTTGCCTTCGGATCTGAGGTAGAAGGTATACCCAATAGTTTCCTTAGGGTATCCTATGAAGACGCATTTTTCCGATTTGGGTTCGAGCTTTTCAGGTTGAAGTTTCTTGACATAAGCATCGCATCCCCAAACTTTTAGAAACGACAGCTTAGGTTTCTTCCCAAACCATAATTCATACGGTGTCGTCTCAACGGATTTAGACGGTGCCCTATTTAAAGTGAATGCGGCAGTCTCTAAAGCATAGCCCCAAAATGAGAGCGGTAAATCGGTAAGAGACATCATAGATCGCACCATATCCAATAGAGTGCGATTACGACGTTCGGACACACCATTTCTCTGAGGTGTTCCAGGCGGCGTGAGTTGTGAAACTATTCCACATTTCCTTAAGTGTGCACCAAACTCGTGACTTAAATATTCTCCACCACGATCTGATCATAGGAATTTTATTCTCCTGTCACGTTGATTCTCAACCTCACTCTGAAATTCCTTGAACTTTTCAAAGGTTTCAGACTTGTGTTTCATCAGGTAGACATATCCATATCTACTTAAATCATCAGTGAGAGTGAGAACATAACGATATCCTCCGCGAGCCTCGACACTCATTGGACCACACACATCGGTATGTATGATTTCCAATAAATTGGTTGCTCGCTCCATTGTTCCGGAGAACGGAGTCTTGGTCATCTTACCCATGAGGCATGGTTCGCACGTGTCAAATGATTCGTAATCAAGAGACTCCAAAAGTCCATCTGCATGGAGCTTCTTCATGCGCTTGACACCAATGTGACCAAGGCGGCAGTGCCACAAGTATGTGGGACTATCGTTATCAACTTTACATCTTTTGGTATTCAGACTATGAATATGTGTAACATCACGTTCGAGATTCATCAAAAATAAACCATTGACCAGCGGGGCATGACCATAAAACATATCTCTCAAATAAATAGAACAACCATTATTCTTGGATTTAAATGAGTAGCCATCTCGAATTAAACGAGATCCAGATACAATGTTCATGCTCAAAGCTGGCACTAAATAACAATTATTGAGGTTTAAAACTAATCCCGTGGGTAGATGCAGAGGTAGCTTGCCGACGGCGATCACATCGACCTTGGAACCATTCCCGACGCGCATCGTCACCTCGTCCTTTGCCAGTCTCCGTTTATTCCGTAGTTCCTGTTTTGAGTTACAAATATGAGCAACCGCACCGGTATCAAATACCCAGGAGCTACTACGAGTACTGGTAAGGTACACATCAATTACTTGTATATCACATATACCTTGGGTGTTGCCGGCCTTCTTCTTGTCCGCTAAGTATTTGGGGCAGTTCCGCTTCCAGTGACCACTTCCCTTGCAATAAAAGCACTCAGTCTCGGGCTTGGGTCCATTCTTTGACTTCTTCCCAGTAACTGGTTTACCGGGCGCGGCAACTCCCTTGCCGTCCTTCTTGAAGTTCTTCTTACCCTTGCCCTTCTTGAACTTAGTGGTTTTATTCACCATCAACACTTGATGTTCTTTTCTGATCTCCCCTTCCGCTGATTTCAGCATTAAATATACTTCGGGAATGGTCTTTTCCATCCCCTGCATATTGTAGTTCATCACAAAGCTCTTGTAGCTTGGTGGAAGTGACTGGAGGATTCTGTCAATGACCGCGTCATCCGGGAGATTAACTCCCAGCTGAGACAAGCGGTTGTGCAACCCAGACATTCTGAGTATGTGCTCACTAACAGAACTGTTCTCCTCCATTTTACAGCTGAAGAACTTGTCGGAGACTTCATATCTCTCGACCCGGGCATGAGCTTGAAAAACCAGTTTCAGCTCCTCGAACATCTCATATGCTCCATGTTTCTCAAAACGCTTTTGGAGACCCGGTTCTAAGCTGTAAAGCATGCCGCACTGAACGAGGGAGTAATCATCAGCACGCTGCTGCCAAGCGTTCATAACGTCTTGGTTCTCTGGGATTGGTGCTTCACCTAGCGGTGCTTCTAAGACATAATCTTTCTTGGCTACTATGAGGATGAGCCTCAGGTTCCGGACCCAGTCCGTATAGTTGCTGCCATCATCTTTCAGCTTGGTTTTCTCTAGGAACACGTTGAAATTGAGGACAACGTTGGCCATTAGATCTACAAGACATAGTGTAAAGATTTTAGACTAAGTTCATGATGATTAAGTTCATCTAATCAAATTATTTAATGAACTCCCACTCAGATAGACATCCCTCTAGTCATCTAAGTGAACCATGATCCGAATTCGACTAGGCCGTGTCCGATCATCACGTGAGACGGACTAGTCAAGATCGGTGAACATCTCCATGCTGATCATATCTTCTATACGACTCATGCTCGACCTTTCGGTCCTCCGTGTTCCGAGGCCATGTCTGTACATGCTAGGCTCATCAAGTCAACCTAAGTGTATTGCGTGTGTTCCGAGGCCATGTCTGTACATGCTAGGCTCGTCAACACCCGTTGTATTCGAACGTTAGAATCTATCACACCCGATCATCACGTGGTGCTTCGAAACAACGAACCTTCGCAACGGTGCACAGTTAGGGTGAACACTTTCTTGAAATTATTATAAGGGATCATCTTACTTACTACCGTCCTTCTAAGCAAATAAGATGCAAAAACATGATAAACATCACATGCAATCAAATAGTGACATGATATGGCCAATATCATCATGCTCCTTTGATCTCCATCTTCGGGGCACCATGATCATCTTCATCACCGGCATGACACCATGATCTCCATCATCATGATCTCCATCATTGTGTCTTCATGAAGTCGTCACGCCAACGATTACTTCTACTTGTATGGCTAACGCGTTTAGCAACAAAGTAAAGTAAATTACATGGCGTTATTCAATGACACGCAGGTCATGCAAAATAATAAAGACAACTCCTATGGCTCCTGCCGGTTGTCATACTCATCGACATGCAAGTCGTGATTCCTATTACAAGAATATGATCAATCTCATACATCACATATATCATTCATCACATCTTCTGGCCATATCACATCACATAGCACTTGCTGCAAAAACAAGTTAGACGTCCTCTAATTGTTGTTGCAAGTTTTTACGTGGTTTGTAGGTTTCTAGCAAGAACGTTTTCTTACCTACGTATGACCACAACGTGATTTGCCAATTTCTATTTACCCTTCATAAGGACCCTTTTCATCGAATCCGTTCCGACTAAAGTAGGAGAGACAGACACCCGCTAGCCACCTTATGCAACTAGTGCATGTCAGTCGGTGGAACCTGTCTCACGTAAGCGTACGTGTAAGGTCGGTCCGGGCCGCTTCATCCTACAATGCCGCCGAAACAAGAAACGACTAGTAGCGGCAAGAAGAATTGGCAAACTCAACGCCCACAACTGCTTTGTGTTCTACTCGTGCATAGTAACTACGCATAGGCCTGGCTCATGATGCCACTGTTGGGAATCGTAGCATAATTTTAAAATTTTCCTACGTTCACCAAGATGCATCTATGGAGTATACTAGCAACGAGGGGAAGGGAGTGCATCTACATACCCTTGTAGATCGCGAGCGGAAGCGTTCCAATGAACGTGGATGACGGAGTCATACTCGTCGTGATCCAAATCACCGATGACCGAGTGCCGAACGGACGGCACCTCCGCCTTCAACACACGTACGGTGCAGCGATGTCTCCTCCTTCTTGATCCAGCAAGGGGGAAGGAGAGGTTGATGGAGATCCAACAGCACGACGGCGTGGTGGTGGATGTAGCGGGTCTCGGCAGGGCTTTGCTAAGCTTCTGCGAGAGAGAGAGAGGTGTTGCAGGGGAGGAGGGAGGCGCCCAAGGCTGTTGTGTGCTGCCCTCCCTCCCCCCCTTTATATAGGCCCCCTGGGGGGGCGCCGGCCCCAAGAGATGAGATCTCAAGGGGGGGGGGGTGGCGGCCACAAGGGGGGAAGGGGTTGCCTTGCCCCCCAAGGCAAGGGGGAACTCCCCCTAGGGTTCCCAATCCTAGGCGCATGGGGGGAGGCCCAAGGGGGCGCCCCAGCCCACTATGGGCTGGTTCCCTTCCACTTTCAGCCCACGGGGCCCTCCGGGATAGGTGGCCCCACCCGGTGGACCCCCGGGACCCTTCCGGTGGTCCCGGTACAATACCGGTAACCCCCGAAACTTTCCCGGTGGCCGAAACTGGACTTCCTATATATAATTCTTCACCTCCGGATCATTTCGGAACCTCTCGTGACGTCCGGGATCTCATTCGGGACTCCGAACAACTTTTGGGTTTCCGCATACATATATCTCTACAACCCTAGCGTCACCGAACCTTAAGTGTGTAGACCCTACGGGTTCGGGAGACATGCAGACATGACCGAGACGCCTCTCCGGTCAATAACCAACAGCGGGATCTGGATGCCCATGTTGGCTCCCACATGTTCCACGATGATCTCATCGGATGAACCACGGTGTCGAGGATTCAATCAATCCCGTATACAATTCCCTTTGTCAATCGGTATGTTACTTGCCCGAGATTCGATCGTCGGTATCCCAATACCTTGTTCAATCTCGTTACCGGCAAGTCTCTTTACTCGTACCGCAATGCATGATCCCGTGACTAACGCCTTAGTCACATTGAGCTCATTATGATGATGCATTACCGAGTGGGCCCAGAGATACCTCTCCGTCACACGGAGTGACAAATCCCAGTCTCGATCCGTGCCAACCCAACAGACACTTTCAGAGATACCCGTAGTGCACCTTTATAGCCACCCAGTTACGTTGTGACGTTTGGCACACCCAAAGCATTCCTACGGTATCCGTGAGTTGCACGATCTCATGGTCTAAGGAAAAGATACTTGACATTGGAAAAGCTCTAGCAAACGAAACTACACGATCTTTTATGCTATGCTTAGGATTGGGTCTTGTCCATCACATCATTCTCCTAATGATGTGATCCCGTTATCAATGACATCCAATGTCCATAGTCAGGAAACCATGACTATCTGTTGATCAACGAGCTAGTCAACTAGAGGCTTACTAGGGACACTTTGTGGTCTATGTATTCACACATGTATTATGATTTCCGGACAATACAATTATAGCATGAATAATAGACTATTATCATGAACAAAGAAATATAATAATAACCATTTATTATTGCCTCTAGGGCATATTTCCAACACCCCCGTCCCCCTCCACTCCATTCGCTCCGCCAAAGTCGCCCTCCCCGCCACGCTGATACGTCGGCGCCGTGGTTCGTTGAGGGGACGCACGGCGATCCTCTCGCTCCCACAGTATGCTCTCGTAGACTGCCGTCCTCTAGCCACGCCGCTGGCGACGTTCTTGTGGAGGCGCACGGCGGTCAGCGCCGCCACCGCTGGCGACGTTTGTGTGGAAACGCACGGCGGTCAGCTTCTCCCTCGGTACGCGCATTCTAGACTGAGGCCTCGTGCATGTCGGTGTAGCGCTGAATGTTAGCTGATAGACGCTGTTAATCTCACTATTTGCCGAAGTAGTTTACAGTCAATATGCTCTGCTTAAGAAGCTTCCTTGCCCTGTTCTGCACTCAATCTGCTTAGCTGAGATGGCATGCCAAGGCCGATTAGTTGCTAAAATATCCTGCCATATATTTATTGTGACGTAGATTGCCATGGTCTAGTAGCCAATTTGTTAGGTGAAATAGCTCTACACCGTTTTATACTCGATCTTTGTTGCCGCGATGGCCTTCGATAGTTCGATGGCTGTGTGCTCGGCCTCATTGACTGCTGAAATAGCCTGCCATAATTTAGCACTCAAATCTGTTTGCTGAATTAGCTTTACATATATTTTGTTACTTAGATCTGCTCGTCCAAATATCGTGCCATAGCTTTAGACATCGACCTAGGTATTTTCTTTTGGACTTCATAAAAAAGCATATATGTTTTTCTTGTAATATCTAGTAGAAGAACTAATTTGTATGTCTAACAGATGGACGGGACTTGGATAACT
Source organism: Triticum aestivum (assembly GCF_018294505.1). NCBI lineage: Eukaryota > Viridiplantae > Streptophyta > Magnoliopsida > Poales > Poaceae > Triticum > Triticum aestivum. The sequence goes on from NC_057808.1 coordinate 217,460,976, forward strand.
TCTGCTCGAAGATTCTCCGCTGCATATGTCGAGGGGGTTGAAAACTTCATGAACTTTATCAGAGCTGAGTACGGTGGTCCGAAATCAGATGTGCTCTGCCCGTGTAGCAGTTGTATGAATTCAGTTACAAGACCCTAGTCAACTGTGCAAAATCATCTACACTTGTATGGGATGTCGGTCACATATACTAGGTGGGTTCATCATGGTGAAGCTGTGAACGTCAATGTTATTGACTACGTGGAAGCAGCAGATCACCATCTTGATCTGCCTAATGCTCAGGTGGAAGAGGAGGAGGAGGAGGTGGTGGTGGCGGAGCCACTGAGTTTGACCAACATTGAAACAATGCTACGAAATGCTCGTGCATTCCGTGAACTTTCACCTGCAGAAGAAAAACGATGGGCCCGCATGTTGGAACAATGCAACGTGGCTATCACCCCAGGAAATAAGCTATCAGTATTCTCAGCTATGGTCACCTTTCTTCAGGTTAAGACATGTGAGTGGATGACCAACAAACCATTCGATGCCATGTTGGCTGCTTTCCGCAAAGCTTTCCCAGATGCGTCTGAGCTGCCACACACCTACAGGAAAATGAAGAATTTCCTTCGTGCAATTGGAATTGGATATGATATGATCCATGTTTGTAAGAATAATTGTGTTCTATTCCGGAAGGATTATGCCAGCTTAAGTGAATGCCCGAAATGCAAATCATCAAGATGGAAAGATGGCGATGCTGTGAAGAGGATTCCTCATAATGTTCTGAGACATTTTCCAATTACACCAAGATTGCAGAGGTTGTTTCATGATGCTGAAACAAGAGAGGATGTACTGTGGCATTCTAGGAACTAGGATTTCAGATATCAGAATGTAATGAGCCATCCTTCTCATGGCAGTGAGTGGAAAAGCTTCAATCAGAAGCACAAAACGTTTGCTGCTGACCCGAGAAACATTAGACTTGGCTTAGCTTTAGATGGATTTAACCCATTTGGCCACCAGAGCGCCACATATAGCATGTGGCCAGTGCTTGTTATCCCTTACAACATGCCTCCAAATGTCTGCACCAAAGAATCAAACTACATGATGGCCTTGCTCATCCCAGGTCCAAAAAGTCCTGGAAAGGATTTTGATTTGTTCATGGAGCCTCTTCTGGAGGAACTTCAACAGCTATGGAGGGGTGTTCTCACTCGGGACCTATATAGCAGCCCACCAGCTGATTTCTTTCTGTGTGCTGTTATAATTTGGTGCATCCATGATTCTCCGGCTTTGGGAACTATGTCAGGGCGAACGACACATGGTTACAATGCGTGTGTTCGCTGTGACAGGAATCCGCTGTCATACGCAATACTTAGCAAGATCTGTTACATTGGACACCGCCGTTTCCTTGCCAAGGACAAGCCGCATCCTAGAAAATACCGAAGACATGTGTTCAATGCAAAGCATGAAAACCGTGATGCGCCAAAGAGGCTCACCGCCGATGAGTTGCAAGTGGAATTAGAGAAGGTCAGGCATATTACACCAGGAAACCATCCTGATAATGGTAGCGGGAAAAGGAAGCGTGGCAGGGCAGAAGAGAGATTATTGTTTACCCGCAGGTCCACTTTGTGGGACTTGGAGTATTGGAAAGATTTGGATCTGCGGCATAATCTTGATGTGATGCACATCGAGAAAAATATATGTGACAGCATTATCGGCACACTTCTTAATATTGAAGGCAGGACGAAAGATACCTTAAAATCTAGGATTGATTTGACACACCTGGGTATCAGAAAGGATTTGCAGGTGCAAGATGAAGGTAAACCACGGGATATGGCACCAGCTGTGTACGCCTTGGACAAGGTAAAAAGAAAAGAATTCTGCAAGGTCCTGTCACGTGTGAGATTCCCACATGGATTTGCTTCCAACCCTGAAAGGAGAGTCAGTGCAGATGGAGACAAGCTACAAGGGTTGAAAACTCATGACTGCCACGTCCTACTTCAAAGGGTTTTACCTATTATCCTTAGAGGATTGGGCCGCCCTGACTTATACAGAGCAGTTGCAGAGTTGGGACAATTCTTCAGGGAACTCTGCAGTAGAAATATCAGGATAGATGCTTTGGAGCGTCTTAGAGACCAGATACCAACTATCCTATGCGACCTTGAGAAGATATATCCTCCAGTCTTCTTTGATGTGACGGTGCATTTGGCTGTTCATCTACCTGATGAGGCACTACTTAGAGGTCCAGTACAGTATGGCTGGATGTACCCTATTGAAAGGTGGCTAGGCACTTTCAAGGGCTATGTTAGGAACCGAGCTAGACCCGAGGGTTCCATTGCAGAGGCCTACATTGCTACAGAAGCGTTGACATTCTGCTCAAAATACATTGAACAGATGATCAGCTTAGCAAAGACGTGGATGAAGACAATCCCGAGCTCAATGTTTTCGATTATTCTGTTCGAGTTACAGGGAAGAGTCGACAAGAGGACAAACCTAAAGATTTGGACAAAATGGTTTGGTATGTGTTGAATAACTGTCCTGAGATACTACCTTGTATCAAGTAAGTGCCAAGTACTGCAGCTTATACATCGTAATCTACTAAACTTGCAGCACATTCTTATATATTTAGATGTTTGACGCGATCACTATGTTGTGTAGCATCTACAAAAAGGAGTTACTGCCGCAAAATCCAAGAAACATTGACAAACTGGTTATGGCAGGATTTGCGAAATGGTTCAAGAGCCATGTAAGCTTTTGAATTGCACTGTCTGTTTTTTAATATATTGAGTACATAAGATGATCAGCTTGTCTATTTTCTAACCATAGGTTAAGAAGATGCGGGAGGATGGGCAGGCAGTTGATGATGCCCTTTACTCACTAGCAATGGGTCCTGATACTCGGGTAAGACATTATGAATCTTGCGTTGTTGGAGATGTGCGCTACAACACCCTTGCACGAGACGAAGGCAGGAAGACACAAAACAGTGCCATCATGAGCACGGATACGTATGACAAAGAGACAACTGAAATGTATGCTAACATAACAGACATTGTTTAGTTGCAGTATATCTCCAGTTTCGAGGATCATCGGTGTGTGGTTCTGTTGTGCTGTCGTTGGTATAACCTGTTTTCCAGGATCACAAAACCCAGAGCTGATGATTATTTCAAATCCATCAATGTCAAGACGGCGTACCAGACCAACGAGCCTTTTATTTTGGCAAATCAAGCAACACAGATATTTTTCTTGGAAGACACATTTGCACATAGCGATGACTGGAGAGTATTGCAAAGGTTTGAGCAGAGGAATTCGTTTAATGAAGTTGCACAACAAGATGATGCTTACACTGCTCCTGATGTACAAGATAACACAGATGTTCCTAATATCTTTGAGAACCATCACGTCAATGACGCCGGCGAAAAGATTGCCTGTCGTGCTGTGGACATACAAGAGTTGATCAAGAAGAAGCCAATGTTCGAGGACGTTGAGGACGAAGAAGAAGATGACACCATGGGGAATTATGATTCAGACTGATACACATGGCGAAGATGTTGCGCTGCTGCTGCGGATGATGATTACATTGCTTTGTCGTATTTGCCTGTCAGAAGACATTTTTTATCTACTATGTGAAATTGTGTTTGCTATGACAACTGAAACCTGATGAACATGTTGTTTAGTATTTTCCTGTGAGAACATCACTTGTTATGTATGCTGATTTGTGTTTGGTGATTGTATGACGACTAAAACATGATGACATTGTTGTTTAGTTGTACTCATATTTGGCTGTGAAACTTGAATTTGATGACATAGTTTGCTGTTGGACTGCAATTTGCTCGACATCTTCGAATGAGAACAAAGCTGACCCGACAGGTCCTCTGCTAATTTATTTATTTATTACCAAAAGGGCCTCTGCTATTTATTTCTTTATGAGCAAAAGGGGATACCCCCTGATTTCCGTTAATAGAAATCATTAGATGTTCACAACACTACGCCCAGCCTGCTACACAGGTTTCATTCATTACTAGTTTCAACAAAGTGCTCATGTCATAGCCACTGAATACATCACGAGTGCTACATACACTGCAAATAAAGAGACAATCATCCTACAGAGCACATCGATTTTGCCCATTATCTTCACAAGCTCTTTCATCTCCTCATTGTTGTCAAGGCCGTTCAGCAGCTGTTGCTTGGCCATGATCAGAGGAACTGCATCTTTAACCTTCTGCTCTGCATATTCCTCTTCTGTCATTCCTTCAGTTACTTCTCCAACACCCAACCTGCTGGTATTGGGATTCCTCGACTAACCAAATAATCAGCATAGTTGCACTCCCCCACATCAGCAACTTCCCAGAAATACAAATCACACGAATCTTCCCTTTTCTGCACGAATCAAATTGGAAGATCATCGACCAAATTATTAAAAAATCAGCAACTGAAAGCAGCAGAACAACACTTAAACATATTATTACCCCATGATTCGGGCATTTGTAGAAGACCCGGTCAGGGTTGAGGATTGTGGTTGAGACGCGACGGATGACTCTGCGTGATTTGCAGCACACTACTAGGAAAAGGCCTACTAGTGGCGCACCAGTTTTGCCTACTAATGGCACACTACTGGTGCGCCACTAGTACCACGCCATTAGTATCTGGTATACTAATGGCGCACCAGGCAGTGCGCCATTAGTATATTTGAATTTAGAAGGCGGGAAAATAGTAGTGGCGCACCGTCTAACCCCCACCGTGCGCCATTGCTATTTTTGAATTTTGAATTTGGATCTGGATCGCGATTTTTTGCCCATTTTTTCCTCTTTTTTTGCACGATATTTTTTCAAATTTTGTCCTCGTTTTTGTATCTTGTACGTTCTTTTGCCGTGTTCTTTTGCCGGAGAGGAGTTCACCGGAGAGGAGGGCCGAGGTCACCGGAGAGGAGGAGGAGGAGGTCACCGGAGAGGCGCTCGCCTACATCGCCGGAGAGAAGGAGGAGGTCGCCGAAGAGGAGTTCACTGGAGCACCGGAGAGGAGGAAGGAGAAACCGTGAGGGGAGGGGAGGAGAGGAGGGAGGAGGAGCTCACCGGAGAGGAGGGAGGAGGAGATCACCGGAGAGGAGGGAGGAGGAGATCACCGGAGAGGAGGAAGGAGAAACCGTGAGGGGAGGGGAGGAGAGGAGGGAGGAGGAGCTCACCGGAGAGGAGGGAGGAGGAGATCACCGGAGAGGAGGGAGGAGAAACCGTGAGGGGAGGGGAGGAGGAGGTCGCCGGAGAGGAGGAGCAGGAGGTTGCCGGAGTGGAGGAGGAGGAGGTCACAGGAGAGGAGGAGGGTAGTATGGTGGAGGAGAGAAGGGGAGATGGAGTGGACGAGAGGAGGAGATGGAGTGGAGGAGAGGTGGAGTGGAGGAGAAGAATGAAGAGGTAAGGAGGAGAGGACCACGCCCAGCCATATATACGGCATACTAATGGCGCACCGTCGGCAGGTGCGCCATTACTAACTTTTATTTTATTTTATTTATTTATTTTGAATTTTGAAGGCGGGAAGATAGTAATGGCGCACCATGGGCAGGTGCGCCATTAGTAAGTTTGAATTTTTTTGCCTCTCCAGATCTTAAAAGCCCCGTATCTTTTTTCTGTTAGGTTTTTGAGGATTTTGAAAATGTTTAACGAGGTTCCCCCAGTTAAATTCGGATGTAACTTTTCGAGTAGATGATTTTTCATATAAAAAACTTTTTCATCCGAGTTCGTATGCAAAAGTTATGCCCATTTTTACAAATTCTCGAGAGATTTTGCAAAAAAGTCGAAAATTCATGTTTGTAAATTTTGCTAACAACTAGACCACATATCACATGGGAATCTTATTTTCTTTTATTTTTTTGACATTTCTATCATTTTCTTTTATTTTTTTTGAAACTGAAAAGGCGGTCCAGGGGGGGGTGCATTCGGGGGAATGTTTGGGCCAAATTACTAATGGCGCACCGTGGGAGTGGTGCGCCATTACTAGTTCAACTAGTAATGACGGACCACTCCCACGGCGCGCCAGTAGTAGTTTAGAAAATAAAATAAAAAAATTGAATTTTTTTTGAAACATAATTACTAATGGCACACCGTGGGAGTGGTGCGCCATTACTAGTTTAACTAGTAATGGCGCACTATTCCCTGGTGCGCCATTACTAGTTTTGAAAAAATAAAAAAATAATTTTTTTACTAATGGCGCACCATGGATGTGGTGCGCCATTAGTATTTGCACACTAATGGCGCACCAACACATGGTGCGCCATTACTATTTAGTAATGGCGCACCACATGCACAGTGCGCCATTAGTGGCCATTCCATCTATAGCCCTTTTCCTAGTAGTGGCAGTGGCACCACACCAACGGCAGCGGGTTGCGATGAGCAACTGGCTGCGGTGCGCGTGCCGGCGGGGGTGTGATGAGACCCACAGGCGATGGTACGGGTGGGGACTTGGCGCATATTTGGTTGTTGCCTGCTGAAGAGCAGGTGGACGGGCAGCCAGCGGACCTGGTTGCTGCGGCCAGAGCTTCTGATGCTAGGCAGAGTAAGTAGAGAAGAGGAGAAGCGAACGTTGGATATGTCAGTTTCATTACTTGCAGAGTAGCATAGCACCATATATAGTCATAGTCTACGTTTGGATTCGAACCAGCTACAGGAGCACGTCTCTCTTTTTTCTAAAACTCAGTAACGTCTCTTTACTGGTACACTAGCTTGTTCTGTACGCCTTCTCAAGTCTTTGATTCCTCCACCTGACATCTGGGACCCATCGGAAGGGTCTCTGTATTTCGCGAAAAAAACGTGCCCCCCGCTGACAGGTCGGACCTACCAGCTATCTTCGCACGCAAGGAAGTGCCTCCTTATTACGCACAAAAAAAATAAATACTCCCCCTGCCAGCTGGAACCCAACATCGTGGGAGGCTGACTTGTGGGCCTACCAAGTTGACGGGACGGAGGGCTTTGTCAACTTAGTCAATATGAACGATTCTAGCTCCAGTTATCGTACAATGTTCATCCAACGGCAGTAGTGCTTCTTCAACCTCTGGTCTTCTTGCTCCAGCCGCCCAAACCAGCGCCGGTCGTGTCGCGTGCTCCTGTCTCTCGTGGCCGGCTGTGATGCCGCGGAGGCCTCACCGCCCCCTGCTACTCCCACCGCACGCTAGGCCATCCCTCTACTCACCCACACCCCCTGTTATTCTGCGGCGACGGCAGCCTCACACCGCAGCCGAACCAGTGAACCCTCATACTCCTCTCCGCCTGGGCATCCACTGCCGCGTCTTCCCCGGCTCCGCGTCATCCCCTTCCTAGGCCTCGCCGTTGTCCACTACCGCATCTTCCCTGGCTCCGCGTCGTCCCCTTCCTAGGCCTCGCCGTCGTCCACCGCCTTGGTGCTCTCGGCGCGGCATGGTCAATGTGGTCAACGACCGACTTCTATCGGAAGAGTACTGTACGTGGAGAGGCTGACATCTGGGTCCACGGCCGCAGCTGGGTCCACGGACACAACCCAGTCTTTTTGTGATTTGCCAAGTAAGTCGCTTTGTCAGGCCTGTTGGCTGCAAATCTTTCAAGGCGAGGAGAGCTTCATTCGGCTGGCCGAGAAAATGGCCTATCAGTAATGAGAAATGGGCCGTACATTTTTAAAACACATCAAACCGGCAATTAGTTTCGAATTTCTTTTTCTTCATTTCAAGATTTTAAATTGCATTAATTTTTATGCGTGGACAATTTGTTGGATTTTATATTGATATACTTTTTTTAAATCAGTTTGAATGTGACTCAAAATTTCGGGATTAAAACAGTTCGGGCCGCACCGAAATATGCAAAATTTCGTATAATTTTTTAACCCTGGCCACAATATGGGCTGTAATGCTAACAAAAAGAATATGGGCTCCAAAAAAACCTTAAGAATTAGCAAATGGGCTGTAAATTATTAGAAATAATGGCAGATGGGCTGTATGCTGTTTTCCACAGATTTGAGGCTTTCCTAAAAAAAGGTTGACGCACAAGTAGTGACTGTTGGATGTCCATCCAACGGCCGTCGTGCTTCTTCAATCTCTGCTCTTCCTGCTCCAGCAGCTCAAACAAGCGCCGGCGGGACTGCCTGCTCCCTCCTCCCCGCGGCCGGCTATGCTGCCGCGCAGGCCTCACCGCCCCACCGTACTCCCATCGCTGGCCTAGCCATCCCTCTACTCACCCACACCTGCTGTTATTCTCCGGCGACGGCAGACGAACCAGTAAACCCTCGTACAGTCGTACTCCCCTACGCGAGGGAAACAACTGCCGAGTCTTCCCTGCCTCCGTGTCGTTCCCTTCCTAGGCCTCGCCGTCGTCCACCGCCCTGGTGCTCTCGGCGTGGCCTGGTCAACGTGGTCAACGACCGACATGCATCTGAAGTGGACTGTACGTGGAGAGGCTGACAGCTGGGTCCACGGCCGCACGCAAGGAAATGCCTCCTTATTACGCGCAAAATAATGATAACTCCACCTGACATCTGGGACCCACCGAAAGGGCCTCTGTATTTCGCCAAAAAAACATTACCGCCACTGACAGCTCGGACCCACCAGCTATATCTTCGCACGCAAGGAAGTGCGTCCTTATTACGCACAAAAAAAATGAATACTCCCCCTGCTAGCTGGGACCCAGTATAGTGGCAGGTTGACTTGTGGGCCTACTAAGTTGACGGGGACGGAGGGCTTTGTCAACTTAGTCAATATGCACGATTCTAGCTCCAGTGACCGTACGATGTCCATCCAACGGTCGTAGTGCTTCTTCAACCTCTGGTCTTGTTGCTCCAGCCGCCCAAAGCAGCGCCGGTCGTGCCGCATGCTCCTGCCTCTCGTGGCCGGCTGTGTTGCCGCGTAGGCCTCACCACCCCTACTATTCCCACCACTGGCCAGGCCCCGCGGCGACGGCATCCTCACAATGCAGCCGAACCAGTGAACCCTCGTACTCCTCTCCGCGCGGGCTTCCACCGTCGCGTCTTCCCCGGCAACGCGTTGTCCTCTTCCTAGGCCTCACCGTCGTCCACCGCCCTGGTGCTCTCGGCATGGCGTGGTCAACGTGGTCAAGGAACGGCTTCCATCGGACGTGGACTGTACGTGGAGAGGCCAGCTGGGTCCACGGCCGCAGCAAGGAAGTGCCTCCTTATTATGCGCAAAATAATTATTCTTCCACCTGACAGCGGGGACCCACCAGACGGGCCACCGTATTTCACGAAAAAAACATTTCCCCCTGACTGCTGGGACCCACCAGCTACATCTTCGCATGCAAGGAAGTGCCTGACAGTCGGGACCCACCTGGTCGAAGCGTACGTAGCGTTCTCATTCTGGTCACGAACGTGTACGTACATACTAGTCGATGTAGAGGCACGCACATGTCGTAGTAGAGGCGCGCACGTGTTGTAGTAGAGGTGCGCACGTAGCATGTACACGTACATACAACGGCCAGGGTGCAAGAAAGTAAATACGGCCACGTACGTACATACGGGCGGGGTCTCGAACGCCTACTCGCGCCTACGTACGACCAGGGCTCGTGTACATGGCTGGGTCGGAATGGAGAAACAACATCGTCGTCGTGTTCATGGTGAGCCAACGGAATGCGTCGTGTTCATCGGGAGGAAACAGACGCGTGGGAGCCAACCGGCTTGGACGGAACAACCGATGGAAACGAGGCCTGGCGTACCGCGGAACGGAGGAAACGGCCTTGTGTTCGACCGGCCACGTTCGAAACGGGATCCTGTTCATCGAGAGGGGTCTGGCGTACTGCAAAACGGAGGAAACGGACCTCCTACGGTCGAAACGGGGGTCCTGTTGATCGGGAGGGGTGTGGCGTACCGCAAAACGGAGGAAACGAACTTGTGTTGGAGCGCTACGGTCGAAACGGGGGTCCTGTTCATCGGGAGGGGTGTGGCGTTCCGCAAAACTGGACTCCACGGGATACTGTTCATCTCCACCGTCGACCCCTTCCAGCCTCCATGGGCTACTGTTCATCCACCGTCGACCTCCTCCAGCCTCCACCTGCGACTGTTCATCCACGGGCTCCTGTTCATCCAGCCTCCACCACGCGCTACTCCACCGGCTACTATTCAACCAGCCCTCTCCACGGGCTCCTGCTCAACCACCCCTCCACGGGCTACTGTTCATCCTGCCCTCCACCGTCTACTGTTCATCCTGCCCTCCACGGGGTGGTCCTATTCATCCTGCCCTCCACGGGGTCCTGTTCATCCAGCCCCAACCGGATCGAACGATCGGGGTCCTGTTCATCCAAAGCCCCCAGCAACGCTCACTGTTCATCCAGAGGCAACGCCACGGGGTCCTGTTCATCCACCCCCACCGGGAACTGTTCATCCAAACCCCCAGCAATGCTCACTGTTCATCGAGAGGCAGCATCAATCGGCTTCAGTTAGCAGAAGTAGTGAAGGAATCGCTCGATCGGGTTCAGTTAACAGCCATCGATCGATCGCTCGGGTTCAGTAACGCGTAGCCTGCAGTGCAATCGCTCGGGTTCAGTTAGAGACCAACGCCTCGCTCGGGTTTAGTTAGAGCCCAACGCCTCGCACCCACACGCATGCGTGTAAGAGAGAAACGCGCATCGCTCGGCCCCGACCACCCACCGTAACTGGGAACACCCCGATATTTTCCTCGCCCTCGCTTCTACCACGGTTTTTTCCGTCATGGACGGCCCAAAGAATGTCATGCAACTGCGTCTCCGGCCCGCCCAGGACGAAAAGCCCATTTTCTGTCATGATTTTTTGTCATAGAAGTAGGACCCCACCACATCTATGATGATACCGGGTTTTGTCACAATTATCGTCATAGAAGTGTCATAAGTATGACAGAAAAGATTTTTGTTCGGCCCAAAATGTCACGGATGTGTCTTTTTTTGTAGTGTTCGTTTGTGGCCTCATGTTCTATTACGGGCTAGATTTTCAGGATCCGGCTCCGGACTCCTTTCTCCGCATTCCCCCACACTTAGGCTTATGGCTCAAGACCTTTAATGTAAAGTTGAAGGTAGTCGACGGGGAGCAAGCGGAGTGTGGCGGTGCTATGGTGAGCAAGCTCGCCAATACTCTTTGGCCAAAGGGCTCCTTCACGGAAACTTCCAACCTATGGCAGCGGGAGTGGTTTTACATCACTGAACCCCGCGGTACCAAGTGGGCAGCTATACCTGCGTTCCAATTTGGCCCTCCTTTACGACTCGGATCATGGATTAATAAGGGGCTGGACTGGGGACCAACTGATGAAGTGCAGACGCTACAAAGCCGTATCCGGAGCCTTCTTGAAAAGGACACTGGCCCTCATTAACGTGATCCAGGTAATGCTAGTCCGCCAGGTCATACCGTGCCAGCGGCGGCCTCTCCGCATCTGGGAGTTCAATCCGGAAGGACCACGGACCCTTCAGCACTTCTTCGGCACAATGCACAAAGGGATGTGGAAGTTATTCTTCAGGGCCCGAAAGAAGTGGCCGGACACAACCGAGGACGTCGGCCTCAACTGCAACCATCCGGATACCTCGGTAAGCACTCGATTCCTGAACACAGCTTAGCAGATTATCCCGTATCAATATACTGAGAAAGCCTATCTTCAACCAGGGATGGATAAAGAAAGCGGAACGAATTAGGTGTTCGGCTCCACTTCCCGAAGATTCAGCTGATCCTGTCTTGACAAGGATGCTGGCCCCGGCGCGGTATCAAGTGCCGGGGAAGGAGGACAAAGAGGAGAGCAAAAAGTCCCAAGGTGGCCTCCACTCTAAAGGTACACCGGACGCTATGTCCAGGGAGACCGGAACTCCGTCTTCCAAAGACGAAGGGGAAGAAGAAGCTGATATCCCTTCTCCCCGTGGGAAGAAAAGGACCGCCTCTGAAGATTTGGAGGTGGAGGCTCCCAAGAGAGGGAAGATGTCCCTGTCAGATGGTTCGGGTTGGGAAGACGATGTTGCCGCATAGTTCCTCCGTAAGGACAAGCCTTTCGCCGAATCATAAGTGAACAAGGGTATTCTAGACATATCCCGTTCTTCTCAGGTTACAAGGATAACACCTTTAATATATGTTTGCTCTCCGGCCCAAAGTCTTCCTCAACAGTCCTCCTCCTCGGGTGACCTACTGCCGGAGATGATGGAAAGCGAGACGCCTCCACATGCTTCCTCGCCCCTTAGGGCGGACGACTTCGAGGTGTCGTCCCGAAGGGTCTCCCCCGATAATCAAGTGGTGCGAGGGGCAATGAAGGCAGCGCCCGAAGGTGATACTTTGGTCGTCAAGGGTCCGGGGTGTGCAGCCCCTGCGGGGACCAACAATAAAGGCACCGGACAATCCGGTTTACAGCCGAAGATGACTCTAGGGTCGAGTAAACATATCCCTTCGAAGGGAGTTTGTACCACAGCTGCTTCCAGGAATCTGGATGCGCCGGATACGTTGATGGACATGCTGTAAAATGCGTCCGTCTCAGAGGAACATCGTACCTTAATGGGCACGGTAGTTGAGAGGATTCTGTCCGCAAGAAGCGGACTGAATGAAGCCTTCACGGGCCTACTAAGAGGCTTCGAGGTATGTAATGCAATATCTTAACCACGCTTTACATGCAGAATGCACCTGTGCATAGATAGTAGCCCCTGAGACTCTGGTCGGCTTCCACAGGGAGTCGGTCAGAGGATCAAAAAGAAATGCTCAGGAAATGACATGATTAATTTGAAAACAGGTTGTTATGTCAATGACGACTGCCCATGCTGCCGAAATTGCAGATTTAAAACAGAAGCTTGAGTCAGCAGATGAGGACATTACTCTTGTTAACAAGCGGCTCGACGAGGCACAAGGTATGTTTTGGGGCAGTCAGCTTATGCATGTATAATAATATGAGCACGAAGCTGAGAATTATATACTAGGGCATGCATAATTGCAGATGATGCTGCTGCAGTTGAGACCCTTCGGGCTGAACTTGCCCGGGCCAAGGAGCAAGCCAGAGTGAGCAATGCGGCTGTCAAGAAGGCAGCTGCTGATTTAAAGGCTGAACAAGCCGCTCGGCGCCAGTGCGAGGAGATAATATCTACCATGGCGCGAGAGCTGAAGGATGCCACTGGCCAATGTGAATTACTCGAGAAGGATAACAAAGCCAAGGCAGCCAAACTCAACAAGGATTTACAAAAGGCGCGAGAGGCACGGTCCGAGTCTAGAGCAGCTCGGGAGGAGATCCGGCAAGCTGGGGAGATAGCGGCTGGTAAGCCCTTTCTATTACAGACTAAATTCGGCGACCCGAAGTATGCCCTGCTTAATCAATTGTGGAGTTCTCCAGACCCATTTTTGGACCTACCGAAGAATGCCGCCGATGCGGAGCAGTTTTACCAAGCGCAAGACGAACGTGCAGTGGAGAAGCTTTTCTAGTCACAGTTCAACGTGCCAGAGTGTCCGTCGTTGCTGAATGAACAAATGGCCCAGTGGGCCGAGATCCAAAAGGTGTCCGAAGCTTCCATGAAGGAAGTCGTGGTCCGGCTGGGGCCAACTGAGCCAATTTCGAATAGTTATTTCGGTTTCGTGCAGCGACTTGTTGATGCGGTGCCGCGTATCGAAGCCGTTAAGCGGTCGGCGTGCATTGAAGGTGCACCCTGGCCTTTGCCGGCGTCAACACATACTGGGCAAAAATGACGGTCGCCGATGTTGCAACGAAGATCCCACCCGAGGGCAAGGACCATCGCATGACGGAGCAATATTTTGAGGATGTCCTAGGGGGCGCCCGCTTGATAGAGGGTCAGTGCTCGAAAGATATTATGTTCGAGTGAATGTATCGGAATTGTGATAACAATATTATGATATATTAAGGCTGTGTTATATTTATACCTTTTGCCTGAAAGGTATTTCCTCCTGTGCGGCTGTTTTCTATAATCTGAAAGTTTGCCAATCGTCGGCTTCAGCCCCCTCGCATATAATGCGGGGGTGTTCGGAATAGTGACTGACTACACTTGACCCAACGTCTTGGTCCGTGAAGGAGGTGTCAGTGCGGCGAACTAGGCAATCGGACTATAGGGCTTTAACACCTTCACTTAGCCATAGGAGTTCGATGGTGGGTCTACGATATAGCCCCTTGTATGTGCGCGTTTATCCGAATACGGCTGCACTACATAGGTGACAAAAAAACGGTCCTTCGTGTTATACGGAAAAAATCACAAAATATTTTAATAAGTCGCCGAGTGGTTGACCAACTCTCACCGTATCATGATAGTCAGTTTTTGGCTTTCTCTACTGAGGTGTTTAACCAGGTGAACCGGAAACACAATTGTAGTAGTTCTCCCTTTACTACCCTAGCTGATAGAACGGAACGTAAGGTAGTAAGCACAGGAGCCGGGCAACCCAACTATTGACCAAAGACATGATTCAGAGCTGATGCATATAATGCCAAACTCATGACGCCGAAGTATGCTGTAGAGCTGTTCAGACTTTTAGGTAGCTAATATGTTGCCGTATCGAGCCCCTAGCGATTAGTTCCGAGGTGTGTATGTGAAACCACCGAAGAGGTAAAATACAGTTCTATGAGGAAAAGTAAATACTGAAGACGGATTGTGTTCACTAGAATCTGATTGATACGTCGAAGGCAATATTACAGATTAGAACACCCCTTCTCAGGTCATTTTACATGCCAGGGGTCGAAGGCTGAGGAAAAAGGCTATATCCAGGTTTTAAATATAGTATTTGGTCTACAAAAAGTCTTTTGGACCTCCTGTCGCATGTCTGCACTGCCTTTGCCTTAGCGAAGAGGAATCCTTAAAAGGAGCAATCCTTGGTTGCCTGGACGAAACTGGGCTCCGAAAGAGTCCTTGCAGGTCCATAGGACGAACAGGTTATGATCCATCAGTGACAAAAGATAAGAAATAGTTAAAAGGAAGAGAGAAAAGTTGTAGGAGTACGAACCGTGATGTAGGCCTGTCCGCATTGTGCCTCCGCCGACGACCAAGGTATCTTAAGTGCATAGTTATGCATGCGCGATGTGAACTTCGCGGGTATATGCGGCGAACGACGGAGGCGGAACTGCTAATCCAGCTCTAAAATTGACCGGTCTTGTGTAGTAGAGGCCGGTGGCTTAATGGCCGATGAGGTATGCGGTTTAACGAGGCCGCTTTGTACTTCGGCTGTGATGGCCGTGGTATACTCTTTGGAATGGAGGGGGTGTTCCGTGTTTCCATTGATCGTTATGACGCTGCATGGTCCGGGTATCTTAAGCTTTAGATAGGCGTAGTCTGGGACCGCATTGAAACGAGCAAAAGCGGTCTGCCCAAGCAGTGCATGATATCCATGGCAGAACGGAACAATATCGAAGGTCAAGGCTTCGCTTCGGAAGTTGTCTGGCAAACCGAAGACAACTTCCAGTGTGATTGAGCCCGTACAATGAGCTTCTTCACCGGGTACCCCTTTGAAGGTAGTTGTGGTGGGCTTGATCCTTGAGGGATCAATGCCCATTTTGCGAACAGTGTCTTGATAGAGCAAATTAAGGCTACTGCTGCCGTCCAAAAGGACTCGTGCGAGATGGAATCCATCAATGGTTGGGTCGAGGACCAGAGCTGCCGAACCTTTGTGACAGATACCTGTTGGGTGGTCATTGCGATCAAAAGTGATCGGACAGGCTGTCCATGGGTTAAATTTTGGTACGACCGGCTTTATGGCGTAGTCATCTCGTGGTGCACGCTTGCGCTCCCTCGTAGGGATATGCATCACAAATATCATGTTTACTGTTTTTACTTCGGGGGAAAATTGCTTTTGACCCCTGGTGTTTGGCTGGCGAGTCTCCTTGTCTTCGCTGTCACTAGGTGGCCCCTTCCCTTTGTGTTCAGCATTGAGCTTGCCTGCTTGTTTGAAAACCAAACAATTTCTGTTGGTATGGTTGGCGGGTTTGTCAGGGCTGCCATGAATTTGACAGGGCCGATCCAGTATCTTGTCTAAACTGGATGGACCATCTTTGTTTGTCTTGAATGGCTTCTTTCGTTGACCGGGTTTGGAACCACTGAATCCGGCGTTGACCGCCGTGTCTTGGGTTCCTACGTTGTTGTTTAGACGCTTGTTTTATTTGCGTCGAGGCTTGCCATTGCCGTCCCTGACCTCAGAGGTGCCAGGATCGCTGGTGCTATTATTTTGTCGAGCCAGCCAGCTATCTTCTCCCGCACAGAAGCGGGTCATCAGTGCGGTAAGAGCTGCCATAGACTTTGGCTTTTCTTGGCCGAGGTGACGGGCCAGCCACTCATCGCGAACGCTATGTTTAAAGGCCACTAGGGCTTCGGCGTCCGGACAGTCGACGATTTGGTTCTTTTTAATTAAGAACCTAGTCCAGAGCTTCCTGGCTGACTCTCCGGGATGTTGGGTGATGTGACTGAGGTCATTAGCGTCCGGAGCCGGACATATGTACATTGGAAGTTGTCGCGAAAGGCGTCTTCCAGGTCTTTCCAGTTGCCAATAGAGTTTTCTGGGAGGCTGTTTAGCCAGTGCCGGTCTGGTCCCTTTAATTTTAGTGGGAGGTATTTGATGGCATGTAGATCATCGCCACGGGCCATGCGGATATGGAGAAGGAAGTCTCAATCCATACTGCGAGGTTGGTTGTTCCATCATCTGATTTGATATTCATAGGTTTGAGCCCTTTTGGGAATTCATGCTCCATTACTTCATCAGTGAAGCAAAGGGGTTGTGCGGTGCCTCTATATCGGGCCAAGTCGCGACGTAGCTCGGATGGAGTTTGTCTGCGGTTTTCGGCCCGGGCGTGATTATGCTTGTCTCGTTCGGCTACATAGCCGTCGTTGCGCGTAGGAGCACGCTCCTGCGATCCGTAGATCGATCTGGTCTGACCTGCTCTACTGTCCAGGTCTTGCCGCAGGTCATATGTATACCCCTGAGCTGTTATATCTCTACCTTTACGGCGAGGTAGTATGGGCTGGTGTTCGGCTTGAGTTGTCGTTTTGTCCCGGCCACGAGGTGGTCGGGCAGCCGCATTACGTGCTGATGGTGCGGGCTCGAGGGCTTAGTCGTCAAATTGGGGTAGCAGTTTACGCTTCGGGTAACTTTTGGTTGGGCGCTCGAGGCCGTATTCCTCGGCTGCCAAGACATTAGTCCACCTATCGTTGAGCAGATCTTGAGCAGCTTGAAGCTGCTGCTGCTTCTTTTTCAGGCCCCTTGCAGTGGCAGTTAGCCGCCGCTTAAAGCGCTCCTGCTCGAGAGGTTCCTCAGGTACGATAAAGTCTTCGTCACCGAGGCTCACCTCGTCCTCGGAGAGTGGGAGATAATTACTGTCTTCCGAGTCTTCATTTATGGCCTGTTCGTCAGGGCTAACTTGCCCATCTTCCCGATCGTATTGTTCGAAAGTTGGCTCGACGTGGTCTTCTTTATCTTTGGCATCGTCCGGAGTGTTGTTGTCTCTTGTGCCGGTATTGCTGTCTTTTCCACGGCGTGATTTAGAGCGGTGCCGCTAACGTCGGCGCTTTGGCTGTGTCTCAGGAGGTTTATCCTCGACTGGATCTTCTTTATCATCGCCGTTATCCTCTTTGGGTGTGTCCACCATGTACACGTCATATGAAGAGGTGGTCGTCCAGCGTCCAGTAAACGGCGGGTTTTCGGCCTGCTCCTCTTTGGCATCGTCGTCCATTCCGTCGATGTCTTCGGAGCCATAGTTGAGCATGTCAGTTAAGTCCTCGACAGTGGCTATGAAGTGGGTGGTGGGTCGGACGTAAAATTCCCCGCTCTCAGTCCCTAGTCCGGGCTGGGCGTAGTTCGGACATTGCTCCTCTGTAATGACGAGGGATCGCATCAAGTCCAGAGCCTCGCTTAAAGGCGAGGTTTGGCCAGGGAGGAGAAAATTCGTGGAGTACGGCGGGAAGGAAACTCCTTTGCCGAGCTCACATGATGCTAACTCTGAGGGTTCGGAGCTAGTGTCCCGAGAAGAGTCCAGCTTCATGACGGTTGCCAGCGACACTACTTCCTCCGGTTCTCCCGTACTGGGCTTAGCGGCCGCAGATAGTCCGGTGGGCTTAGTAATCCCGTCTTCGGACCCGGTGATGCGCTCCGGATCTAAGGCCAGAGCGGAGGTTGGGGTCGTGAACCCTTGGAAGATCAAGGCCCCTCGGATATCAGCGACATAGTCCAGATTTCCGAAACTAATCTGGTGACCTGGGGCGTAGCTGTCGATTTGCTCAAGATGGCCAAGCGAGTTGGCCCGCAGTGCGAAGCCGCCAAACACAAAGATCTAACCGGGGAGAAAAACCTCCCCCAAGGCAGCATTGTTGTAGATAACTGACGGAGCCATCGTACCTTCTGATGACGACGCAGCGGAACTTTCAATGAAAGCACCAATGTCGGTGTCAAAACCGGTGAATCTCGGGTAGGGGGTCCCGAACTGTGCGTCTAAGGTCGATGGTAACAGGAGACGGGGGACACGATGTTTACCCAGGTTCGGGCCCTTTTGATGGAGGTAATACCCTACTTCATGCTTGATTGATCTTGATGAATATGAGGATTACAAGAGTTAATCTACCACGAGATCATAATGGCTAAACCCTAGATGTATAGCCTGTGTGATTGTGATTACCTCTACGGACTAAACCCTCCGGTTTGTATAGACACCGGAGGGCCTAGGGTTGTACAGAGTCGGTTTACAAAAGAAGGAACCTACATATCTGAACGCCAAGCTTGCCACCCACGCAAAGGAGAGTCCCATCCAGACACGGGAAGAAGTCTTCTGTCTTGTATCTTCATAGCCCATTGGTCCGGCCCATGTTACATAGTCTGGACGCCTGAGGACCCCTTAATCCAGGACTCCCTCACCTGCACATCCAAGCAAGTGGTAACATGGACTTGTACATGGAACATCCCAAGCGCAAGCAGAGCTGCAGTGAGCCTGTACAATGAGCTAGCGTAAGTCCCTGCATTTCATTTAATTCGTACCGGCATGCGTGTATGATTTGTGTGCAGTGGTAGATCCACAAATTCAAGTTACCAGGGGCGAACATTTAACTTAAAAAATAGGTAGGCACTTGCACTCCGGAAATCAACATAACTTGAGAAATGTGAAGCTACATGCACTTTGAAAACCAGCTAATGATCCAAAGTAGTTCAGATTATAAAACACTAAATGATGCAAGCACCAAAAAACACAAAATGCAACATGGTGTAAAAGGACTACTAACATGGTTTGTACCTGCTTGAATTATTCGTTCTCTGGCTGAAAATATCGAAGTGTAATTGCACCTATAAACAGTGCGCAAACTGCATATCAATATATCTATCCTGCACAAGTATGCCAATACTTTCAAACAACATATTAGAAAAGTATTTATGCTACGTTGTCATGATACGGGGACTTTCTGGTAGATGGCCTCGACGTTTCCTCAAGCTATGAAAATGTACTATAATTTGCTTGTCATCAATGCGTGCAAATCTCTATGTCTCTCTCAACATAGCAGATCATCATTAGACACTAAATCCTTCAATGGGAGCTTGCAAAATGCTTGCATTAGATCCCTCATTAGACACTATATGTTCATCACCAGGAGCATGTAAAATGTTTGCATCAAATCCTTCATTAGCAGTCTGTTCATTAGACACTTCAGGCTCAAGAACAACATGAGCTTGTATGTTTGCACCAGAAATTTGATTAGATACATCAGATTCAGTCAGTTCAGTATTGATTGGGGGAGTTATAAAATAAGCAGAAATTGGTTTCATTTTCTCATACATTCCCTACATACAAGCAGTTTTACAACACCGTCAGCTTTAACTATTGTCTAGAAATTGAATAGTTGAATTAGATATAATCAGGGATGTGATGTACCTGCTCGTTGCGCATGCTACTCTTGCAAGCTGCGACTGTCCGTTTGCGCAAGCTCGATGCCATGCCCGTGCTGCCGCCGCTGCCTCCCACGCAGGCTACACCTAGGGTTGGATCTTCATCTTCTTGTCCTTCCGTTCGATTGAAGCCCGACGACCGCCCTCCAACGAGGGCGCGAGGAAGTGCTGTGTCGGTCTGTCCAGCAGCGGCTAGGTTAGGAGCGAACCAGACTGGAGGCTGGAGCGAACGAATTGGGATTTTTCCTACTGTCGATCGACATGGGAGGCGCTCATTTGGGCCGCGAGCCTGCTATAGGGCCTGCCTGGCACTTACATTATTGGCCCATCCAAATTGAAACATTTTTCTTCATTTTTTACATTGCCTGCTTGTGCGTTGGGCCGAACAAAACTAGCTTGGGCCAACCTGGACGACTCAAACTAGGTGCACACTTTCCAGCCACCCGAGGCGGCCGCCCATACCAGCCCCTATGGTGGCGTCGCCCCTTTTGTGTGTATGATTGGGGTAGTGAAAAATATTCCAGTGGCGCTTTTGATTTACCCACAGAATGGTTGAATTGCTTGTTTCTATGAACTGGGTTCGCCAATAATGTGAAGGATGCCAGTCTTTTCATCCTATTGTAGATTGCTTAGATCTCGATATGCCAAATGTAACCGCATGAAATATACAGTAAAAGTCAGTGTGATGTGTGTGGCTACAACTAGTCTGACTACACGTCCTCATATAACATATCAAGGACGCACCATCTTATCAGATTAACCATTCGACTTACCAATGCAGTGTGGGAAGAAAGAAGTATTGGGACTACGTATCCAAGCAATTGATGCCATGGACTCCTTCGTAGAACCTTGTAAGCAAAAAAGAAGTTGCAGTGTGCCTGTACAAAGAGCTAGCATAAGTTCAGTTATCTGCTTCTTGGAATTTTGGTTAGTCACTTATTGCAAAATTGTTCAATTATGTTGCTTGGCTTAATTTAGTTCGCTACTGATTACATAATGCCATAGCCTGTTAATCCTATTATAGACTGTGCCTATTTATGTGTTTGATACTTACTGTTAAGAATTACCTGTTTGCCTGAACTTAAATAGCTACTTAAGCACGTAGATAGCTGGTCATATGTACTTCTAGGGTGCAGCAGAATTCACGTGTAATTTACGTTCTGATACCCTGTTTGTTTAAATGATTTGCTGTTATCACTTGTAGCACTAGTACTGTTTGCATGTTCATAGATAGACAACTGTCAGGTTTATATGAGGGACACCGTCTTTTTAACTTATATATGTGTTGGAATC
The DNA here is from genome assembly GCF_018294505.1 of Triticum aestivum. Lineage (NCBI taxonomy): Eukaryota > Viridiplantae > Streptophyta > Magnoliopsida > Poales > Poaceae > Triticum > Triticum aestivum. The sequence continues at coordinate 217,482,036 of NC_057808.1, forward strand.
ATTTTGCTTACATCAAAGAAATTTACAGATGTCTGTGTTGCTGGTAAACAGTACCGACTTGTTACTTTAATACGTTGCCAAGAACTTGTTAGTTTTACTAGTTCATGTGTACTTAAATACGTTGCCAAAACCGGTTAGTTTTACTAGTTTGATGTTAGTTTCTTATGGCTCTTGCAAAACTTTATTTATTGATTGCTAACATTCAAGTTTGCAGGATCCAACTGAAACTCCATTGGCACAATAGGTATGTTTTCAGAAACTTTTACCTGGTTTGCTGCTGTAACTTGTTGCTGTAATCATCTTACCAACTTCAAGTTTTCAGGATCGAATTGGAAGTCCAATTGCACAACAGGTACAGTTTCAAAAATATATTTATGTAACAGGTTTGCTGCTGTAACTTGTTGCTCTAATCAAGTTACTGACTACACAACTTTTCAGGATCCAAGAGAAACTCCAATGCCACAACAGGTTCCTTTTACAGAACTTGTTTGTTTAACTGCTTTGCTGCTGCAACCGGTTGCTCTAATCACGTTACTGGCTACTCAACTTTTCAGGATCCAAGAGAAACTCCAATGCCACAACAGGTACCTTTTGCGAAACTTGTTTGTTTAACTGTTTTGCTGCTGCAACAACCAGTTACAATGATGTTAATAACTACTTTTCAGCATCCAATTGAAATTCTTTAATTCCTTGTTTGTTTAACTGGTTTGCTGTTATAACTCCCAGTTGAGATGTTGTGCTAACTTCAACTTTTCGGAATCCAATCGGAACTTAAATGGCAAAACAGGTTAGCCCAAGATCAAAGAGCGAGGTCCCCATGGACGTTGTATCATCCCACAGCAGTGGCACCGTACCAATCGTGCATCATGAATTGCCAACTGCTGATGCTCTAGAGGCTAAACTAGTGGTAGAAAAAGATTCTGCTTCTGCACTTAGAGATGAAGTTGACATGTTGAGGAAGCAAACAACACAATCACAAGCAGTACTCGAGACAACCATTAAATATTTGGTGGATTTCAAAACGAAGCAAGCTGAGACTGTCCGCAGTGTTAAGGTCCTGAAGGAAAAAAGGAAATTAAATTCCCACTTGGTAAATCATAGGTGAAATGTTCTTTCCATTGTTGAATAACCTTTGTGTTGTTTGTTCATGTAATCAATCAAACCATTTGTTTTAGAGATCATGTAATAATTGTTTTTTGTTTTTTGGTTTGTAATTTTATTTGAGCACAAGTTTGTATTAATTGATAAGACTCGGAGACATTTCATTTTGATTGCTGTGCTAGACCTACAAATATGCCAATCGGGCTGAATGTGCATTCAGCAATAATAGTAGTATAGATGGACCATAAGGGCACGCATCGGAAAGGGCCAAGATGATGTAGTAGCTTCGCTAAAAAAAGGATGTTGTTCTAGCAAAAAAAGTACAGCGGCCTGGCTTATGTATGTTAGTTGATATTATTGATCCATATACTCTATAATTGTTTATATTTCTATAGTTATGTACATTCTTGGTTGATTGACTCGGTATTTGAATCGTGATACATCGCTTGTGTACATATCTAAATGGGAGTACACATTATGCTGCGTGTGACATTTGAGTTGGACATAAAATGTTCCAAATATTCGAATTCACCTTAAATTGGATTCTAGCTTCTGAATTTGAGTATCGGCATTTGTAAATCATATTCATATATGACAGTGGAATACATCTTTGTCGTGCTTTTGAAGATATATAAAAACACATAGAATGATTTATAAATATTCGTATAGGAATACAAAATGGATTCGAATTTAGTTGCCAGCGTAAACATGGATGCTTATTGTCCCAAAATTCGAAAGAAGCGGCAAAATGTCCATTCCCATGTCGGCTGCCCGCAGGCAAGTGTTTGGGAGATGGAAATTATTGTCTACCCATTACACGGACAATCCATCGGCCCGATTTCCACTGCTTTCAATAGGGGTAGGTTAGTAACTTCAAGTAGACATGACACGACCGCCTCTGAGCCCATTCCGACCCGGTGGGCGCCAAACATGGGCTGCAAAACACATTTGATTCAAGCTCGTCCGAAAGACCTTTGTTTCTCCCTCCATTTCCCCATTCATACATGGTGGGCGGCAAAACAAACTCGACTCGGCCAAAATCGATGTAGGCAAATATTTTCAATAGGGGCAGGTTTGTAACTTCACTCAGACGTGACACAACCGCCCTACCTGTCAGCCCCGTTCATACACCGTGGGCGCCAACAATGGGTGCCAAAACACCCTCTCCTCGCCCGAAATTCTCTGGGCAAATATTGGCGAGATGCGAGATTACCATCCTATCCCCAACCGACGAGACGTCCAAATTTTAAACAGGGGCTAAGTTCGTAACTTTCCCATATTTCAGACAGGAGCGTCCCAACAACATGGTTCCCTGTACCTCTCCCTCCATTTTCCCATTCATACACCGTCCGCGCTAGAACACCATCCCCACACCAGCCTCCTCCGTCCGCCACCCCATCCATCGCTGCCGTCCTCCAGCCCATCCATCGCCACCGTCCTCCACCATGCCGGAGCGCTTACCAAGACCACGTCGTCCACTACTAGAGATGGACGTTTCTCATCCACGGCGACGGACCAACAGCCTTGCATCGTGTTCTCTCGCTTCATCGGCGCCGTCGTCCTCTTTGCCGGGGCCGCTCACACGACCTTCTGTTCCACCGCAACGAGACTTATCCCCCAATGCACCCGTCTACCGTCGCAGATCTGCTTCAACGCCATTGATAGCCATCGCACCCCCGATGCCTACACGGCGCCGCAAGAGAGGTGGTACTTCATATCTCCTCAACTTTTTGATCTCAACTAGAAAATAGATCGTAACTTGGTTACTCTACTTTCTTTTCAGCTCTTAGAATTTAGTTCTTAGTTCGAAGCAAACCATGGATGCTAAATATCATTTCTTCGGTTTGCAGCTTTAAATCTGCCATGGCACAGTCATAATACGGTTTAATTGATCATGCTTAGGGTTTAATTGATCATGTTGGTTCCGTGGTGGTTTCTTTAATAGAAATCAGAGGAGAAACCCTCTTTTGCTCAAAAAAATGCTTAGGGTTTCCCCCTTTTATGATCACTATACAATCAGAATACGTGCTTCGTGTCATAATAGCACTGCTCCACCCATCAAGCTAAACAAGCTTAGTTGTTCAAATACGAATCTGATATTATTAAAACAGAGTCATTTAATTGGTCAGCTAAATGTTCCTAATTTAGTCTCGAAAATGCATGTTCGCCGCTCGGGTGTGTATCTCTACAGGGTGCCCACGGTGGGCCGGCCCACCCTGGGATTTTGGGTCGTCCCAGGCCCCGATTCCCCTCTGTTCTGCTGTGCGCTTCCGATCTCCACTCGCCCCAGCCGCCTGCCTCGCTGGCGACTTACCGTCCCCGGACGGCATGACCCTAGGAGGAGACGCCGGACTAGCAGGAGGTCAGGAGCCGCTCGCCCTACAACGTCACCGCTGCCCGGGCGCACCGCCGTGCCTACCTTCCCAGTCCGTTCAGGGCTCAGGCGTGCAGCACCCACTAAGCCAACCCAATTTATCCTGAGATATGTCCTCAACACTCAGCACTTAATTGATTCATTACTCATTAGGTAGGACTGTCATTAGGGTTTGTTGTGTGCTGAGTGCTACCTACAGTCAATGGTTCAGATGTATTTCAGTAATCTTTAGTACCTGTAAAGTCCACAGGGTTTGGAACAGACACTAGTCATTTTGGATTATTGGTCGTAGTGACATTGACCCAAATTACTACTGCAGGCCAGGTTTGTTGAAAATTTTACTTGTCTTTCTTACTCATTCGATATGATATCCAATTATTCACATCGATTAGTTGCAAACAGTAAGTGCTAGACAAACTTCTTGATTTAGATTTTGGACGTTCTCTTACTGCAGTTACAATTCTGCATACTTGTCCTAGTGAGCTCACAAGTAAATGATTGATTCACTACATCTATGCTTGCCTTCTCATATTTGTTGTCAATATTCTTTTAGGGTGGACCACCCTGTTTCAAAATACTGGAACCGTAGACATGAGTGAATAGTATTTCTCTGTGTGATATCTTTCATCATGTGTGGGCAACGAACACTGCATTGTATAGAAAGGAAGTGTCATTTCCAGCTTTTACATAGGCTACGATATTTTACATGGAATACAATCTGCCTACTTGCTTTGTGTCACACTACCAACACTCCACCCTTGATGCTAAACATTATGCCACTCATAATTCCTTGGTTTATTTGTTCAAATATGAATTTGATATGATTCTAATGTTCCTACTTTAGTTTTGAAATGTGTGTCTGCCTGTTATAGAGACATAAGGGGTTTGTATTTCTGTGTGTGGTCTGGTCAGCACGGTTGGGGGGTGAACTTTGCATATGCAGGGATTTATAGGGAGACACTCTTCGAGTTGATTCTGCAATGCATTCCATAGATAATCTGACTACTTTTTATGTTTTCATGAATCTCAGATTCTGAACAGCATCATAATGATTATGAGCTTGCGCGCATGAAAAGAATAAAGTAGAACAATGCCATGGCTGTCAAACTTGGCATTAAGGGACTGAAATCAAGTCTGGATGCAATGCAATGCAAACGCTCTCCACCTACAGATTCATGCTTAGAATATGATCCTAACAGTAATTCTGAGCTAGAGGGAGACCTAAGTCAATGTAGCTCCCTAGTGGAGGAGTCAGAGGAAGATGCCCTATCTTATTCACCCATCAAGGTGCTTGCTCTAACTTTCCACGGTTATATTGGTCGCACATATCTTGCAACTGATGCTTTGCATTGCTTCTACTTTGTTGCACTGCCGTTAGTTTAGTTTGCACATCGTGTATGTGAATACGCCCTGCCTATCCATTTTCAGTACATATTCCATCTATCATCATACCGTATTTATCCATTCAAATGTTGTTCTTGTGTATCAGACATTCAAAAGGAAGAGGGCGATTGCTGATCGCGGAGGAGCACAAGCAAAGTATTTGGAAAAGGTAGTGACACCTGATAAATCAAATAGCCCATTAGGTGTAGTTGCAATATCACCTGACCCGCGAAACACCCCAACTCTAGCAGACTCTAGCCCTACTACACTGGTCATTTCTGATGCCCCAACTCAGCAGACCCCAACTGCAGCAAACAGTATGATGATGCCAGTTGACATACCACCAGCTCTAGGGCGCAAAACCCCCATTCCAGCAAAGAGTACACCAAATCCAGTTGCCAAATCCCTTTTCGAACCAGAGAGAGCCCCAATTGCAGCAAATAGGACCCCTGTTCCATTTCTTCCCAGTTTAGAAGACGAAGCTTATATTGTTGTCAGGAACTTTGTGCGCATCTTTCCTTCATGGAAAGATTATACCGCAGACACAGAACAATTTCCAGTCTTCCTCCGCAACTTGCGCGTAAGTAATGTACTAATGTTATTCATGGTAATTACTGCATATGTTTCTGCTAACAAAAGACACAAGATTTCATTCTTTTAAATAGGCAAGGACCAAATTGGATTGTCAAGACGAGCAAGGGTTGGTTGCGCTTTTCAAGCACTCGTTGATGAAGTATCGTTCCTACCTGAGGCAAGCGCACTTCGATGGCAAGCCTCTAAACGAAATTTCTATAAAGTCTCCGGTGCTACATTTATCCGACAGTGACTGGAATAATATTGTTACACATTGGTCTCATCTGCAGCGTAAGGTACTGTCTATGATATCACATCACAATTTGAACTACATTTCTGCATTTGCCTTAATGTCTCACTTGTACGAAAACTGTTAGTAGAAGAACATTCATTCTCAAGGGACCACATAATCTCGCAACTATACTGCACACTGCATTGCTCTTGTGAGTACCTCTTGCCCTATATGACCATACTTATTTTCATAGCTGTTTGATTATGTAGCATCACTGCACATGTTAGCCTCGTTATCGTCCATTTGGTGGACATTATAAGATCCGTATGGACTCTTACACAAATTTAGAATCAACCCAATGCTTTTGAAGAGGTTTAGCTCTGCAGTCCTCTTGTAAGGACTGAACGTCGTCTATCGCTGTACTTACATTAACAACTACTCCCTCCGTCCCATAATATAAGAACGTTTTGTATAGTACACCAGTGTTCAAAACACTCTTGTATTATGGGAAGAGGGATTGGTTCATTGTGTAGCATTCTGCATCTTATCTCCCTGGCCCACCATTTACTCAGATCTATATTTAATCTTACCAAAAAGTTCAATACACACACAATGCCAGTGCAGAAGTGTTGCCCATTGGTCTTGTCAGTACATTTTGTCCTGTAACGCTTGTACTTCCAGGGATTGGTAGTTGATTATGTAGCATGAATCTGCATCTTATCTTCATTATCCTCTATCCCTTCCAGTATTATCATATCTATAATTACTCTCTACAAAATGTAGAGTACAGGCAATGCTTATGAAGAAGATTCTGTGCTGAAATTCTTGAGTTATCCTTCCCTTGACATGGAGAAGAGCATTATAAAGCCAGTGTTAACTGTTAATGTAAGTCAGTCCTTCTAAAGCCTTTATCCTCAATTGCTGTTTAATTTGCTCATACTCCCTATCGTTTACTGATGTTTAGTTTGTTGTTTCTATCAAAATGCATGTTCGCAAGAACCGTAAGTTCCAAGTTTTACTTGTAAAACCAAATTCCTTATTCATACCATGCACATTACTCAATATTCCCTATATGTATGCTTGTTTTTGTGGATCTATAATCCAGTGTGTGGTGAAGCAGCCCACGTTTGCACCTTGTCATCTCCTGTTTTATCTTACTGATGTGGCTGATGATATGAACAACATGCCACGCACATTAACCAAAATAGATACAATGATTGTCTTTGCCCTTCATCTATGCTTGTTATGTTGATATGGTAATCCAGTAGTGTGGTGAAGCTCCCCGCATTATGAATAATGCCAGATTATGCTATTGATATTTTGAACTTACTCTTTATTTTCTAATTTGAAATCGGATGGAATTGACAGCACAGTTATGATCTTTATTTATACACGTGGAAAACCTGTCATCTCTCTGCTTGTTTCAGGGTGATATGCCTGATGGCATGCACAAGTGTGTTGAAGGCTGTGAGACAAACCCAACATATATTGCAGCAAAGAAGGCAAAACATCTTCAAGATAGCGAGACAACCCCAAAGTCTTGTCTTGATGCAGTGTTCAAGTTACTTGAGACTAGCAGTCAGACAAGCTCACAGAATTTGTTGTCTGAATCAGTTCGACTTCTTCAGTCCCAAGTTCTAGCACAAAGGCATTCTACAACTCAACTTCGACTTGAAGTCCTATCTCTAAGAAAGATTGCGGAGAACACCAATGAGAACCTCATTGCTAAATAGCTACACCTGGAAGCTATGACCGACATGCTAGGCCGGTCTCACAGCCTTGCTCAGCAGCTTGCGCAGCAGTTCCCGCACAAGGCTAACCTTTCTAGAACTGTCTTGGAAGTGATCTCGATTCAGTATTATTTTGTTACGCTGCAATGGTGCCCAGTTTTTGTAATCTGCTTCTTAGTTGCGCTTTATGATCACTGGTGGCGAACTTTGATGCCCAGTGGATGTAATATACCATAAATTATTTATTGTATAGTGTAGGTTTATTCTAAATTACTATGCCATAATTTCTTTATTGTATAGAGTAGGTTTGTTCTTAATTCCTACTAGTTACTGCCATCATTCGCTATCTAAAAAGAAATCTGATGTAGTCGACCGGGCCGAAACATTCGCCTCTAATGGGCCTGGTTTTTAGCGGGCCACAATTGGGACGGCCTGCATCTTTCTTGGGCCCGAATGGCCATTGGGGCCTTCACACTTTACGCCAGGCCCACAACTTACTTCGGCCTATATTCGGCCCAAATTTTAGTTGGGCCTTTTGTGGACCCAGCGCTTAGATTGCCCCAGGTAGCGTTGGGCCATTAACAGGCTGAATATTCTACTGGCCTGTTACGGCCCAGAAGAAACCATGGGCCTTTAGCAGGCTGAAATGCATGTTGGGCCTTAATTTTCACTAGTCGTCGACGGGCCTTCAGCAGGCTGAAATGTAGACCGGGCCTTTTTTGGCCCAGTTATATGACGGGCCATTACCAGGCCGAAACATATCTTGGGCCTTAGTTGGCCCACTGATATCATGGGCCTTTAAGAGGCCGAAAGCTTAGTACATGCATCAATGGGCCGAATTATACGACAGGCCTTTAACAGGCCCAAAGTCACGTTGGGCTGAACTGTTGCCACCTTTATCACGGGCCGTTAGTGGGCCGGATGTCGCGTCGGACCATATATGGCCCATGGGCAGCACGGGCCATTCCTAGGCCGAAAGACACACCGGGCTGAAATGGGCCCATGTCTACATCGGGCCTCTAACAGGCCGAAATTCATTGGGCTGTAATTGGGCCCAAATATTCAGCGAACAATTAACGGGCCAGATCTGGCTTCGGGCCGTAAATGGGCCTTTATTAAACAGGCCGTTATTGGGCTGGCCCACTAGTACCTGAGTAAGTACTACGGGCCTTTGACTGGGCCGGCCTTTTTAACCTATATGGGCCTCTGTTGGGCCCTACCACGTGTCGACGTATCATAGGCATGTCTCCTCCAATGGACGGGCGACATCTGGCCCACCGAGGAGCAGACATGTGTTTCCTCCGGCCAATGACAATTTTACACGTGGAAAATCACCATTGGTCCGGGCTGTTAACGGGTTATCGGATCCAAAACCGGACCCGATAGCTTAACGGCGAGCCGTTAAAGTGGATGCCACGTGTCGGTCACCCTTGACGAAAGCACTTCTATGACGCGTGATTTATCGTCATGGAAGTGGACACTTCCATGATGATAATTTTTGTAATGTCATGGAACACTTCTACGACAGCACATCCATGACTATCTTGATTCTGTCATAAAATTTTCATGGATGTACATGCATGACAGAAAACGTGACCTACTGTGACAAACACGTATCATCACGGAAGTGTCTTTTTTTTGTAGTGCATGTCATGTGGGGCCAGCCCTATAGGCGCAAGGGACCTGCGCGGGCAGGCCCTGCACCTGCCTAAAAATGTGTCCTAGTTTAATTATAGTTTTTTTTAGATTAGGAGTCTGGGTATTAGTTGGAAAGGTTTAGTCCCGTAGAAGGTTACCCTGCCAACACCCAATTGTAATAGGAGTCTGTAATCTGGTCTTGTAATTAGGCTATATATAGCCAGCCCTTGGATCAATAAACGCAAGAAGAAAATAACCTACAACTTCACCTCCTTGCTCCTGCGCCACGGCGCCCCTCCTCAACCCCCTTCTCCAACCATAGGCCGGCGAGGGCCTCGCCCTCGTCCTCCTACAACCCACGACTACAACCTGCGCGACAATCAGCCAGGCCGTGACAACTTGGTATCAGCTTCCTCGTCGATCCCAGCGGCCATGTCTCCGCCACCGCCACAGGTGCCCCTGCCTCAAACCTTGGTAGACCTCGCCACCAAACAGCACGAGGATCATGAGGCCGTGGTTTCCACTTTGAACAGCCTCTCGGAGGAGAACCACACCGCTCGGACAGAGGGCGCCGAGGACCAGGCCACCCTCCAGTCCATCGTTGAGATGCTCAAAACCCTCCAGGGCCAGCTGGCGGACACGTCACAGCAGCAGCGCGCGCAGAACCTAGCCCTCCTTCGGCTGGAAGGCAAGGGCATGCCTCAATTTGGTGGTACCGGGCTCCTACGGCCCCCAGATGCGCCGTCCCACACCGGGGCCCCGGCCGATCTGGCGGATCGGGCTCCACGCCTGTACAAGATTGATTTTCCCCTCTTTGACGGGGCCAGCGATCCGCGGCCATGGCTGACACGCTGCAATCTCTTCTTCCTCGGGCGCCGAACGCCGGAGTCGGATAAGACGTGGCTCGCCTCATACCATCTCATCGATGTCGCCGCATTATGGTATGGCCACCTTGAGACTAAGCTGGGCCAGCGGCCGTCCTGGACCGAGTTTCAAAATCTAATCGCCAACCACTTTGGACCGCCGGCCCGCGCCAACCCCTTTGGTGAGCTGATCTCCACCTGCCACTCCGACACCGTGGCGGAATACTTTAAGCGCTTTCTAGAGAATCTTTCTCGGGTGCACCCCATTGCTGACGACGATGAGCGGGATATCTTCACCAACAACTTGGGCGAGCCTATGAAAACTCAGGTCGAGATGTTGAAACCGGCGACATTGGATGCGGCTATGGACTTAGCAATCTCCTTTGAGCACCTCAATACTGTCACCAGCACCACGGCTACCCCGGGCTGGCCCAGCCGTCCACTCCGCCCCATGGCCGCACCTACTCCGGCCTTACCGGACTCCTCCAACCCCACGCCCGCGCTCGTCTTTAAAAGACTCACGCCCGCCGAGATGGATGAACGGCGCGCTAAGGGTCTCTGCTTCAATTGTGACGAGAAGTTCGCGCGGGTCCATCGCTGCAAAAGACTGTTCTACATTCAATCCGTCGAAGCCGAAGAGGAGCAGTTTGAGGATTTCCAGGAGGCACAAATCTCACTATTGGCTGTCACCGGAATTCCTACCAGTGACGCAATGCAGGTCACTCTTTGCATTGGGGACCGTTACTTGGTCGCCTTGCTTGATTCAGGCAGCACTCATAACTTCATCCACGAAGAGCTGGCCACCATCGTCGGGCTGCCTTTCTCCTCCAATCGTTGCTTGGTAGTCACGATCGCCAGTGGCGATAAGGTCACCTGCCGGGGACTGCTTCAGCAGGCTGCGATCACCATTGATAAGGAGCGTTTCGTTGTTGATCTGCATGCCATTCCATTGGGCGGGTTTGACATCGTCCTCGGTACACGATTCCTCAAAACTCTTGGGCCAATTCTCTGGGATTTCACTACACAGTGGATGTCGTTTTGGCACTCGGATCACCGTGTGGAGTGGTTTGGCCTCGGCTCCCTCGGACGGCCTGCCCACCTACATGCGTACGAAGGCAAGGACCTTCTGGACAACCTACTGGCCACTTTCACCGATGTTTTCGCCGACCCACAGGGCCTGCCATCACAGCACACACATGACCATCATATTCATCTTATTCCTGGGACACCGCCGATTGCTGTCCGTCCCTACTGCTACCAAATGATTCAAAAAGATGAACTGGAGCGCCAATGTTCGGAGATGCTGGCTCGCGGTCTGATCTGTCCTAGTTCTTCTGCATTTTCATCCCCCGTTCTACTCGTCAGAAAGGCCGATGGGACTTGGCGTTTCTGTATCGACTACCGTGGTCTCAACCTTGTCACCATCAAGGACAAGTTTCCAATTCCCGTTGTCGATGAACTTCCGGATGAACTCAAGGGCACCTGCTTTTTCACCAAACTGGATCTCCGGTCGGGTTACCACCAGGTACGGATGGCCCCTGAAGATATCCACAAGACGACATTCCGCACACATGAGGGCCTCTTTGAGTGTGTGGTGATGGCCTTTGGTTTGACAAATGCCCCAGCGACGTTCCAAGCACTCATGAACGATGTCTTCCATCCCTACCTTCGTTGGTTTGTGCTTGTGTACTTCGATGATATCTTGATCTACAACTCGTCCTGGTGGGATCACCTACGTCATGTCAAGCTTGTTTTGGAGGCTATGCGCACACATCAACTGTTTCTCAAGCGCTCCAAGTGTTCCTTTGGGGAGGAAACCATGGCTTGTCTGAAACACGTCATCTCCGCTGCAGGAGTTGCCATGGACAGCGACAAGGTTCTAGCCATGGTAGACTGGCCGGTTCCGCGCACCATCCGCGCTATGCGTGGTTTCTTAGGACTGGCAGGATACTATCGCAAGTTCATCCGGGATTTTGGCACCATTGCAGCTCCCCTCACGGCGCTCCTCAAGAAAGACATATTTCTTTGGACGCTTGCAACGAATATCGCCTTTGAAGCCCTCAAGAAAGCTCTTACCACCGCCCCTGTGCTTCAGTTGCCGGATTTTGCAGTTGCATTCATTGTGGAGTGTGATGCATCTGGATCTGGTTTCGGGGCAGTCCTGCATCAAGGTGGCGGCCCCATTGCCTATTTCAGCAAAACCATTGCTCCACGTCATGCTTCTCTCGCCGCTTATGAGCGGGAGCTCATTGGTCTGGCGCACGCCGTGCACCACTAGCGGCCATATCTTTGGGGACGTGTGTTCATCGTCAAAACTGACCACTACAGCCTGAAGTTTTTGCTGGACCAACGCCTCGCTACCATTCCATAGCATCATTGGGTGGGCAAGCTGTTGGGGTTCGACTTCACGGTGGAATATAAACCAGGTCGCCAAAAAATCGTCGCCGATGCTCTTTCTCGCCGTGATGCTCCTGCCGGCCAGGCACTCGCCATCTCCGGGCCTTCATTTGATCTGTTTGAAGCTCTCAGTCAGGCTGCACACACGGACCCGGCGCTTGTCACTTTCCGGGAACAACTCGAATCTGGTGAGTTAGGACAGCCTTGGGCTCTCGTTAATGGTGTTGTTACCTTCCAACAACGGGCTTATGTGCCACCCGCGTCGCCGCTGCTCGGGGAGGTCCTGGCTGCAGCCCATGATGCGGGCCATGAAGGTATCCAGAAGTCACTTCATCGTCTTCGCCAGGATTTCCATCTGCTGCAAGCAAGGGCAACACTTCAGCAGTATATTCGTGCTTGTTAGGTTTGTCAAAGCAACAAGATGGAGGAGCTTCATCTAGCCGGCTTATTGCAGCCCTTGACAGTGCCATCTCGTGTCTGGGAAGACATCTCCATTGATTTCATTGAGGCACTTCCGAAGGTGGGCGGCAAAAGTTTGATACTAACCGTCGTGGACCGTTTCTCCAAGTATGTGCATTTCATCCCCTTGGCGCATCCGTACACTGCGGAGTCCATTGTTAAGGCCTTCTTCTCCAACATTGTCTGCCTTCATGGGTTTCCCACATCCATCATTTCAGACAGGGATGTAGTTTTCACTTCAGGCTTTTGGAAGGCTCTGTTTGCCGCCGCAGGGACGCGCTTGCACATGAGTTCGACCTTCCATCCGCAGTCTGATGGAAAATCTGACGCGGTCAATCGCGTCATCACCATGTACATTCATTGCATAACTAGGGATCGCCCCCCGCAGTGGCTCCAATGGTTGCCTTGGGCGGAGTACTGCTACAACACTTCATACCACTCAGCGTTGAAGGACACTCCTTTCAGGGTGGTTTATGGACGGGATCCCCCCTCATTGCGGGACTATACGCCGGGCGAGATTCACAATCAGGCGGTGGAACGGCAGATCGTCGACTGCGATCAGTTCTTACTCGACTTCCGTGAGCGTCTCCTTCAGGCAGCACAACAGTACAAGCATTACTATGATGATAAGCATCAGGCCCTTTCTTTTGATGTTGGAGAGTGGGTTTGGCTCCGTCTTCAGCACCGGCCGACAGCATTCCTTGGAGTAGGCGCCAAAGAGAAATTAGCTCCCAAATATTATGGGCCTTTCAAAGTCCTCGCTAAAATCGATACGGTTGCTTACCGTTTGGAGCTGCCCCCACGCGCCCGCATTCACAATGTCTTCCATGTCGGGGTCCTGAAGAAGTAACATGGTCCACCGCCGGCAGTTCCGCCGATGCTTCCACCTCTGTTTCAGGGTCGAGTACATCCAACCCCTATCCGAGCATTGCGTGCTCGTATTGCTCGCGGTGTCCAGCAGGTGCTCATTCACTGGGAGGGCCAGCCGGCGTCTGCTGCTTCATGGGAGGATGTTACAACCTTCCGCGAACGTTATCCAAGCTTCCAGCTCGAGGATGAGCTGTTTCAGAATGGAGGGGGAGATGTCATGTGGGGCCAGCCCTATAGGCGCAAGGGACCTGTGCGGGCCGGCCCTGCACCTGCCTAAAAATATGTCCTAGTTTAATTATAGTTTTTTAGATTAGGAGTCTGGGTATTAGTTGGAAAGGTTTAGTCCCGTAGAAGGTTACCCTTCCAACACCCAATTGTAATAGGAGTCTGTAATCTGGTCTTTTAATTAGGTTATACATAGCCAATCCTTGGATCAATAAACGCAAGCAGAAAATAACCTACAACCTCACCTCCTTGCTCCTACGCCACGGCGCCCCTCCTCAATCCCCTTCTCCAACCATAGGCCGGCGAGGGCCTCGCCCTCGTCCTCCGACAACCCACGACTACAACCTGCACGGCAATCAGCCAGGCCATGACAACTGCACCTCTTACTCATCTACAATTTTGTTCAGTTTTTTTATCATACATACTAAACTGTATCCAGTACATAGAAGCCACCAAAACCCAAAATTCAAAGATAAAGAACTATTCATTTGAGCACAATACTTCCGAAGTCTAGCCAATTATTTAGATATTCTTTCCTTAATGGATATAATAGAGACAATCAGCCAAAAAGTAACACCTAACCTGTAGCTAACTTCTTGGTCTAACCCACCAATCATTCAAAACTGTACACACATGCAATTTGGATAATAGAAGTTGAGAACGCAGTTACATGTAAGTCGGCCGTGGGCTTTAAGGTTGTCAGACGCTAGCACTGAAAAAAGTAACAGAGAATTATGACTGTTATTAACAAGAAAAAAATTCCTTGGCGTCAAAGAACAATTCTCTCTAATACAGAGGTTACAATAGTGCCTTGATAGAATAACAGAGAGGCGTAATTTAAAGAAAACGCTGCAAAAATCTCAAGTTTAAGGACAGCATGATATTAAAAATTAGAAAATAGACCACTTGGCTGATTGTAGTTTTTTGCGAATTGATTGTAGTAACGCATAATACGAGTTTTTCTCTCTAATACAGAGGTTACAATAGTACTTGATAGAATTACAGAGAGACGTAGTTTAAAGAAAACGCTGCAGAAATCTCGAGTTTAAGGACAACATGATATTAAAAATTAGAAAACAAATCACCTTGTTGATTGTAGTAACGCATAATACGAGTTCCTGAACTGGTACATACAAGTAGCCGCCAAGATCTCAACGTCAGCAGTTACTGTAATAACAATGCAGTGATTCTTTTCACAGAACTTGTCATTGGCAAAATGCAGCAGTAAAAGGTGCTGAGGAACAGCAGGACCCAACGGCCGAGCCGCTGAGGCGGGGGAGCGAGCGTGACGTACTAGCCGAAATCGTTGCCAGGCGAGAAGATGTCGCCGGCTTCTGCCGCCGGAGGTCGCTCCGCACCAGCGCCCAGTAGTAGCCCCCGCTCCCTGCGGCGGCCACCGCGCCCCATGGAGCCCCGCCGCCAGCCGTGCCTCGTCGAAGCCCATCACAAAAACCACGGCGTCCCTACTCGCCCATGGCCGCGACCTGCACCTAATCTGAAACCACCGCGCATGACAACCTCTCACTTTCTTCCTTGCCCCCTTCCTCTTCCCTCTCCCTCTCATCTTCTCTATCTCCTAGCCACCGTCACCCTTTGGCTGCAGGTCGCCAGCCCCACCGGGACAGATACAGGAGAGGACTCCGGGCGACCACGAGCTCCGCCGCGCTGCCATCGACATCGTGGAAAGGAGAGGAGGAGGAGGCGACATGGAGAAGAGGAGGCGGGGGAGAGAGAGGAGATGTTCACCTCGCAGCTGACATGGACCCCTTTCCTCTCGATATTTCTCTCACAGCGGACATGCGCTGCCCGCTTTCTCTCGCTCTCGCTGCCCGCTTTTCCTTGTTGGCCGCTTTGCACTATTCATAGCGATTCAAGGTGCCATGGATGGCTTGGTTCTGCCTATGTACCAGCTCATCCTTTATAA